>NC_052357.1:24947753-25034923 GCF_009727055.1 Benincasa hispida
CAAAATTAATTAATTTATATAAAACTATTTTTATTTTAATTAAACCTTTTTAATTAAAATAATATTAATTTAATATCTTAATATTAAATCAATAAAACATCAATTCCACCAATATGACTCAATTTTATATTTAAATCATAATTTAAATGTTAATTGATACTCCAATTTTGTTTAATTTCATCTAAATTAAACGTTTTTTAATTGTATCAAATACAATAAATTGAAAACCCTAATAATTGAATTTGAACATTTCAAATTCATAACTCTAATTCCAAAATTCATCCAATTTAATACTCAATTTGTTATTCCAATTTATGAGCTAGTAGAGGGACCTAATGAGCCTACAAATCATGAGCTCCAACGATTTATAATTGATTCGTTAAACTCTTTAAACCGAATTAATTACTATTCGTTAACTATCAAGGCACACCACTATAGCTCGATAGTTGCACTCTTCTCACTGTAGATGTATTTCTGTCCATGTAAACCATAATCAGTAAGTCGATCCTTCACAGGTCATTTGTATTTACAGCTGCGACAAAATTATCATTTTACTCCTGTAAATACATCTTTTTCCTTAAGTTTCCATCGACCTTCTAATGAATAATTTATTCATAATACTACTTATGAATCATGTCATTCTCTATCATGAGAAGGCAGGGCCCCGATTGTTCAAGACCTGGAATGACAATTTAAGAGAACAACCCATGTGCTAACCCTAAAATGGGTAGGAGTGAATTCCATCTTGCAGGGTTATGTCCCTAGCTATCTATCCAGTCTTATCCTATAAATGGAAGGCTTATTGAGCATTGATGTTGGACTACTCTCACCCATGCAAATCAAAGGACAATCCCGAACAAACGGGAGTTCATAGCTAGCTCAGGATTAAAATCGAGTTATCCTAGGTTACTTTAGTATGAAATAGTCAGTTTTAATAGTAAATGGTCGTTATAAAGAAAAAGTGACTATTTCGTGATCCAGCCTTTATGAAAACTCATTGCATAGGATGCCTCCACTCATATGTCTCCATATGAATGATTTGTAGATCACGTCATTTGTATTACCTATACAAAATGGGTCGCATCCAACAGTGTTACCAGGATGAGATACCCAATTTCATCCATATACTTATAGACCATTTAGGCTATACATTATTAACTTGATCATGTTTATGTCATCACATAAAGTTAAAGTATTCATAGTATAGCCATGGATATGTTTATTGGATTTTCATAATATAATGCAATATCCATGACTTTATTGAATAAAATACTCAATAATATTTTATTGATAAATAAAATGTTTTAACAAAATTTATGAATTGCGAGTTCTAGGACATTCCCAACAATCTCCCACTTGGACTAAAACTTTAGTGAGAATAAATATATACAACACAATGTTGAGAAACATAGAGGAAAATACAAAAAACTAGGGCATTACTAATACTACAGATATTCTCCCACTTGCCCTAGATTACGTTGCTCGGAGTCCTAGTCCAACCAAGTGGCCCTCGAACACTTTAGCTAAGAGGGACTTTGTAAATGGATCAGCAAGGTTGTCTTCAGAGGCTACCTTCATGATGATCACGTCTCGTCGGTGTACTATCTCTCTGATGAGATGGTACTTTCTCTTAATATGTTTTTCACATTTGTGACTCCTTGGTTCTTTCGAGTTGGCAACAACACCACTATTATCACAATACAGTGTGATGAGTAGGTGCATATATGGAACTACTTCTAAGTCAGCCAAGAATTTACGTAGCCATACTGCTTCTTTAACATCTTCACTTACAGCTACGTATTTTTCTTCCATTATGGAGTCAACGATACAACTTTGTTTAATGCTTCTCCAAACTATAGCTCCTTCATTGAGAGTGAAAATTGATCCTGAAGTAGATTTCCTTGAATCTATGTCAGTCTGGAAATCAAAATCTGTGTATCTAGTAAGGATCAAATCCTTAGGTCCATACATAAGCATATAGTTCATCGTTCTTCTTAGATACTTGAGGATGTTTTTTACAGCAGTCCAATGACTATGTCCTAGATTGGATAGAACCTGCTAACGATTCCAACTGCAAATCATATGTTAGGACGTGTACAAACATTGTGTACATCAAACTCCCAACTGCGGATGCATATGGAATTCTTTTCATTTCCTCAATATATTGAAGTGTCTTAGGACACTATTCCTTTGACAAATGAATTCCATGTCTAAAAGGCAACATACCTATTTTAGAATTTTGCATATTATATCTTGACAACATCTTGTCTATATAAGATGCTTGAGATAGTGCTAGGGTTCTATTCTTTCGATTTTGAAAATTTTGTATTCCTAGAACATATTGAGCATCATCCAAATCTTTCATTTGGAACTGTGTTGCTAACCATCTCTTTATGTCAGCAAGGAAGCTTGTCCAATTCTCAATGAGCAAGATATTATCAACATAAAGTACTAAGAATGTTGCAGTTTTGTTGACTATTTCTTGTAAACACAAGGTTTGTCAATATTCTGTTCAAAGCCATAAGATTTGATTGCAGTATCAAATATTATATTCCAGGATCTTGAAGCTTGCTTTAACCCATAAATGGATCGTTTAAGCTTACAGACTTTCTGTTTCTATCCTTGTTCAATGAACCCTTCTGGTTGAGACATAAAAATACTTTCATCAAGATGGCCGTTCAAAAAAGTTGTCTTGACATCCATTTGCCATATTCCATAGTCATAATATGTGGCAATGGATAGAAGTATTCTTATAGATTTTATCTGAAGGAAATCTAAACGGAGATCTCCATGAGCGGAAGCAAGATCTTTCCAAGCCCATTGTGCAAGAATAAATACATTCATAAATATACAAGAATAGTTATGCATCTTAAACAAAATTACAACATGCTTTCATAAACAAATACAAAAGGAATTGAGAGACATACCTTGAAGAACTCTTCTTCTGGAAATCTCTCGCTCTCGTGAGCAATTACTCAACAATATCATGCTCTCGTGATCAATCGAACAACAACCTCCTCCTGTCGTTACAATCATCTAGCCAACCTCTCACTGTTGCTTACAATCTCGCTCTCAATTGTTTACACAATCGTTTAGCAAATTCTGCCTAATCGCTTAGTATCTCGCGCGATCGTTTAGCAAAATTCGCTCAACATGATCGTCTAACAAATATCGTTTAATCGTTTACACGATCGTTTAGTCTCTCGCTAGAAGGCTATCGTGCAGTCTTTTGTGAGTAAACGATTAGCAATTCACTAAATGAAGCGATCTCTTTAAAAATGAAAACTCTTTTAATTTTATCCTTCAGTTATTCAAAACTAAAAATAACCTCCAACTTATACGGTTAATGGAGAAAAGAATAACTACCCAAAATTATCATATAATTGTTTTATTATAAATAAATATAATAACTAATTTATCATATTATATTTATAACCTATAGTTTTAGTATCACATCATATGTAATATTTAAACCATAGTTCTTTTCTCCTTGATATAAATCATATTTATATCAATTCCTCCAAGTAATGTATCTAATACATCAAATCAATTATATTACATATAATTGAACCAATTTAATTATATCATATATAATCAAATTCCCTCTTGTTAATTTGAACACATCAAACTAACCCAAAAACTGATTCTCAACTTGAATCCATTGAGCTACCAGGGGGACCTTATGGACCTATAGCTTGAAGCTTCAATGGTACGTGAATAACTGACTAAACTCTTTAGTCACAAGATCCACCATCTGTTAACTGTCGGACACTCCACTAAAGACTGACAGCTGCACTCTTCTCACTACAGATATATCTCTGTCTCCATATAACAAATCAACAGTGCGATGACCCTTCACAAATCGCTCGTAAGTACAGCTGGGCCAATTTAACTTTTTACCCTAGTAGTTACATCTAACTTCTTAAGTACCACTAATTTCTCTAATGAATAATAAGCCATAGTCCTACTATGACTGAGTCCTCTCTTCCAAAGAGAAGGTGTGGTCACTATGTTCAAAACCCGGAATCAGCCCTTAGAGGAGCAATTTATCTACTTACCCCTTCTTTAGGGAAGGAGTGAATTTCATCTTCTGTAGCTGAGTTCCCAACTCCCCAATCAAACGAATCCCCAAAAAGGTAGTCTTATTGAGTTGGCAATCTGGCCACTCTCACCCATACTAATAAAAAGACCGCTCTCATAAGCAGGAGTTCCCAACTCACTTAGGTTTAAGGGCATGTTACTTATTTTCATTTTAGTGAAATGTAAGTCTCAATTATCAACGGTGTTATGTAAAGAGACTAATCATCTCGTGGTCCGATCTTATACAAAATCTTTGTATAAGATACCCCTGCTCACATGTCTCCATATGAATGGTCAGGATCAGACCATTTATAGTACTTTAGAACACTTGTAAACATCTACAAAGCGGGTCGTATCCGTAGTGTCACCAGGATAAGATATCCCTCCTTTATCCTTATAGTACAGACCATTTAGGTTATTACTTAAGGCATGTTCCACTTGTATGTCTCACATACATGCTTAAGTTACATGAAATAACCACAAATCTTAGTTTATTGGATTTGAGTAAATGCAAATAAAATAACATTTATTTTATTAATAACAACGTGTACAAAATGTTTACAAACTACGAGGCCACCAGGAGAATTAGGATACCAATCCCAATATTATCATGGCAACAGGAGAAAAAGTTTCTTCATAATCAACCTATTCTCTTTGGGTAAAATCTTTTGCCACGAGTTTGGCTTTGTAGGTTTGCACCTTGTCAGTTTGGTCTCATTTTCTTTTATAGATCCATTTGCAACCTATAGGTTTGACCCCATGTGGTTGATCTACAAGTTCCCAAAAATAATTGAAGTACATTGACTTCATTTCAACGTCCATGGATTTTATCCACTGTTCCTTATCAACATCTTCCATTGCCTTTCTAAAGGTTAATGGATCCTCTAAACCATCATCATATATGATGTTTTGAGTTTCAATTAAACCCATATAGCATTTAGGTTACTGAATAACCCTCCCACTACGTCGAGGCATACATAACTTTTGAGAAAGACGTGACAGGGCAACAATAGTTGTTGATGGACTGGCTTGATCAACAACTCTTGTTGATTTTTCTATAGCATCTTTAGTCATTTCTTGTAATATTAGTTTACTGTGAGGTTGATGATTTTTAACATGATCTTCTTCCAAGAATGTAGCATTTGTCGATACAAACACTTTGTCTTCTTGGGGATCATAGAATAGTTCTTCTTTTGTTTCTTTAGGGTATCCTACAAAGAGGCATAATTTCGAACGTGTTTCCAGTTTCTTAGGATTTTGACCAACACGTGTGCTGGACAACCCTAGATATGGAAATGATGTAAACTAATTTTGCATCCTTTCCATAATTCATGCAATGTTTCTGAAACATTATTTGAAGGAACAACGTTTAGAATATATACTGCAGTCTGTACTGCATACCCTCAAAAGGATTCAGGTAACTGAGCATAACTCATCATTGATCGGACCATGTCTAACAAGGTTCGATTTCTCCTTTCTGCAACACCGTGGTGTTTCAGGTGCTGTGAGCTAGGATTGAATTCCATGTTCTACTAGATAGTTCTGGAATTGTAAATCCATTTACTCACCACCTCAATCAAATCGAAATGTCTTTTACTTAACAAATTTTATGTCTCGGTCTTAAATTCTTTGAACTTTTCAAGAGTTTCAGACTTGTGACTTATTAAGTAAATGTAGCCATATCTCGAGTAATCATCAATAAAACCGACAAAATATGGATAGCTTCATCGTGCTTTTACACTCATCGAACCACATAAGTCTGAATGTATAAGTTCGAGAGGCTCTTTGGCATGAAGACCTTTTTCCGAAAAAAATATTTTTGTCATTTTTCCCTTAAGACATGATTCACATGGAGGTAAATAATTATCTTCTAAATGACTTAGATGACCGTTTTCGACCAATCTCTCAATCCTGTTGAGATTAATGTGACCAAGTCTGAGGTGCCAAAGAGAGGCGTTATGAGACAATTTCCGTTTTTTATTTTGAGTCTCAACTATCTTAAACATCTCTATATTTAGAATGGTCTTTGCTTCAGTTGGTTTTAATATGTACAAGTATTTTCGAGTCTTGTAGAACAAATATGAACACCTCTTGAAAAAACAAACACTTCATTAGATTTAGAAGATATTTTGTACATATGTTCTAGCAGATAGGAAATAGAGATTAAGTTTCTTTTCATCTTAGATACATAATACACATTTCTAAGTAAGATGAAAGATTCTCCAAAAAAATAGTGTGACATCTCCCACTGCATGGGCTGAAATGACTTCTCCCGTTCCCACCTTGAAAGTCATTTCTTGTTTAGAAAGTTGTCTCCAAGAACTAGTTTCCTGTAGAAAAGTGCAAACATGATTGTTGGCGCTTGAATCTAATATCCAGGTTAGGTGAGTATTCTCCACTAGACATGTTTCAACTACTAGTAAATCTGATTTACCTTGGTTCGCCTTTTTCGCTTTCTTTTCTGCCAGATACTTTGGGCAGTTACGCTTTCAATGCCCATCTTTCCGCAATGGAAACAATTTCTGGGAGCCTTGTTTTTGTTTTGTTTTTCTTAGCAATGGTTTTCTTGAAACCTTTACCCTTCTTCTTTATTTGTACAATCTTGTCTTTTGAAGAAGAAGGAACATACTTCTTTTTATCTGTGGGTTTTGTTCCGGACGTAGAACCCTTTACAAACTTTTTAGATCGTGAAATAACATTTACTTTACTTTCTTTAAGTTTCATCTAGACTGATATGTCTATAGCTTATTCAACAGTTTAGTCAAATTGTAAGTAATTTTGTTCATAATATCATTGGTTTTGAAAGGTAGATAACTCTCTTAGAGAGATTCTAATATCATACTGACTTGACTGATTTCATCTATGATCTCCGCATGAGCCTTAGTAATATTAAATGGACCATCATAACGAGAACATGTTCTCTAACGTTGGTACCATCTTTCATGTGAGTACTATAAACATACTTAATGGCTTCATGTCGAACAGAGGATGACGGTTGCCCAAACGTCTCTTAGAGAGATGCCATTATCTCACGGGTAGTGGGCATTACCTCATGTTCCTTATTAAGTACATCGGATATACTTGCTAAGATATAAGCCCTGCCTTTTTCGTTAGCCCTAACCCACCGATCATAGATGTCCCAAACATTTTGGTTTGTTGTTGTACTAGGAACCGGAGGACATTCCTCCGTCAACACAAACCTCAAATCATCCACAACTAATATTGTATTAATGTTGGATTTTCAATTTGAATATCCTTCTCTGTTAAACTTATCGAAACCAAGCAGTTGTATAATTAAATTTGACATTGCTGAAAAAAATTTAAAAAATTATATTAAACTTATGCATCTAAATCCAATTTTTAGGGAAAAAAACAATAAAGTACCAAAAAAACTTTATTTATTTGCAACGATACTTTAGTGATTTAGAATAGTTGCTATCGTGGGACAGTAAAAAATTCCTTTCACTGAAGCAAGACAATCCTGACCAAATACTATATCAGAATAACTCTTTATTCCTATAGTTCTTTTGGTTATCGTTTTCAATCAAGATCTTTACTAACAATTAATAATTCTCGTAAGTGTGACCCACCATTTTCAGATTTTATAAAACCCTGAAATGAAGACAATATCAAAGATAGAACTATAAGACCATATTCATTTATGAAGCTTAGGTTGTTCCGAATCCTATGTTACAACTCTCCATGGGATCATCGTGGTTAACGACTAGCTAGTGCCACCTAAAAACTACAACATGTGCAAAATAGAAATCTCACGGTTCAAATTAATGGAGGAGACTGTAGGCAATGTTGACACATTTCCTTCACGCACTTACTATGAACTACTTCCCTCATTCACCTTGTTATCGACCCATGCAAACACTTTCCATATGGAGTAGTCGCAGTAAAAGCGACACGAAGTCGAGCATGGATCTCACGGTGTGAACTCTTGGGGACGTGAGAGCTATTAACTTTATATAAAATATATTGTTAATCTCCCACTGAAGTGTTCTAAATGTTTGGGTATTAATTTACTTACGTTTTATTACGGCGAATTAAGAACAACCTAAGTCTATATGATTTTATCCAAGTATAACATTTATATTTGGATATCAACCTACGGTGTCTATATGTTTAAACCAATTTTAAACCTCACACCTCTCATGCAAGCTCATAAAAATAGTTAACAATGCTCAATATTTCGATCATAATCCCCAGGTAGAAGGTGTTATGTAAACCGTCAACTTAAGTACCTCTAGCCTTAGACAGGTTTATGAACCGATTTGAGTTTGTAACCAAATTTTATAAGGTAACAATCTATTTTAACAGTTGAAACTAGTTATTAGCCTAAGTGAGCATGTTGTTTATCTTTTTATGGATTTTAAAGTCTAATTTCATTTTATAACAAACTTATAAATCAAACATGCTCTAAACCAACCATAACATGCTTCAAAGGCAAAAATTAACATTAAATTACATCAATTTTTAACAAACCCTAAAATATGCATACTATATATTATAACTAAACATACAATAATGCATGTAACATGTTTACTTATGGTGGGATTTTAAATCTAAAATGACATACTTTATGCATAAACATGTTTAACCAAAAAAAATACACATCAAATGCATAAAATTTCACACCCCCTCCTAGATTACCCTCTTAACCTAAAAGGGTATGTGACGACTGCAGTTACTGACCCTCTCGTCGGCACTTACTACCTAACTTATATTTAAAATCTGCTTTAGAACCCTGATATGCATTTATGACTTCATAACAACAATATTTACAACCTCAGAGCTTAACATACTAAATGTACTGAATAGATTAATCGAAACCTAACATTCTTACATCAACAGGGTTCCATAGCTATTATTCACATTCATAACTATGTACATTATAAAATCCAGTGAGCCCATGACACTAAGTTTAGTCTTATACACACAAAACATGTGTACTAGTATTTACAAAATAAACACCTAGTCTTCCTTTAGCCTTGAGTCTTTGAGTGGTAGAGAAACAACAGAATTAGCTTCTAGGGAGTTAAATGCTACCTGGGGAGGGAAAAACATTTAAAAACAGGGTGAGCTACTAGCCCAGTGAGTGACTTAATAAACACATAAATCTCATGCTTAAACTGAAAGCTAGAAAACAGAATACTGAAACTAAAAACATGCCAAGCAAACGTGTACATAAAACTTTTAAAACCATCGTATCTGAAAATATAACTAAACTGATTCCCATTTGAGAAAGAACCCTTTTGCTCGATCTCTCAACGTCAGATATCCTTGTTTAAGAAAGAACCCTTTTGCTTAATCTCTCAAACATAAGTCTAGGATGGGGTGAGAATGCTTTTTTTCAACACCTTTCAGCCAATGCTGGAAAAGAGCCCTTGTGGTTCAATTTTACTGAACTGATTAACTGTCATACGTGCACGTAAAGCAAACTGGATCCTGACGTCAAGGATCATAACTGAAGCAGGGTACCACTGCTTATTATTGAACTGAGTGAATTATTCTGATACCTTCTATACATATTTCAGTATCAAAATCATAACATAACTGAAACTAGGTAGTACAGCTTAAATACCTTCTCCTTGTACTTCAGTATTGAGCTGAAAATACCTTATAGGAAAACATTTTCATAAAACAAGCTTACTGAAAACTTGATCTCATAAAACATAGTTTTCATAAGAATATCATTTACTAATGCATGCTCAATAACATTAAGAGCACATATGCTTTAAAACATAATACAAACACTTGTAACTTAAACATGTCATAGAATCTTCTTTTGAGAACTACCATGGTTTAACCATTGTACCAAAGCATATATGCGTTTATAAACTTTAGGAAAATGTGTTGCTTGGAACTTCTTGTAAAATAACTAACATAAAAGTAACTGTCCATAAAGCATGGATTATTAAAATATTTATAAACCATTTGTAAATCATTTATAGTCACTCACAAGTCCTTCAAGTTTGCTTCCTTAAGGCTTGATAGGCTTCTCCAATGGGCCTTGAACCTATACGTATAAGCATACTACTTTGTGCTAACATTAGCCTTCCATTTAGGGCTACTAAATAAACCAAGCTCACAAGCTAAACCATCACATTATGCCTCCTACCACTCACTTTAAGGCTCGGACACTTAGCCAAAAATGAGGGCTTGAGTGCCAAAGAAATGCACCTTTTGATCGCCCACACTTAGAAAAATTTTGGAGCATCAAACTCCAGATTCAATTTCAACAATTCATAACTAAATTCTAGAACTCATCTCAAGAAACTTCCTTCTATAAAGTTGTTTATAATTGTATTAACAACATTACCTTAAAATGTCAGCTCAAAATTCTCTGTCTTGTGATCTGGAGATTCAAACTTTCATCATTGACCCCAATTCAAGCAGCTGCCTGCTTGTTCAACAATTTCCAGTTCAAACTTCAAAAATATATAACTCGAATTTCAAGCCTCGTCTTAAAAAGTTTCTTTATAAAAAGTTGTTTATAATTTAGTTACCAATATTATCTCAAATTTGTAGCTAAAAAATCTTTGTGATTCGTCCTGGAGCTTAAATTATTCATTGATAGCCCAGATTCACCTAAGAAATGAAACCTTTGTACTTATATTGCTTCTTCTGCCTTATTCCGACGATTTTCCCTCCAACAATATGGCCACGTAAAGTAGACACACAGAGCTTTCGAATGCCACTAAAATTATGTGAATAGCCGAAGAAATTTGTCCAAACCGTTCAAATGAAGTTGGCCTTCCTTCTTATGCTACCCCTAAACCACTTGCATGAAATCTCCTTGGGCCACTTAGCCCACTAATGAAAATTAAGGGCTGAGATTTAGCCAAATCCTTTAAACTTATATCCTATTATGGTATTTAATAATTTACTTGATAAGTATAACATTTTCCTTCTAAAAAATTCTTAATTTCCCACTTTCTCTATTTTAGGAATTCCAACAAATTTTGTTTTACATTTTAATTAATCTCTCTCCTTAATATAGTTAACCCACATCCAAAATTTCTCACTAACTCGTGTTTGATTTCCTCATCTCCAAGCCCATTATGTGAGCTTCATTCTTAGCCAACACTTAGTGAAATTCAGTCGATCAATTCACCCTTCATTCACTTTGCCGTTTAGGCATCTACCATAACATGGCTTCCTTCTTTCTTCCATAATTCCTAAGACATGATTCCATCATAGATAATTAGAAGACATCACATTAAATTCTCTTACTTAAAGTAATTAATGTTCGGGTTTGACATAAAATAATTAAATAACACTAATATAATTCAACTTTAGCATTTTAAGCAAACAAATAAGCTAAATTGTGACAATAATAGATCAAGAACAACATTAATTTGATGAAGAACTGCTCGAACCGACCCGAACCGACTGAACCGGACCACCAAGGCACCAAACCATGTTGAACCAGCCCAGTTTGGAAGAGAATCGATCGAACCAGTTTCTTCTACCCACGAATCGATGAGGTCGTGCGCGAAGCAAAAACCCTTGAGATGAACAGTGTTGTGACACTCCTGGCAAAAGGCTCAGCTCCAGTTTTCTGCTCAAACATGCTTTGCTTCAATCTTCAAATTACATCCTATTTTGAACTCTAATGGCTCTAAATAAATTTATAGACTCTAGAGCACACATATAAGCTCTTCAAACAAGAGTCAATTACAAATTTAACTTAGAGATCAAAGAGAATTATAATGCCACCATATCAATCACATATTCAAACATGCTTAGAAATTCACCCACAAAACTCAAATTAACGATAATTGAGTGCTTAAATCATGCTCTGATACCAATTGAAGGAGTAATTTAACATGAAGCAGAACAAATCACAATCAATAAGCACTCTAACTACACTTAATTTGAGTTTTAAACATGTTATTAAAGTGAAATTCAAAAAGGGTTTGAAGCAAACATTACCTTTGAAGACTTAATCCACGAATTTAGTAGAATCACTTCAAGATTGAGCTTGAAACTTCAACAAGACCACCACTAAGATCTTCTCTACAAGGCTCAAGAAGGAATGTGTGGTGAAAACACTCAAATCAAGCTGAATTTGGGATGATTTTTTATGGTTTGAGAAGGTTTTCAATTATGCAACAGTTCAATAGAGAAATCTCTTAATCATCCCTTTTATCAAGCTACATGGAGGTCTGATTTATACACACAAACCATGCATCAAAGTACGGTTGCATGGAAGGTAGCTCCTACTTGGAGAATTGATGAGAATTTGAATGGAATTCCACTATCACCTTAGTCGAGGTGTATCACTTCTATCCATTACTTGTGTCTTTAACTATAACTCATCGAACAACTTCATAACACTTGAAGCATAAAACATAATAACATTCTATGAATACTTCATGAATCTTAGTTGAAAACAAGCATTCATCGCTCAAGCTTCCAACGTCTGTATCACGCCAAGAGACCCATACTTCGGCCTCGATTACTGAAATATGTCCTAGAAGACCCATACATCGGCCTCTCAAATATGGCTTAAAAGACCCATACTTCGGCCTCTTTTTCATAATTTTCTACGTGCACGTGGAGTTACTAAGTACCGTCAACACTTTAGGTACTTCCTGGACACCTTCCATGCTTTCAGTATCCGACTTACTAAAAACATATCATGCTTTAACATCATATATATTATGAATCTTTCATAACGTAGCTTTAAGCTTAACATTTGTGGAAACTTAGCTACAGTCCTTAGAATGCATGCTTCAACATAGAATGCTTTGTATGAAATAAGGCTATCATATTACCTTGGCATGCGATCAAACAAGTACATACTTGAGGAAAATGCGAAGAAATCTCATGAAGCTTAATTGCTTGAAAACATATGAACTTATCAACAATTATCATTGAATGACATAGTTTATCCCTCTTCATAGTTCTTGCTAATACGGGACCAACTCAACGCATAGCATTCTTCATCAACAAGTTTTACTGAAAATTGAATTCATCTCTTGGGATGTGGATCCTTTGTCCATCACCTTCCCAGTCATACTGACCTTACGTGTATGTAGTTGGGATCCTATCATCAACCGTCTCTAAGCTCGGTTACAACTTCGAGGTATTGAGCTAAACATACTTTATTAGGAGTCCTTCACCTAGACCTCACACTTAGCTTGTCTTATAGACCTAGCTTTCCCTAGTGGCATACGCTAACCATTCAGATTTTGTCTAGGGCAACATACTTCATAAGAACTAGATATTAATTACTTAAGAACATCATGCCTGGACCACATAACTATCCATACTCTATAAGCTCTTAATCTACTAAGCATTCGTAAACATCAGTAAAGTAAATAGCTAGGTAAACGTTTGAGGCTGGCTATCAATAAGTAACTTTTCATAAAAGCATGACTTATTAAATCATTCATAAACGTTTGTAAACATTAAAGTGACTCACATTCTTTGAGAAATCCTTTTAAGATTGATGAGCTTCACCTACTAATGTCAACCCTGTGAACATATCAAATTCCTTTAGTTACTAGTCATGGTTTCCCTTTTTAGACTCGCTTTCATAATTAAGCTCACATTTATTAATTTTGCTTTCAAATCTTTGAAACTTACCTTAGGGTGTCGAGTACTTAGTCGAATTTAAAAGGCTTAAACTTTAGCGGGTCGCCTTCTTTCTGACGCCCACACCCAGTACTTAGTAAGGTTTTTGGGGTGCCAAGCCCATGTTTAGCAAGTAGTTGCCTATTCGCCCAACAAATTCCAAATTCCGCTTCTAATGTCAATAACTCGAAATCCAGAACTCATTTTAAGAAAAATCCACCTTTAAACATGCTCGAAATAGTGTTAAAATTATTACCTCAAAATTTTAGCATACAAATCTTCGTGATTTGATATGGAGTTTTAAATATTCCCCAGTGGCCCTAGATCGCAAAGCTGCCTTCTTGTTCAACACTTTCTAGGTTTAGTTTCCAAAATATGTAACTCAAACCCCAGACTTTATCTTGTAAAAGTTCCTTCTACAAACTTACTTATAAAGGTGATAACAATATTACCACAAATTTTTAGCTTGAAATGCCATGTGGTTCAGTCTAGATCTACGTTTCTTCGTCAGGTACCCAGAACGCCCGAAAAATGAACCTTCGACTCTTCCTTCCTTCTCCGGCCCTTTCTCCAGTGAGAACTATCTTCCAAAGGCTCAATTTCAGAAACTAGACTTATAGAGCTTTCTAATGTACCAAGTTCGCTTGTTTGCTCGAGCAAATTGTCCCAAAATAGGTCCTAGAAGTTCTTCTTTCTTTTTATACTACCGTCCAACTCTTTGCATGAAATTTTCTATCAAAATCCCTCTTATTAATTTGAACATTTCAAATTAACCCAAAAACTAATTCTCAACTTGAAGTCATTGAACTATCAAGGGGGACCTTATGGACCTGTACCCTTAAGCTCCAACGGTATGTGAATAACTTACTAAACTCTTTAATCATATTATCCACCATTCGTTAGCTGTCAGGCACTCCACTAAAGACCGACAGTTACACTCTTCACACTACAGACATATTTTTATGTCCATTGGATATAACCAATCAATAGTTTGATGACCCTTTACAAACTGCTCGTAAATACAGTTGGGTCCAATTACCATTTTGCCCCTGTAGTTAAATCTAACTCCTTAAGTACCACCGATTCCTCTAATGAACAATATATCATAGTCCCACTATGAATAAATCCTTCTCGGCCAAGAGAGGGTGTGGCGCCACATTGTTCAAGACCCGGAATCAGTTCTTAAGGGAGCAATTTATCTACTTGCCCTTACTTTAGGGAAGGAGTGACTTCCATCTTGTGCAGTTAAGTTTCCAACTCCCCAATAAGACAAATCCCCAAAATCGTAGGCTTGTTGAGTCAGCGATCTGGCCACTCTCACCCATGCAAATAAAAGAACCGCCCTCATAGGCTCGTTCACAACTCACTCAAGATTAGGGTCATGTTACCTATGGTCATCCTAGTGAAATGAAAGTCTCAATTATGAACGACGTTATATAACGAGACTAAACATTTTGTGGTCCGGTCTTAAACAAACTCTTTTGTATAGAATATTCCTGCTTGCATGTCTAATACATGAATGATCAGGATCAGATCATTTGTAGCACTTTACAACATTTGTAACACCTACAAAGCGGGTGATACTTGTAGTGTTACCAGGATAAGGTATCCAGCCTTATCCATATACTATAGATCATTTAGGTTATCACTTAAAACACGATCCACTTGTATGTCTCCACATACATGTTTAAGTTACAACGATAACCATGGATCTTAGTTTATTGGTTTGTGGTTAATGCAACTAAAATATTAAATATTTCATAGACTAAAGTGAATAAAATATCATATATTATAAATCACAAAATGTTTATTCATACAAGTGTTTACAAACTACAGGACCCTACGAGATTTAGGGCATCAACCCCAACACTCTCTGCCTTGCAGCGTTGCAACGCTTGTTCAACGCTACCCTGCCTTCGATTTCTGCATTTTCTTTCCTTTTTCTCCTTTGATCATTACCCTAGGTCAAAACTTTGACCTTCTTGGGGGTATTTTGGTCATTAATCTTCCAAAATTGCTTGTTCTCATCCAATTGCTTGATTTCCTACAATTAAACAATAAAAGCATCAAAGATCACAAATTAAGCATAAAACTAACTAAATTCTAAGCCTAGAAAATGCACTTTTTGGATGCGTTTCATCACCCCATACTTAGAAATTTGCTAGTTCCGGGCAAAGAAAGAACAAGACTATAATGAAATTTAGACAAGCATGCAAATGATTCAAAACCTCATCATTCAGAATAAGCATATTAGATCCATTAGTAGAAACTTTCAAGCACATCCCAACATTAAAAGATTTCAAGGCCAAATATCATCATCTCCCACGTGTGTGCGTGCAAGTCACATTTAATTCAAAACATAAGAACTAAAGTTAGGTTAAAGAGAGCTTCTCTAATTTTCCCCCCTACTCTGGCTCATGCACCAATGATCAAGCATCCACACATTCAAGAAAGTAATATGTCCACTAAGGTACCTTGTTTACATGTGTGTGTGTGTGTATATATATATATATATATTAACAACAAAAGGGCCCTAAACTTGCATCATTTACCTAGGGGCACTAGCTTTCACACATCCACTATAGGGAACCATACCTAGTCAATTCTCAGAGGTCCTAACTGATCACAGCAACGGCAACCCTTTTTACCCCCATCCATGCATACACATTACAATAATAAAAAAAGATATTTCTTTTAAGTACATGAGTATATACACTATTTTTTTCCTCAAAGGCAACAATAATATTCTTTTTGTTTTCCTCTTAGTCTAACATTACAAACCATCATGCACATCAACCCTCTAACTGATGGGACCATTCGAGGTGACAACTAAATACACTACACTTAATCCTTCTTTTAGTTAAAGTTTCTAAATTAAAGTGATTACGTGCTCTGCTATGGGAGACTCAGAGAGGGACTTAAAATAATTTAATTCAGAAGTATGTCATCCTATTTCCACAACAGATCATCTAACATGCAAATTTAGAATAACTCATAGGCAATCAATCACTACATCCTCAGCAAATTTCACAATTTAAGCACAAGATCCTCTTTTTAATTCAAAAAAAATTTAAAATTATCCTCAAAATTCAATCACTCAAAACAATTAATCAATAATCATGCATAAGAAAATTTTTCTAAATAACATGCATAGCAGGATAAAAAACAAGACAAGCAACAGTATGCAATACGTCCCCCACCCCAAACTTAGAAACATGCATTGTCTTCAATGCAATAAATTAAAGCATAGGGAGTTAGCGAAACTAGCCTAATTAGTGAAGTAATCCACGTGTGTCAGGCTTTCAAACCGCGCTTTAATTTGAGGGCTTCTATAAAACCTGGACCAGAAAAAGATAAGCATCCAAATCATGAGCGCTGAACTATAAATGAAATAAACTAAAACAACAAAAGGAATATAAAAGCTTGAGTTTCCTCCCAAGAAGCACTAAGTTTAACGTCCAAGCCAGACGACATGGGAGATTGTCCGTTAAGGTACATAAAAATTCTCCCTTTTTTAGGCCCCTTCTTGCTCAAATCAATATAACCTACAAAGTCATGTGGGCTTTTCATCTTTTCCAAGGTACCGGAAAGCATTAAATTATTTATGGTATTTTTAATTTTTAAAAAATTAAAATTAGACTCAAACTGACAAGGCTCATAAGAATATGGGAGAGGAAGATCAATGGCAAAAGGACTCTCAAGTGATAGAATATAAGGCTCTTCAACCTCAACCTTAATCACTTGAACTTCCTTATCTAAATTGGCACATCTTTTCTCTCAATCTCACAAACCGACTCTTGGTATGACTCTAATATTTTCAAGTCATCCTCATCATCAGAATCTACAATAGCTGACCTCCCTACTGTTAGAGTTAAACAACATGCAATGGAAGTATCAAGGATCCATAAGCATTCTAATTCACTAATTTTGGCAAAAACTAAAGCATGTTGTTCATAAAAATGAGTTTTCAGAACATACCTTTAAAGAACTCTTCAAGAAAATCGTTGTTCAGCTATTGTCTTCACTTAATATCAATGTGAACCACCTCAAAGACTTCCCTACTATGCTCTTGGAGCTTTAGGCAGAGTTGTGGGACTCAAGAACACCTTGTAAATGTAGAGAAACAAGGGAAGCTCACAGCAGCAAGTTGAAGAAGACAACTTCTTCTTCACCACGATTTTTCTCTCAAAATTTTGTATTCTTCTTCTTCTCCAACAACTCCAATCTTCTTTATATATCAAGGTGAACATGCAAAGAGATGGAGTGCATGGCTTGCAGCTCATGCTTGGAGAATCAAGGTAGAGAAGATCATGGTTTGTGTGTGAGCATAAAGATGATGATAATGGAAAAAACCCTTTTTCCATTATGTACAAACATGCAAAACGAATTTCCATTTCATTTTTAAAACACAAAATGACTTTTAAATCATTTTAATTTAAAAATTGATTTTCTTGAATTAATTTCTGCACAGTAATCATCTTTATATATTTAAATCATATTTAAATATTTATTCTCTTGTTCCGTTTAATTTGAACGTTTCAAATTAATTTCTCAAGCTACCCTAAACCATACCCATTTACAAGCTAGTAAGGGGACCTCACAGACCTACAGATTATGGGCTTCAACGATCCGAGATTAATTGGCTAAACTCATTAAACCGATCTAACCTCCATTCGTTAACTAATGGGTGATTCCACTAAAGCCCATAGTTGAACTCCCCTCACTGTAGATATATTATGTCCACTCGATATAACTATGATTAGTAAGTTAACCCTTCACAGGTTGGGTCGAATCTCTGTTTTACTCTCTTGTTCCTTAAGTTCCACTGATCCCCTAATGAACAATTGATTTATGATCCAATCAACAAATCAAAACCCTCTCAGCCAATGAGAAGGTGAGGCCTCTTGTTCAAGACCCAGAATCAGCACTTGAAGGGAACAACCTCTCTACTAACCCTAATCAGTTAGGAGTGAATTCTCTTTTGCACCCTATGTTCTCAGCTATTCATCCAGTCTTATCCCCAAAATGGTAAGCTTATTGAGCAGAGACAATTGGTCTACTCTCACTGTTTGCAGATCAAAGGATAATCCCGAAAAAAACAGGAGTTCATAGTTAGCTCAGGATTAAGGTTAAGTTACCTAGGTCATCGCTTTGAAATAGTCAGTCTTAAACAGTAAACAGCGTTATAAAGTAAGAGTGACAGGTTTCGTGGTCCGATCTTGCACAAAACTCATTTGCACAGGATACCTCCACTCCTCATGTATCAACATGCACGAATTAGGATCACTTCGTATGTAGCACTTTACAACTCTTTGTAACAACTACAGAGTAGGCCGCATCCAATAGTGTTACCGAAATAAGGTACCCAACCTTATTCATATACTATAGATCATTTTGACTATTTACTCAAACCTGGTCCACTTGTATGTCTCCTCATAAAGTTCAAGTACTCATATAATAGTCAAGGGACTTAGGTTTATTGGATTTCTAAAAATCAATATATTCAACAACTTTATTGAATTCTCAAAATAAGTTCTAATATTTACAAACCACGAGTTTTAGGACATAAAACCCAACACCTACCTCAGTGGCATTGGAAATATGTTTCTCAAACAAGGCTCTAAATGCATCAACCATCAGACTAAGTTGAACTTCTAAACATTTCAGGGTTGCCTCATTCTCCACCAAGTGGGCTTCTGTCCTATCCAACCTCCCCCTCTCTTCCATACAAAACCTCCTAAATTCGGACTCTAAGATAGACTCTTTTAACAGGTCCTCTAAAGAAGGTTTCTCCTCTATTGGGGGTGGATAAACATAAAAACTCCTATGGTCATGGGATGGATAACTGATGGGGTGGTGGTGGTAGTGTTGGACCTAGATTAGGTTGATAATGTCTACCTTTTTGGAGACTTGTCTGATTTGGGAGCTGGGAACTCAGTTACACAAGATGAAATTCACTTCTTCCTTGAAGCGGGGGTAAGTAGATAGATTGCTCCCTTAAAGGCTTATTTCAGGTCTTGAACATAGTGGCCATAGCTTCTCTTTGGAAGAGAGGACTTAGGCATAGTAGGACTATGACTTATGTTCATTAGAGGGATCAGTGATACTTAAGGAGTTAGATGTAACTACAGGGGCATAATGGTTCTTGGCCCAATTGTACTTACGAGCAATCTGTGAAGGTTTATCCACTGTTGATTGGTTGATATGGACACATAATATCTGTAGTAAGAAGAGTGCAGTTGTCGGTTTTTAGTGAAGTGCCTGCCAGTTAACGGATGGTGGGTCTCGTGACTAAAGAGTTTAGTCAGTTATTCATGTATCGTTAGAGCTTCGAGCTACAGGTTCATAAGGTCCATTTGGTAGCTCAATGGATTCAAGTTGAGAATCAGTTCTTGGTGTTGATTTGAAATGTTTAAATTGACAAGAGGTAATTAGATTATATATGATATGATCGGTGTGATGTATGAGATATATCGAGCGGAGGATTAATGTAAATGAGATTTACATTAAGTACCATGAAATAGAAAAAGAACTATGGTTTATATATTTCATGAGATGAAATATTAAAACTATAGGTTATAAATATACTATGGTAAGTTGGTTATCATATATATTTATAATAATATTAATTATTGGATAATTTTATCTTTTCCTTTAATGACCAATTGAGTGGAAGGTTATTGGTGGTTTCATGGTAACTGTGAGATAAAAGGAAAAATGTTGTCCTAAATTTAGTAAGATTTGAGAAAGTTGTTATTCTCAGCAAGTTCTCACGGAATTGATGTCAAGTGAATAGGATTCACTAAACGATAGCTGAAGAGAGACTAAACGTTCGTGGAGTGGCACTACATGATAGATCACTCAGTTGGCCATTAGCTAAACGATCGCACAGCATTTGCTATACGATCGCGGAGCTTTTTCTAAACGATTGGGCATCATCTATATGATAGACTTTTTCCATCTCCCACTTGCTCAATCGTTTACACGATTGTTATTCCTCTGGTTTCTTCCTCTAACCAAGTGTACACAGAGCCCACACTTTTGGATTTTCACACCGAGAATACCAAGGTAGCCAATGTGGTGGTGTTGTACTCAACTCGATTGAGGTCAAGGTTTTTGGAGGTCATTCGTTGTGTTCGTGATCTTGGAGATTGTTGTGTTCGAGTTCGCTGTTATTCATGTTCTGTTCGAGCGTTTGTGTGTTGTTGGCTTGGAGTCGGATCGAGCGTTCATGATCGAGGGAGTTTGAAGATGAGTCTTTAAAGGTATGATAATCTTTCCCTTGATCTTATTGAAAGCATGTTGTAATTTCGTATTGTGCATGACCAGTTAGTTTCCATTTCTTAATTGTAATTGTGTATGTTCAAATACGAATGGAATTTGGAATAATCGTTCTGCTGCTCATGAAAATCCTCATGTCTGATTTCCTTCATTTGGTATTAGAGCCAGGTTTTCTAATATTCCAATTTTCACTTCTGTTTTGAACTTCTTTTACAGTCATGGTAGGTTTTCTGCATTTGTGTTTAAGTGTTAAATATGTTTGTGGATGGCGTTGATGAATGTTTACGAGCCAATTGCCTCTATTTAAATTTTTCTTTAAATTACAAAGTGTTTAATTTGTAAAGGTCGCTGTGTTTTTGGGCATAATTAACAAGAAATCGAGTATGTAATTCAAATTATTTGAGCTACTCGATTTATTCATGATAAAGTTTCAAAGCATGGAGATGCAGTTCTTAGTGAGGAAGAAGACCAAGAGTTGGTCATGTCGTGTAGCCTCAGGTAAACGATCGTTGAGTTTTGGCTAAACGATCGTGTAGATTTTTCTATGCGATCGTGTAGTATTTACAAAACGATCATTTAGCTAATGCTAAACGATGGGTAAAGTGTTTACTCTATCACGTAGCGTTGGTTGCCCGATCACATAGACGCTAGAGGTAAGTGATCGAGTGGAAGCATTTGATGCTCATCGTTTAATAAAAGACGCATGCACTAAACGATCATGTAGTTAGCATGCTTATCGCATGTCACTGACTACACGATCACGTGATATACGATACTTAGGCACTCACTCAACGATCGTTTAGACAATTGTGCTTCACCGCATTGTTGTCATTTAGACGATCGTTTAGAGATTGCGTTATACGCGACGCGCTGCACGATCACGTACCTCGTGCTTCAATGCATAGTAAAAGGTACATGATTGTTGCTAAACGATCGTTTAGATCTGGAAGCGTAGGTAAATGATTGAGTAAAGCGTTTACTCTTTCACGTAGACGATCACAAGGAAGTTTGGTACATAATCAGTGGAGACGCAGACTTCAACCGGACGGTTCAAGACTTGGTTCACTTGTTTGAACTGGAGACTCTTTGTTTTTGTAATAGTTAGCTTTAGATTTGATGATTTTGAGGCAATTTATCCCGGTTCATAAATTTTTGTTTAATATACATGAGATGTATGGATTTATATGGCATGGTGTATGACATATAGATTTGAAACCCACCTTAGGTTGTGTAATAATTCATGCATCATGTATTATAAGTGTTATAATATGGCATGATGAAATTACATGAAAGCATGCACATACATCATAAAATATAAGAGTTATATTTATGCAAGCAGTAAGCATATTCATGCATCATCTTTATATTATAAGCATTATAGTATAAGGATGAATGGAAGCATGTTTTGCTTGGTTCGTTGCTGTTTTGTATAAGTGTTATATAAAAGGTAGCAATGAATGAACAATACATGTAGCATGACACTTAGGCTAATTTGTAAACGTTATGAATGTCTTTTATGTGTTTGCTTAGCGTTGTGCATGGTTTTGGTTATTTCTGTTATAAGAGTTATAACAGAAATTAGAACTAAAATCGACAAGAAAGAGTTGCATGCGGACTTAGGCAAACTCATGTTTTAAAATGGTTTTAAAATTGGATTGAGATAGACCTAAGTTCAAGGTTCTAATGGGATTCGCACCTAGTTTAATCTTTTTAAATCGGTTTAATAGGATTAAATTGATTGGCATAAAAAATTAAAATTGTATTAAATCTATCTATAAGGGACCTTTTGCCTAAGGCAGGGTCTGTCTAGGCTGAGGTACTTAAGCTGATGGAAACAGAACACCCCTACCTGGGAACCTACCTGGAAAGGTGAATTAGATAGATTTTCTGCAAGCATGTGATCATTGGTCAAAGACTCCATTAAAGAGTTTAATGCATGATGATCAAAAGTTGTTTCAACTATCCAAGGTAAAAGTTACTCTTGGGCAAACCTAAAAAGTCACTAAGTTAAAATTCTTAGCCGTGCTTTTTCTAAGTTAACTAAACCCTAGGTTATAAAATATTCAGTGGGAGGAAGATATGTATTTGATATGTCAATGATTCTACTCACATTTTTCCCTAAATGTTCACGCTGTGAGATCCATGTTTGGCCTCGTGGTGCCCTGGGAGCATCCTCCTTCGAATAATATCAAGGTGGATGGAGAGAGTGTTTATAGTAAATGGGTGAAGGGTGTGTGTCAACACGTCCTACAGTCTCTGTCATTAGTTCGCACCATGAGATCATTCTGTACTCCCTTGTGGCACCCTGGGAGCGTCCCCCTTCGGATGGGTTTTACGCAGTTGGTCAATATCAAGGTGAACTCCATAAATGGATAGGGTCACTTTAGTTTTTGTCCCAATCAGATTTTTTCCCTTCGGATTGGCTACTTGGGGCCGCACTCTAGGAACTAAAATGGCGGGTCATACTTACAGGAAATTGTTAAGTAAGTTATTGATTTCTTGACCAAATCAATGAAGGCTATGTTGGGATTGGTGTCCTAATTCTCTCGGAGTCTCGTTGTTTTGTAAAGATACACATTGTTTAATGAATAAAATAATTGTTATTTAATTCTAGCATCTACTCATATCCAATAAACAAAGCTCATTGGTTATCTTATGTGAACTTAAACATGTATATGTGATATACAGGTTGATCATGTCTTAAGTGATAACCTAAATAGGTCTGTAGTATAAGGATTAAGGTGGGATACCTGATCCTGGTGACACTACGGATACGGCCCATTTTGTAGAGGTTTGCAAGTGTTATAAACTATTACAGATGGTAGATCCTGACCATTCATGTGGAGACGTGCGAGCGGGGGTGTTCTATACAAAGAGTTTGTATAAGACCTGGACCACGAGATGACTAGACTTTGTATATAATGTCGTTGATACTAGAGACTTACATCTCACCTAAACGACCATAGGTGACACGACCTCAATCCTGAGTGTTTTGGAACCTGCCTTTGAGGGCGGTCCTTTGATTAGTATGGTGAGAGTGGCCAGATTGCCAACACAACATGCCTACCTTTTTGGGGACTTGTCTAATCTAGGAGCTGGGAACTCAATCTACAAATGGAATTCACTTCTTTCTCGAAGTAGGAATAATTAGAAAGATTGCTCCCTTAAGGGCTGATTCTGGGGCTTGAACATAGTGGCCACAGCTTCTCTTTGAAAGAGAAGACTCGGTCATAGTAGGATTATGACTTTGTGTTCATTAGAGGGATCAGTGGTACTTAAGGAGACAGATGTAACTATAGGGGCATAATGGTTATTGGCCCAACTGTACTTACGAACGATCTGTGAAGGGTTGTCGCACTACTGATTGGTTAAGATGGACACATAATATATCTGTGGTAAGGAGAGTTCAGTTGTCGGTCTTTAGTGAAGTGCTTGGCAATTAACGAATGGTGGATCCCGTGACTAAAGAGTTTAGTCAGTTATTCACGTACCGTTGGAGCTTCGAGCTATAGGTCCATAAGGTTTCCTTGGTAGTTCAATGGATTCAGTTGAGGATCAGTTCTTGGTGTTGATTTGAAATGTTCAAATTGACAAAGGTATTTTGGATTATATATGATATAATAATATAATGTATGAGATACATCTAGTGGAGGATTGATGTAAATGAGATTTATATTAAGTACCATGGAATAGAAAAAGAACTATGGTTTCTATGTTTCATGAGACAAAATATTAATATATAGGTTATAAATATAGTATGATAAGTTGGTTATCATTTATATTTATAATAATATTAATTATTGGATATTTAATTCTTTTTCTTTAATAACCAATTGAGTGGGTGGTTATTGGATTTTCATGGTAACCGTGAGATAAAAAGAAAATGGTTTTCCTAATTTTAGTAAGATTTACAAACTGTTGAAAAGTTTTTCATAAAAAGTTTTGAGATTTCTCTCGGCAAAAAAGGATCTCATCAAGTCGTCAAGCAAATATAGATTTACTAAACAACGGCTAGGGCGAGCTAAATGATCGTGCAGTGGCAAGCTAAACGATCACACAGTATTTACTAAACGATAGCATAGCTTTTGCTAGACGATTGCTTGCCCAAAGTAAACAATCGTGTAGTGTCTGTAGGCAACAGACCAAGCTAAACGATGAGCTAAACGATCGCATAGCTTTTGCTAGACGATCATATAGATTTATCTAAACGATTGGGCATCGACCTATACGATAGGTCTCCGCCATCTCCCACTTGCCCAATCGTGTACACGATCAATGTTTCCTCCTTCGTTTGCCTCATTCCAAGTCCGAACAGAGCCCACCCTCTGGATTCTCACACCGAGAATACCAAGGTAACCTTGTTGGTGGAGTCATACTCAACTCAACACCTCGAGGTTCTGTGGAGGTCGTTCGTGTTGTTGCTGAGGAGTTCGTGGCCAAGGCGATCATTAAGGACGAGCGTGAAGTGTTTGTGCTGTGTTGCGGTCGTGTAGATCGAGTGTTCGAGGTTACTGTTATTCAAGCAGTTGTGCACAAAGAAGCGTGGAGATGCATCTTCAAATGTTCGTAGAGTTTGCTCTTTGTTCATTTGAGTTTTTTTTTATGCTGTAATTTCTATATTAGTTGTATAACCACTTCTTTTGAAGTCGACTGTAAATGTAATGTTCATTCATGATTGTGATTTGGAATAATCTTATTTTCACTGCTCATGGAAATCTCGAATTTGATTTCTTCAGGCTAGTCATTATAAGAGCAAGAGTTGTTCTAGTATTAATGGCTAGTTAAGAATGTCTTAATTCAGAGGAGGGATGAATTGACCACTCTTCAGCGGCTTTTGTCCTAAACCATTGAAGCGTCATTGCAAAACTAGATGTCACACGGGGTTCATGTTAGTTTTGCTAAACCGTATTGGATGTTGTATGTTTTTTCAACAGGTATTTGCTTAAAACCTAACGTAGGTCAATGTGTTTTCGTTTCAGCAACATGTTAGATTTTCCGTTTAATGCCTCTAGTTTGATCGATTACATACAGTGAAAAGAGTCTTGTAAAATGTATTTCGTGGTAAATGACCTCGAGTTTGTCATGGTTGAGGAATGTCCTCAAGTCCTGACCCTTGATGCACTGCGAAGTGTTCGTAATGCATATGAGGTGTCGATGAAGGCTAATTCATTGACCTGACTTCACATATTGGCTAGCATACCTGATGTTTTGGTCACAAGGGTTGAGCATATGGTCATTGCACGAGAGATCATGGACTCGTTGCAAGATTTGTTTGAACATCAGTTCTTACTTTTAGAGCACAGAGATATAAATGACAAAATCAGTAGTGTCAGTTCCCAAGTTAAACTCCAGGAAGAGAAAGCAAGTGTTGTTGACTCTATTGAAGTTCATCGACGAGAAGTGTTCTCTAACATTGAACTTGGAGCTTATTTAGGTTTTGATACTGATCCCACTACTCTCCAAAAGAGGAGGATGTCTAAAGACAGTAAATATGATTTATTAGTCATGGAGACGTGTTTGGTAGAGAATGATGATTCTGCCTAGATCCTTGATTCGGGTACTACTAACCACGTCAATTCATCTTACCAAGGATTTAATTCCTGGCAAACATTGCCACAGGGAGAGATTACTCTTCGAGTCGGTACTTGTGAGATTTTTTCAGCTATTGTTGTAGGCAAGCTGAAGTTATTTTTGGACAAGAAGCGTTATCTATTACTGGATAATGTTTTGTAGTTCCTCATATTAAGAGGAACTTAATCTCGGTTTCTTATCTCATTGAACAAGGTTATACCATCTCTTTTTCTGAGAGTAAAGTGTTTATTTTCAAGAATGGGATGGAGATTGATTTTGGTTCAATGGAAAGTAACTTATATGTACTAAGGTCATTAGTCATAAAAGCCTTGTTTAATACTGAAATGTTTAGTACAGCGACAACAGCTAAAAGACCAAAGGTTTCTTGTAAGGAAAACGCCCATCTTTGGCATCTAAGATTAGGTCACATCAACCTCAATAGGATTGAGTAGTTAGTGAAATGTGGACTTCTAAAGAGTTTAAAAGAAAACTTCTTGTCGGTGTGTGAATCATGCCTCGAAGGCAAAATGACCAAACGACCTTTTACTGGAAAAGGTTACAAAACCAAGGAAGCCTTGAAGCTTGTATATCCTGACCTTTATAGTCTGATGAGTGTTAGGGTTTGAGGTGGGTACGAATATTTCATCTCTTTCATAGATGATTATTCAAGGTACGAGTATCTCTACCTAATGCAACGTAAGTCTTAAGCCCTTGACAAGTTCAAGGAGTATAAGGCTGAAGTTGAAAACTTGTTAGGTAAGAAGATAAAAACACTACGATATGATCGTGGTGGAGAGTATATGGACCTCAAATTCCATAACTATATGATAGAACATGGGATTATGTCCAAACTCTCGACCCCAGGTACACCTCAGCAGAATGGTGTATCAAAAAGAAAAAACAAAACCTTGTTGGACATGGTTCGGTCTATGATGAGTTATGCTCATCTTCCAGACTCATTTTGGGATTTTGCAGTGGAAACTGCATGTTACATTCTAAACAACATTCCCTCGAAAAGTGTTTCTGAAACACCTTTTGAGTTATGGAGAGGCCGTAAAGGTAGTTTACGCCACTTTCAGATTTAGGAATGTTCGGCCCATGTGCTTGTGACTAACCCGAAGAAGTTGGAACCGCATTCAAAAGTTTGCCTCTTTGTAGGCTACCCCAGGGAAACGAGGGGTGGATACTTCTATGATTCGAGTGAGAACAAAGTGTTTGTTTCAACAAATGCTATCTTCTTGGAAGAAGACCACATAAGGGATCATAAGCCACGAAGTAAGCTTGTTTTATGTGAGATTTATAGTGAGATTGAGACTACTGAGGGTTCAACAAGAGTTGTTGAACAGACTGACAGATCAACAAGAGTTGTTAAGGTCAGTACATCTAGTCAACCAACTCAAGAGTTGAGATTGCCTCGACATAGTGGGAGGATTATGAACCCATCGGAACGATACATGGGTTTGACTAAAGCCCATAACATCATGTCTAATGATGGGGTTAAGGATCCATTGTCTTTTAAGAAAGCAATGGAGGATGCTGACAGGGATGAATGGATTAAAGCCATGAACCAGGAGATGGACTCTATGTACTTCAATAACATCTGGGAGCTTGTGGATCAACCTGATGGAGTAAAACCTATAGGGTGTAAGTGGATCTATAAGCGAAAGTGAGGTATAGATGGAAAGGTGCAAACCTTTAAAGCTAGACCCATGGCAAAGGGTTATACCTAGGTTGAAGGAGTGGACTATGAGGAAACTTTCTCACCTGCTGTCATGCTCAAGTCTATCAAGATACTCTTGTCCATAGCCACATTTTATAATTATGAGATATGGAAAATGGACATCAAGACTTCCTTTCTTAATGGTAATCTTGAGAGCCACCATCAACATGGCTTAACCAGAGGGGTTCGTTGTTCCAGATCAAGATCAAAGAGTTTGCAAGCTTAATAGGTCTATTTATGGGCTGAAACAAGCATTTAGATCTTGGAACATTAGATTTGACAGTACGGTCAAGTCATTTGGCTTTGATCAAAATGTTGACGAGCCTTGTGTTTACAAGAAGATCATCAATAGCTCAGTAGTTTTCCTGGTATTGTATGTGGATGATATCCTACTCATTGGGAATGATGTAGGGTTTCTAACTAACATTAAGAAGTGGCTAGCTACCCAGTTCCAAATGAAAGATTTGGCTGAGGCACAATATGTTTTAGAGATTCAAATCATTCAGGATCGTAAGAACAAGAGGATAGCCTTGTCTCAGGCATCGTACATCAATCAAGTGTTAATCAGGTACAGGATGCATGATTCCAAGAGGGATTTATTACCCTTCAGGCATGGAATCATTTTCTCTAAGGATAAATGTCCTA
Organism: Benincasa hispida; assembly: GCF_009727055.1. Lineage (NCBI taxonomy): Eukaryota > Viridiplantae > Streptophyta > Magnoliopsida > Cucurbitales > Cucurbitaceae > Benincasa > Benincasa hispida. Next base: position 24,976,642 of record NC_052357.1, read on the forward strand.
AGACACCTCAAGAGGTTGAGAAGATGAGACGGATTCCCTATGCTTTAGTTGTTGGAAGCTTAATGTATGCAATGTTGTGTACCAGATCCGATATTTGCTATGCAGTAGTGATTGTCAGTCGTTATAGTCTAATCCAAGATTAGATCACTGGACAGCGGTCAAGACGATCCTCAAGTATCTTCGAAGAACGAGGGACTACATGCTCGTGTATGGAGACAAGGAGTTAATCCTTACATGATACACAGACTCTGACTTTCAGACTGATAGCGATTCTCGTAAATTGACATCGGGGTCAGTGTTCACTTTGCATAAAGGGGTTGCAGTGTGGCGAAGCATCAAGCAAGGATGCATCGTGAACTCCACTATGGAAGCTGAATGCGTAGCCGCTTGTGAAGCAGCTAAGGAGGCTGTTTGGCTGAGAAAATTCCTTACAGATTTAGAAGTTGTTCTAAGTATGGATTTTCCGATCATTCTTTATTGTGATAACAGTGGGGCTATGGAAAATTCAAAGGAACCTTGGATCATCGTTGAGGCAAGCAATGGAAATACCACTTTATCAGGGAGATTGTGCATCACGGTGATGTGATAGTCACGAAGATCTCGATGGAGCATAACATTACTGATCCATTTACAAAGGCTCTCATGGCTAAAGTGTTTGAGGGTCATCTGGAATCTCTGGGTCTACGGGATATGCAGCATCTTGTCTAAGACAAGTGGGAGATGATACTAGGGTATAGTGTATGTCTTAGTTTATTGTATATTGTACTTGTATTTATCTTGTATTATACATTAGTCTCCCGAGCCATTAGAACAAGTGGGAGATTGTTGGGATTGGTGTGTAATTCTCCCGAATTCTCGTAGTTTGTAAACTATACACATTGTTATGAATAAAATAAGAGTTATTTTATTTGGCATTTACTCATGTCCAATAAACAAAGCTCCATGGTTATTGTATGAAAACTTAAACATGTATATGAGATATACAAATGGATAATGCCTTAAGTGATAACCTAAAAAGGTTTGTAGTATAAAGATTAAGGAGGGATACCTGATCCTGGTGACACTATGGATACGGCCCGCTTTGTAGAGGTTTGCAAATGTTGTGAACTACTACAAATGGTAGATCCTGACCACTCATGTGGAGACATGCGAGCGGGGGTATCCTATACAAAGAGTTTGTATAAGATCGGACCACGAGCTTAATATTTATAGATCTAGGAATCTTTTATCCAGGTATTCTCTCTCGAGCTCAACCCTTTCTATGACTAACCATCAACGCGAGTCTCTTTTATCGCTTGACTATCCACAGCATTAAGTTCCTCCATCAACAATCTCTATTAATCTTCTATCACTCTCGTGCATACTCGATTAATAGTTTAACATGCTAGATCCAACTCTCTCTCAAGACGACATTAAGTAAAGAACATTCAATTAATGATCATTTAATCAAAAGTATTAAGAACAAACATGTTAAAATAATTATGCGTAAATTCAATCCAAGAAATAACCAAATTAGTTTTCACAATCCATAAAACTCGATCAACACCCTAGAAAAAAAAATCAGTCACTCATGGTTACAACAAAAACATAGACCATTCATGAGGTTTCCAAACACAAAAGAAAGAAAATAAAAGAGGGAAGAAATTGCAAGCCATGTTTTTTACTCTTGTCCTCGAATCCGGAATTGTAACCCAAAAAACTCTTCAAATCTTCGATCCTTTGAAGCTCCGAGATGCCGCCTCTATCCAGAATTACACTCCCCAGGGAAGCCTCATCGAAATATTCTTTACGCTCTCAAAATAGCTCTAAAAGTTCTTCCCCTAATCAGTTCGGCCACAAACTACTTATATAGGCAGCAGTCATAGTGTTGCAACGCTCCAATGTAGTGTTGCAACACTGATGGTAATTTCATCATTACTAATCGTAGCGTCGCAACGCTGCAAGCAGCATTACAATGCTACCTTGTTTTTAAATGCTCTTTGCCTTGCAGCATTGCAATGTTGTTCAATGTTGCCCTGTCTCCGATTTTCGTATTTTCTTTCCTTTTTCTCCTTTCATCATTACCCTAGGTCAAACCTTTGACCTTATTGGGGGTATTTTGGTCATTAATCTTCCAAAATTGCTTGCTCTCATCCAATTGCTCGATTTCCTATAATTAAACAATAAAAGCATCCAAGATCACAAATTAAGCATAAAACTAACTAAATTCTAAGCCCAGAAAATGCACTTTTTGGATGTGTTTCAGCAAAGCATGTTGTAAAGTAAAAGTAAGTTTGTATGTCATTTTTTAAGGGGATTACTCCTCTTTCATGGGGTTATGATTAACATGAGGTGGTTATGACACTCGTAGTTTCCCTCTAAACTAAAGTACCCCGAGGAATGATTAAGCTTCGACACTTATTAGGGGATGTTGCTCATAGTTGGATGTCTTTCACGTAACTCGTGTGAACAAGCCAAAATGAAGGTGATGTGTCTAGATAAGGGTTCCTTTTTTGTGTAAAGTAAGAAAATGAGAAAAAAAAATAGAAAAAAAGTTTGGTTTCCTTAAGTGTGTCATTGCATTGTTAATTCTAGGAAGCTTAGTGTCACACCCCCTCCTAGATTACCTATTTAACCCAAGAGGAGATGTGGAGACAGCAGATGTCAACCCTCTTATGACATCTTCTGCCAACTGATCCTGTAAAACATCATAACCATCACAGAACTCAACATAACTTATCATCACAAAATGTTATTTTCACATCGTTACTCAAGAGATATTTCATTATAGACCAAATTTCGACTCTAAATATGTAGAGCCTAACTAATTATCGTCCACTTCTAGACACACAACTGACTATCAAACCCTTTTTACAACGGTGGAAGACTAAACCATTTTTGTCAAGCAACCCGCAACCCTGGAATCCTGAAACTCTTCTGCTACCTAGGGTGGGGAAAACAAAAACATAGGAAAATTGAGCTGGGGAGTCCAGTGAGTGGCATACTTTAGAAACATAAGCTTTTACCATAGGAATCTATGTTTCCAAACAACTTTTGAAACCATATTCAAATGACTCAAAACATATCTCTTTTTCTTGAAAAATATATAACACTTTTGAAGCCCAAGGTTTTAAAAAGATTATGTCGTAAAACATGTAAATCATCATAATGCATAAAACCCTGAAAATCTCAAATAGAATTCTTCACCTCATAACATTAGTTGAGGAGAGCCCTTTTGCTTAATAACTCAACGTCGAAATCCTTAATTAGTGTGGAGTAATCTCGACATAACCAACATCAAACTATACCTACATGCACGTGATAATTCCCTAAATACCGTTATACCTTAGGTACCAGGGCCAAATACCTTCTCATAGTCCTTCGGTATAAGTTTCTTGATCATAAGCCAGACACCTTCTTATCGTCCTTCGGTATCGGCTTCCTCATCACATCATACTAATTATACTTCTAGGAAAATCATTCAGTTTAGAACATCAAGCATTCCACTAAAATAAGCCTTAAAAACATTTACTGTAATAACTAGCACGGAATAGAGGAATGTTGAACGACACATGCTTCATGAAACTCAGAGCTAGAAAATCTTAGGGCATGCGTCCATAAGTGCCTTATCATGCGTTCAAATAGAGCTTGAAGAAATCATGTTTACTTAGAAAATTCATCATAGAACTAAAGCTCATGCATGACACTTCTTAAAAGAAAACATATTTAAAACTTAGTAATACATACATTGGGCTCATAAGAGAAAACATTCTATGAACTTATTCTTCATAAAACTCTTACACATTTAACTCCAGACCTTAAGAAAATTTGAACATGTTTGGGTACTAACTCATATAAAAGCATGCTTTTGAAGCATTTATCAACATTCTATAGTTAGTCATTTCTAAACATGTTATGACTTGAAAACTAGTAAAAGCATTATGTTGAAATACTTTAAGAGTTAGAAGCCACTCGCCTTTAGTTAGCTCCCTTCCTAGCCTTTTAAACCTTGAGTTCCTTAGGCCAATGCTGAAGGAACTCTAAATACAAAGGACCTATGAGCGGAAGCAGATCGTCCAAACTCCATTGTGAAAGAACACATACATTCATAGTCATACTAAACAAATTATGCACATACGTTAAATTACAACATGCTTCTTGAAATAAATACAAAGGATAAAGAGACAATACCTTGGAAGAACACTTCTTCAAAGTAATCCTCGTCAAGCATGAACGCAATGAGCAAGAACTCGATCTCCCCCGAACACCAACAAGTAGAAACTCAATCCTCGAACAACCGAACACAACCACAAGATTACCTTGGTATTCTTGGTGTGAGAATCCAAGAGTTATGGGCTCTGGCTTATTTTGGATTGAGGGAAGGATTGAAGTGATGGAGGAGACGATCGAGTAAACGAATGAACGTATCGTGTACGAGGGAAGTCTATCGCATAGATTGGATACTCGATCACTTAGACTCTCAAGCTATCGTTTAGTAAACTCGATGCTATCGTATAGTCACTTGATAATAAATTTGATAACTCGTATTTCGTAGTATGATTAGAAAGAAAAAAAATTCATCTTTATTCCATTTTTCCATAAAATCGTACAACTACCCACTAAGGGTGGTTATTAACAAAAAGATTTTTAATTTATCAAACAATTTATAAATTATAAATAAATACAATAACTAACTTATTATATTATATTTATAACCTATAGTTTTAATATTGCATCATATACAATATATAAACCATAGTTCTTTTTCTTTATTTTATAGCATTTAATATAAATCATATTTATATTAAAATTAACTATGAATCTAATTCATAGAAATTATATTTGAGTCATATTCAAATATTAGTTCCTTCAATCAACCAATACTGTATCAAATACATTATATCAATTATATTATATATAATTTAATTAATTTAATTATATCATATATAATCAAATTACATCTAATTCCTTAAGTACCAGTGATTCCTCTAATGTGAAGGATCTCATATCTAAGATTTCTATTAGCACGTTCGGAACGCTCTGATCTCACTGTGAACCAAGTAGTACAAACATTATACATTCAATACATATAGTTATGCAAACAAATCTTAATTAACAGCATGCTACGAACAACAAATTAACAAAGGGACAGAATTCCATACCAATGAAGACAATCTTCAATCTACAGAACTCCAACGCAGCGGAAACCCTCCACATGATCTAACCAACGCCTGATGATAACGTCGACTGCAGCAGCACGAACAACAAGAACCCACCGACCGCAACGGGGACGACACCACCACTAAAGAGTCCTGGGTATTCTCGGAGTGAAAATCCAAATGGTGGGCTTTGGTGAATTTGGTGAGAGGACGAAGGAAACACGAATCGTGTGAGTTGATAAGCAAGTGGGAGAGAAAACAATGCTATCGCATGGTAGAAGTGATTATCGTTTAGGAGGAACTACACGTTCGTGTAGGATTTACTGAATGATTGTTTAGGAAAAGGTACACGATCGTTTAGTAAAACCAGCACACTATACGATCGTTTTAGAGAAGCTATCCGATCGTGTAGGAAATAGCGTGCGATCGTTTTAAGTGCGCGAAGGACGATCGTTTAGGCGGAGAAGAGCTACCGTATAGCCTTTCAAGTGATCATTTTCTTTCACTAACGCGCGCTTCCAAAAACTTTTGGCGAATGACGGATGGGCCAAAAATGAAAACTCTTTTCATTTTTATTCATCGGTTACAATAACCGACTCATTCCCACTAACCCACGTCAAACGCGAAAGATTGGTAATTATCATATAATTAACCAATTAATTAATTAATTAAATAACCATATTATATTTTATCCATAGTTTGACCACATATCAGTATAGTATTTCTCCTTCTACTTTGATATAAATCATATTTATATCTAATTTACTCCAAATAATGTATCTCATACATTTAGCACCATTATATCATATATAATTTAACCAGTCCAATTATATCATATATAATCGAACTTCTTCTTGTCAATTTGAACATTTCAGATTTAACCCAAATACTGGTTCTCGATTTTATCCAAGCTACCCAGGGAGCCTAATGGACCTGGCTCAAGCTCCAACGGTACGTGAATAGCTGACTAAACTCTTTAGCCACGAGATCCACCATCCGTTAACCGTCGGGCATTCCACTAAAAACCAATAGTTGAACTCTTCTTACCACAGATATATTTCTGTGTCCATCGGATATAACCAATCATGAGTTACAATAACCCTTCACAGATGCTCGAAAGTACAGCTGGGCCAAATTACCATTTTTGTCCCTGTAGTTACATCTCACCCTTAAGTACCACTGATTCCTCTAATAAACAATACAACATAGCTCCAACTATGTGTGAACACCTCTCGAAGCCAAGAGAAGGTGTGTGGCACCATATCGTTCAAGCCTCGGAATCAGCCCTTAAGAGAGCCATCTATCTACTTACCACTGTTTCGGGGAAGGAGTGAATTCCAGTTACACCTACAAAGCGGGTCATACTCGTAGTGTCACCAGGATAAGGTATCCCTCCTTATACATATACTACAGACCATTTAGATTATCACTTAAAACACGATCCACTTGTATGTCTCCACATACATGTTTAAGTTACAATGATAACCATAGATCTTAGTTTATTGTTTTGTGATTAATGCAACTAAAATATCAAATATTTTATAGACTGGAGTGAATAAAATATCATATATTATAAATCATAAATGTTTGTTCATAAAAGTGTTTACAAACTACAGAACCCTATAAGATTTAGGGCATCAACCCTAATAAACGCATACTTCCTTCATTCTGCAACATAGTTGGCCGCATGGTATCTATTTGGATGCATGGTCCACTCTTGGACGCATGGTAGGCGTTGATATTCAATCTTGCAGCCACTACTGTCTCAACTCCAACCCTTTCTGCTTCCCTTCATTTCCAAACACTTATAACATCATTTACATCTCGAATTAGACAAAACTTTCTTCGTGAATTTGTTAAGAATTGTCTCAGGAAGCTTACCCATAAATTTGAGCTTCTAATTAGTCCTCTAGAGATCAAAATGCTCCAAATACCTCATACTACTCTAGATGGTTTGAATTCTGACCTTTCTCGAGTTCTCTTCACTTTTGGGCATTATTTTGGTCAGATCTTCTCATGGAAGCCTAGGGTTGTATTATAAACTCACATTTCTTCAACATAGTTGAAAATCACCTTCTTAGTACAAGAGAAATGCTCACCCCGCTTGCTTCTTTCAACCCTGAGTCAGTTGATTGCTTCTTCATCTCCTAAATCCCACGTTCAACTTCCAGAACATAAAACTCGAAATCTATTCATTAAAATTCAAAACTTCCTTCTATGAACTTCTTAAATATGCTTTTAGCTATCTTACCTCAAAATTTTAGCTCTTAAATCTTCTTAAATTGACCATAATTCATCAAAAATCATGGATTTCCTGATTGAACTGCACTACCTTGAATCTTCTTTAATTTTCAGCATAATTTCGTGGGAGTTTCTTTTCAGCAGCCCCAGATATTCTTCCCCTCTCAATCAACTTTCAATTGGCGTATAATGATCTATTTTTTAAGAGTAAAAAGAGCCAAACCAACCTCTTCTTACAAGCCCATATATAGAAAACTCTGCATGAATTCCCAGCCTTTATATCTTGCCACATAACCTCTACAGCTGGACTTTTCCTCAAATTTGGCTAAGTATCATGAAGCCCCCTCATGCTTCAGTCATATTAGATGTCTTTCACCACCCAAAACATTACTTCCAATGTATAGAGTCTTGCTTTAATGCATGGAAGTTCCTTTGCCTCCAACATATCACTAGGTTTCAAACTTTTCATCGCATGACTTGTCTCCACGCCAACTTTGTTCCCATGGAAAACCATTCCAACACATGGCTTGCTTATTCCTCAAGTTAAATTCCTAAAATGTGCTTCCCTTACTTCATAACTTGTTTCCTTGGTCCTTCAATGAATGGCAGCCATCTACACATGGTTACCACCTAACTTCTAACGCATAAAGCTTGTTTGGGGTGCCTTGCATGTTCTACTTGACCCTACTTCTTAGGTATCCTTTACTCAACGTATGGTGCATCACTTTTACCCTTACTAGGGCTTCCTTGGTGTAACTTCTTCTCAAATGGAGGTCTCATCCTTTGCTTATACTCCAAATATAGCCTTTTCCATGCTTGAACTCCTTAATTCTCACCTATGCGTTGAGCATTCTCTTGATCATGCCTTCACCACATAGTTGGCTCTCCCTTACTTTACTTAGCTTGGCCACACATCTCTTGTCTTTCCCCTTATTCATTACTACACATGGCCTACTAAACTAGCTCAAGGTGTGATGCACTCTCCTCCCATTGGACTACCTCCAATGCATGGTTGCCCCTCTTTGCAACACTTAGCAATTTATCTCCATACTAAGTATGTTTGTGTGCCTCCACTAGAGCATACCTATCCTTGACTTAGCCAGCTCAAGTCTTCCTCCTCAAACTCTCCCAAGGCCAACACAAGCCTTGCTTTCAAGCATCTCGGTAAGTCTTCATAAGTCGCTCACCTCGGAGAATCCTTAGGGAGAAGTTTCGGGGGTTACACTTAGCTCTTGAACCTTCAAGCCAGAGCAGGAAAAAACGAGTTAAGAGCCTTATAAAACCATTCTGGGTTTTGTGGGCTTAATTAGTAGGACTTTGGACTCACTCATGCATGAATAGGTTTAGAATTATTTTTAAAATGTGCTTCATTGATTGATTGTAATCGAATTTCATTTTTTATTGCAAATCTTATCCTTATAAATTGTTGAGACTAGAGTAACAACCCTTGTGATTAAGCAAGCATAATTTTTTTTGTGTGAATGTGTGATTTTACCTTGCTCAAGGACAATCGAGAATTAAGTTAAGGGTGTTTGATAGCACAAAAAATGTGCTATTTTCCTCTTCTTAATTCTAAGTCATTACTATGTTTAATGTGTTTATTTAATGATTTTATAGGTATCAGACATCTTAGAGGTAGAATGAGTCTTTACGAACTGTTCGGGGTTAATTTGGATTATTTAGGAGTTAATTTTAGCAACCAGACTTCAAAAGTATTGAAAGGACGAAAATGCCTCTAGACAGAACGTTACAACATTACAGGATAGTAGCGACTTGATGCTGGAAAACAGGGCAGTGTTGCAACACTCTGATTATTGACAAAGATACGTGTGAGGACTTGCAGCGTTGCAGCGTCATGACGCTGCGACTGTAGTTTATAAGCTTTCTTCTTCATTTTAGGGTAAAAGGTGCATGGACGAATCACCCCTAATCGGCTCCTAAGCCGATTTCTTCATCTTTTCACCTCTCTCACTCATAATTTTCTCTAATTTCTTCATTCCTCTCATATAATTAGTTGAGATGGAGCTCGGATTTGTCTTCTTCATCCCATGGAAGGTAAGTTCTATCTAGTTTAGGGGATTTTGGATTGAACTCTATGTAGTGTTTGGAGTTTTATTTAAATGTAATCTTTATATCTTGATTATGAGTTTCCTTTCTGATTGAATTGCTTTGTAATCATATTTTCTCATGATTGTCTAACAAACTTGAATGCTTGGGATTATCTAGCAATATTTGACATGAAATTGTTAGTGAGTCCATAAGAAGCAAAAGGTTAGATAGGCTTGCAATTTGTTGTCTTAACTAATAGTATGGTTCCTATTGACCTAGGAAAAACTATATTGAATGTTTGATTAGACGTTGGAAACTAAATATTCATCCTAGCGTAAGCCCTAGAACGTAATGTGGTTAGGTAAATGTGTTTAGTATGGATTCATCTAGCATGCTAACTAATTAGGTAATTAGGACCATTGGTTGGATGTCCAATCGATTGGGCTAGGCATAATTAAGAACCATAAGATTGCATTCTAATAATTCGATGAACAAGATTACATTGAGTCATTCTATTATTCGTCCCCTAAGCTAGAAGTCTTAGTTAATTACATTCCTATCTTTTAGTTTCATTGCATTTTATTCTTTTTATGTATTTCCTATTCCAATCCATACTAGTCCCCCCCCCCCCCCCCCCCCCCCCCCCCCCTCATTTTATCACTTTAATTAAAATTGAGCTTCGATGAACTAATCTTCCGTGCTTCCCTTTGGTTCAACCCTCGACCTGCCACTTACATTACTAGTTAGTATAAGTTGTCTGTTCAGTGATTTATAAATTTTATTTGACTAACAAGGGTTTATGGGCAATGATAAACGCAAAGCTTCTGTCAATAATTCATATATCTTTTTCATCATGTTATTTGTTTAAATCAATGTATTTTAACTGTTCTATCTTTAATTTTGTTTTTATTTTTTTCATTTTTTGAAGATTTTTTTAGATGGGGATGATTTCAAATATAGGAAAATATCGAAGTCATTTATAAATATAGTAAAATATTACTTTCTATCAGTAATAGACCGCGATACACATAGATATCTATATATGTCTATCTGGAAAAATTTTTGGGAAATCATCATCAACATCATTTTACAGTGTCAAACTTAAGGAAAACTATAGGTAATCAGCACCTATCATCTTCAACCTGCATCTTCTTGGCTAATTTTTTGGTTATTTGAGGTATGACTACATAATTGTAAAGATATAAGGAGGAGGCAATGAAAGTGGCAGTAATAGAATGATAGTAAATGGAGGCGATCATTGATGAAACTCTACAACAATTTTAGTTTTTAGATGTCAGTTCAAACTAACATCATATACGTATGATGATGGATTTCAAACTGATATCATATCACATGTCAGTAAGGGTATGATGACAGATTAGCTTTAAGGGTAGTTTGGAATCGCCATCAAATCTTTGGACATTGTAAGTTTACGATGACGATTATATATGATGACGGTTTCTAGCTGACATCATAAATCTTCTTAAAAAGATATTTTTTTCTTTTTATCTGCTGATTTCTTCTTCTTTTTTTTTTTTTTTCCTTTTTATTTGCTACTTTCTAATTTTTCTATTTACCAATTTGGATCAGTGATTTGTTCATTGAAAAATCTCTTCATCTAATCGAGTGAGATATTTGTGCTCCGTAATGAAAATATTGAGAAAGCTTATTCTCTAAAGTATAGTAACAAATACAATGTATTTGTTATTCTAGAAGCTTATTCCACAAAGTATAGTAACAAATACAATGTATTTGTTATTCTAGTTTTAGGCAGCGATCTACATGTTGGAATTTGAGTAGTGTTTTAAAATTCTGTACAAAAGTAGGCATTAAATAACATTTTTTTTAATTCAAATGCGTAAGGGAGATATATTCTGCTAATATTTTGCTTATTTCAAAATAGCGACATAAGAAATAGAAATGAAAGAAAAGGATCATCCAAAGCCAAAAATGAGATTCTGAAATTTAATCAATTCGGTACAAATAAGTTGCTTCTATTTCTCTTACAGGTGAAATAATCAAATAAGGACATAACATATCACTAACAAAAATTTCCTTACATTAGGACAAATTCTATGAAAAAGAACTGAATTCTAAATAAAAATCATAATACAAAACTTTGAATTTACAGCTGAGCTCATTGTGATTGAGGTTTTTCAATTAAGATATCAATCACTTCTTTTTGAAATCCACTTTAAAATCGTAGTCATCATCTTCCATAGCATCCGTAGACACAGATGATTTACTATTATTGTTTGCTTTCTTTCTCATTTTCTTCGCTGCTTTCCTCATTTTTGTATTCAAAATACCTTCTGCTGAATACAGCTTCTCGTTTTGCCTGCTAGTTGCATCTTGTCCCTTCCCTTTGCTCTTGTCATTTTTGTCATCATCTTCGTTCTGCTCCAATGACTCGTCCTCACTATTATTATTATCAATCACTTCGTCGTCTTGCATAGTTGGCTCAGCGTTCCCATTCTAAATAACAAAAGATCATTCAGTTATGAGAAGCCAGATCATTGAACAAGACGCAAATCTCTAAAAAGGGATTTAGATGTGAAAGAGGACAAAAGAACAAGCATACATTTGGCTCTTGCATGTTCTCATCAAAATTCAGTGGACAACTTGGGGGTACTTCAACGGGATTGAAATCATTGACGGATTTGAGGCTTCCAATGAATGAACATTCACCTCCATAAACTTCGTCAATGTTGAACTCTTTCCCGAGCTCTGTGACGATCCTTGACTCCAAAGGTTCTACCTGACTCCTAATTGGGGGCATCGTATAATATGGAATTTTACCTATAACATCAAATAAGAAGATACTAAAATCAGCCTCTAAAAAACATACACACACCATTAGGTAATCATTTAGTTTTTGGTTTTTTGTTTTTTTTTTTTTGGTTTTTAATTACGCCTATAAACACTCTTTCCACCTTTAAATTTCTTGATTTGTTACTTAATTTTTACCGATGTTTTAAAAAATAGGGCCAAATAATGAAAATTAAAAAAAAGGAGGTAGTTTCAAATATTAAAAGACGGAAATCATTTTTAGAAATTATGAGAAAATAAGCTTAATTTTCAAAAACAAAAAACAAAATGGTTACCAAATGGGCCCTATTTATATTTTGTATGGCTGCAGCCATTTCCTTCTGTCCTAAACTACAGTATAAACAATAAAGTCAATTAATAATCAGAGAGAAAATGGACATTTTGTTCTGCTTTGGTGCGAATTGTGATCTCTCCGATGCCTTTTGCATTGATAACTTTTATTCAATAATGCCAATAGGAGTGGTTTAGTTGGGAGAAAGTTCAACTTGTTTTACACTTTTCATAAATCAAATAGAAAGTTAAGAATGTTTTGTTTTCTTAAGAGTAAACACAACTGAAAATAACAAACAGAAATACCTTCGTTCCAGTCATGTAGAACAATTCTAGCAGCAGCTCCAATATCCACAATTCCCCCCTTCTTAAGTTTGCCCCGAATAACAGCTACCTTCTGTAGAAAATCATCGACCGTATCGAAGCTTGAAAGCTTATATAGAGTTACCAAGGTTTTAGAAGGGCAAAGCTTCAAGATCTCCTTGACTACGATATCCAAAAGTAGTAAATAAGCTTTAGAATACAGAACTCTCAAGGACCATAAAAAGTTAAAACATTGCAAAATCAATATACCAGGAGCAACGGGATCTTCCAACTTCTCAATTCTCTTGCAATTCCGCAAAGCTATAGATGGCTCATTTTCTTTAGATCTTAGCATCACAACACCAGGGCAATCCAACAATTTGACGTTCTTGTCTAAATGGACCTCCTGCATCGATCTTGTTAATCCTGGGGTAGCACCAACGTTGACAACATGGGATCTCTTCAGACTGTTGATAAGACTACTTTTGCCAACGTTAGGCAAGCCAATAACACCCACGGTAATTGATTTTTTAATCTGTCAGATTCAAATGCACAACAGACCAAGTCAATGAACCAAATTTGAAAAGGAAAGTTCCAGAAATTTATCAGAGACAACTTTAAAGTACAAAAAAATGCAGGCTAGAGAACTCTCTTTTTTTTTTTTTTTTTTTTGATAGGAGATGCAGGCTAGAGAACTAATCCGGTGGAGCAGAAGGAAACACAAACAATCTGTGAGTGCGTGTATATATATATATATATATATCCAAAAGTAATCAACAAAATCAGAGTGGGATGACTAAGCATACCACAAGCTTTCAAATGCCAAAAGGCAACACCAAATAAAACAAAACAGAATGGTCAATTCTTGAAAGTTGAAAGTACAAAGGTTTTTGATAAAACTCCAAAAACCTTAGAAGTACCTCATAACTTCTTGAGTAATTCTTCAACAGTTTAATTAGAGTTTCAGCTCCAAGGCAATCACTTCTCTTCAATACGTTGCTCGTTTTCGTTTTGGATGTCTTTGTAGATTTCCAACCTAAGTTGGACCTTTGTTCTTGTGTGCTACACTTGAAGGCAACAGCAGGCAATTCTTCTCTTAGATAATTAAGCCACTTTTCAACAGCCTCTCGAGGGACAAGATCTGTTATAAAAAAAACATATAAAGACATACAAATTGTAACTGCTACAGATGAAAATAAATACGCAGCTTCTTGGGCTTCACATGACTAATCCATCCACAACTTAAAGAGGAATCTTCTAATTAGAAATACCTGGTCACTAAGTTCATCTGATTAAGAGCAAATCAAGTTCTTCAAACTAATAAGCACAAACACTAGTGAATTACCAAAAAGCAAAACATTTACATCTCCTTTCATTGGTTTTTGACACAACATAACATGCCCAGCCAAGTCAAACACGAAGCAAATGTGTATGTGTGACACGAAGCAAGTGTGTGCGTGTGTGTGTTAGGAACAAATAAAGAAATTTTAAAGAAAAACATTGAAATCATTTTTAATAAAGCATAAAAGATAAGCGTGTTGTATAGCATCTATTTTCTATGTACATGTCCTCCTCCATTAGTTAGTAGACTTTTGACACAAAGGGGAAAACTTTACCAATTTTGTTCAGAAGTAGTACAAGATGCTTATTAGGACCCGCTTTCATCACCATCTTCTCCATATCAATACAACGGGTGCCAAGGGGATCTCGTGCATCCAAAACTTCTAAAATAACATCTGATGCTTCAATAACTTTGACCAATTCCTTGTAGAAAACCCTGTCTGAGTTATCTGCATATTTATAGTCAATAACTTAATATGAGGGCATAAACATGAATATCACAATTTGTTTACTCCATTTTTTATACAAAACTCTTGATAGAAAACAACCTACCACGATTCCAAGTAGGCCCTACAGAGTTATCTCCACCCTCCATCTCTCCTAAACTTTGATCTGCAGAAGCCATATTATCATCATCCAGCAACCCCAGCTTCCTCTTTTGAGCCTGAACAAGATTAAACAGTCAAATTACCAGTAAATTGCTGTACAGCGATGTAATATACATCACGTACAAAAATACATACACCGTTCATAAGCTCATACATATAAACATATACATACATTAAAAATCTAAAAAAGTTCATGATAAAAATATTAAATTATAATACCCTCTCCTTTCGAGCTGCTTTCTTTTGCTCCATTTCATCAAGAGCACGGACACGACGAGCTTCAAGAGCCTTGAGCTCCTGTTCCTTGAAGGGCCAATCATTGGGAATACCCGGGTCCTTCTCAACTTTGCTCTTCCCCTTGAAGCTTAGCTTCTTGGCTTCCTTCGCCTTCTTCTTGTGATGCTCCTTCACCTTTCTAATGATCTTGTACTTCTTCTTTAAACTAACCCTCTTGCTTTTACTCTCTACAAGAAACAAAACATTTTAGAGAAGAAAACCAAGTGCGTCCCAGATGCTGCAGAAAACAAAAGAAAATGTGTTGGCTTCCAATATTACAAATAGAATCCACTTACTTTTGCTCCTCTTCACCATCTTTAAACCTCAAAAGACGAGGGGTTTGTGCAAATGACCTTCACTGTCAACACAAGTGAATGACTCAGAAAAACATTCTTCCCAGAAATACATGAGGCAGTATCACAAGCAAAAGACAGAGAAAATCCATCATAGATTCAAACAAGTTCATCTGCATCCATATATTTCTTCTATATTCAAGCAAACTCAACACCACTCAATCAAATTCACACTCAAGGATAGCTTTCTATTTTGCTTGTCCTTGTACTAAATTTTTAACTGATAACAATGATCTCAATATTTTCAGATACAAGATTTCAAAATTTTTATAGCCATTCATAATCCAGGTAAGTTTGCTTTTTCCTTTGTTTATCTTAAACCTCTTTTCTTTTTCTTTTTACTTATTGATTATGATAAGAATAATTTTATTTTTTTTCATTCATATGTATGGATTCAATACGTTCTTAGATTTATGTTTCATTTATACTGGTTGTGGTAGAAATTCAGGAAAGAAAAAAAAAATACTTCTTGATTTCTCTCCATGGGTAAAGAGAATAAACCAACATAAACCAACTAAAAAGATAAAAACAAAAAATCAAAACCTGCGGATATGAAAAATGAGCAGCGGCTGTTTTTTAGGGGAAAACAGAGATAAGGAACTTAAGTATCTCCGTTAGCTCGGAGAAGCCAGAGACACTGTGAGAGGCAGGAAGAAGACGCGACTTCTTCGGGAGACTGAGACCGGGGCAGCTGATAGTGCAGCGTCCGGCGAAAACCGAAGAGAAGGCGGCGGTGTGGGTTGCAGCGGCTGGGAGGGATAGGAATATGAAATAGGGTTTAAGAGAAATAAAGAAAGCCGGGATGGTTAAAATATAAAATTAAAAGGAAAACAGCAATAGAAAAATCAATTTTTACAAAAACAAAAACAATCTAAAATAATCCCTACTATAATCTGTTAATCTTTATACAAAGCTTTCATTAATAGATTTTTTTCAATTCTGAACATTTTAATTTTATCAAATTGCATCTTAACTTTCAAATATCAATTCTAAATTTTAGAAATTGTTGTAATTTTAATAAGTTCTCCAATGATTATTAAAAAAGAAAAAAAGACAAAACCTTTTTCTTAGGCATTGATGAATTAAAATATATATACACAAAATGAAACCGATAAAATTCAATGACACTAAAGTTAGTTGTTTCTTAAAGTTAAGGCATCACTTCTGTAGTTTTGAGAAAGTAATAATTTCATTTCTATGGTTTGATAAACCCTTATAAATAGTCCATATATTGTTTGTATTTTTTTATTTTTTGCAAAGATATTAAATTTAAAATGGAGAACACGACCTCACAATTTGATGTCAAGGCATAATTGCAAAACAATCACAAGACAAAAACAAAAAAGAAAAACAGAAACTCATTCCAAAAACTCCTAAAACATAACTCCCACGGAAAAGAACCTACTTGAATTTGTCGAGCCGCTTAGAGCAATAGTTAAGCACTTCGGATCAAACAATGTGACAATTTATCTGTGGGGTCGCAAGGTAACACTAAATGTAGTTCAGCTCTATGCTCCAGTGAGAGATCCTATTGGAGTATCCACTCCATGAGAGCATATTATCTCAAATAGTCCAACTAAATGAGCAATAAAAAAATTAAATAGTCTCGAGACTCAACCCTGCCATTGTAATGACACACGAGCACTAAGGATATATGTGTTGGGGTTGATGCCCTAAATCTCGTAGGGTCCTATAGTTTGTAAACATTATTGAACAAACTCATTATGTATTTAATAAAATATTTGATATTTTATTCATTGTCTATAAAATATATGATATTTTAGTTGCATTAACCACAAACCAATAAACTAACATCCAAGGTTATCTTTATACTTAAACATGTATATAGAGACATACGAGTGGATCATGTTTAAGTGATAACCTAAATGGTCTATAGTAGAGGGATGAGGTTGGGTACCTTATCCTAGTGACACTATGAGTATAGTTCACTTTGTTGGTGTTACAATTATTGTAAAGTACTACAAATGATCTAATCCTGATCATTCATGTATAGACATGTGAGTAGGGATATTCTATACAAAGGAGTTTGTATAAGACCGAACCACGAAATGTTTAGTCTCATTATATAACGTCGTTCATAATAGAGACTTACATTTCACAAGGATGATCATAGTTAACATGACCTGAATCTTGAGTGAGTTGTGAACTTCTGCCTATGAAGGCGGTTCTTTAATTTGTATGGGGTGAGAGTGGCCAGATCGTCGATTCAATAAACCTACCATTTTGGGGATTCGTCTGGTTGGGGAGCTGGGAAAATGGCTACACAAGGATGGAATTCACTTCTTCCATGAGGCAGGGGTAAGCAGATAAATTGCTCTCTAAATGGCTGATTCCGGGTCTTAAACAATGTGGCGCCACACCTTTTCCTAGACCGAAAGGGGTTTAGTCATAGTTGGACTATGATCTTATGTTTCATTAAAGGGATCAATGATTCTTAAGGAGTTAGATGTAAATACAGGGACAAAATGATAATTTTGGCCTAGCTGTACTTATGAGCAATTTGTGAAGAGTCATCGTACTATTGATTGGTTATATCCAATGGACACAGAAATATATCTGTAATGCGAAGAGTGCAACTATCGACCTTTACTGGAGTGTTCGACAGTTAACTGATGGCGAATAATATAATTAAAGAGTTTAATTAATTATTCATGTACTGTTCGAGCTCCAAGTTACAGTTCCATGAGGTCCCATTGGTAGCTCAATATGATTAATTGAGAATTAGTTTTTTGATTAATTTGAATTATTCAAATTGAGATAGGGTTTAATTATATATGATATAATTAACTTGTTTCAATTAAAGAATATGGTTCACTTTGTTGGTATTACAATTGTTGTAAAACACTACGAGTATTGGTTCGCTTTATAGCTTAATGGAAAATAAATATTTGAATGAGTTAAATATGGTTTCTATAAATTGGATTCATAGTTGTTAAATTTAATATGATTATGATTTATATTAAATGCCATATAAAAGAGAAATAAACTATAACTTATATTGTATGTGATACAATTAATAAAATTATAGGTTATATGTTATATTTGATATTACATATAATTTAAAACATATATATATATATATATAATATGATAAGTTAGTTATCATAATTATATTTATATTATTATTATTTTAATAACAAGGAAGAGAGTTACAACTTGGTTCCCCTTATTTTCTCTCTACCAACGTAAATGGGTGGTGGTTATTTTAGGCAAGGAGAATAAAAGAAAATGTTTCTTCTTCTTCTTAGTTGGTTAATCGATTTTGACAGTGTGAGAAAAACAACAGAAGAGTTTTGTAGTTTTGAGTCTTTGAGAGAGTTCTCTAGCTTTCCTCCTCTACATTAAGTTTTTCCTCAAAATCCAAAATAGCCAGAGCCCACCACTTCTGGGTTCTCCCCTGAGAATATCAAGGAAACTTTCATGATAGTATTTATTCATGTTCGAGGTTATTTCTGAAGAAAGTCTTCAAGGAGTTTGTGATTTGTTCAAGGAAAATTTGTAAAGAAAAGGTTTTCAAATGTGAGGTTTTCTGAAACCCTTTTATTAGCATGCTATAATTTAGAATTAAATGTATATCTTGTTTATTGTTACTGTAAACTTTGTATTTAATGAAAATGGAATTTGGTCGATCCGCTTCCGCTCAAGGTTTTCTTCCCCATAGAGTTCCTTCAATTGGTATCAGAGCCAGGTTGTAGGTTTCTAATTCCAAATTCCATTCTTTTATTGAATCGTTTTACAATAATTGTGGGTTTTTAATGTGCATTCTATTTATGCGATGAATGGTTGTAGATGTAATTTGTTGATGGATTTTTCGGGATAGAACTCTCTGTTTAAGACTTTATTTATTTACAAATCTGGTTTATAAAGGCCCCTGGGTTTTTTTGACATTAATCTTACCATAGAGTCTGTAATTTTTAAGTTTTAGTCGTTCGTGCTGTTTCCGGGAAGATTCAAAGAAGAGTTGCAGAGCGTTGGTTCGAAGGAGAAGACGAAGCAGAGATTTCAAATTGTGTAGCTACAACTACACGATTGTGTGGTTCTTGCTATGCGATCTTGTAGCTTTTGCTACACGACCATGTAGCATTTGCTAAACAATCGTGTAGCTAATGCTACAAGATCGTGTAGACTTTGCTACAAGATCGCATAGATGCTTGCTACACGATCGTGCAGGATTTCCTTCAAGATCGTTCAAGTCCTTGCTACACGATCAACTGCAAGGTGGTTCATTGAAGGGTGGTTCGGTTCGAGCGGTTCAAGACTCGGTTCACCTATTTCGAATTGGTCTCAATTTATGTAATAGATAACCTTTTTACTTTTTCTTTTTAGAGGTCCTATCCCGATCCATCAATTGTTAGTGTAAATATACATGCGATGTATGTTTTATATTATATGTCATAATGTATGTCATATAATTTTAAAACCCGCCATAGGTTATGCATTTATATTCATGCATCATTTTATATTATGAGTGTTATAATACATGAATATGCATGATTTAAATTACACAAAGCATGCTCATGCATCATATATAAATGTTATAGTATATGTATGCATGCATTATAACATATCTATGCATCATTTATATTATAATTGGTATAATATATGGTTGAATGAATGTATAGAATGTATGCTATAGCACGATTCATTACTTAGTTATATAATTGTTATATATTAGTAATGAATGAAAATTGCATGAAGCATGACATTACCTTAGGTTAATTTATAAGTGTTATAATTAACTGAAGTATGTCAAATATGTAATGGTTGTTTTTAATTGTTTCATTTATTTATAATTGTTATAACTAAATGAAATTAGAATTAAGATCAATAATTAAGAGTTGCATGCAAACCTTAGGCTAGTTATTTTTAAAATATATATACGTCCTATCCATAACTCATACGGTGTTTCTGAAACACTTTTTTAGGGAACTATGTTCAAAATATATATTGCAATTTATACTGCATACTCCCAAAAGGATTGAGGTAACTGAACGTAACTCATCATCGAACGAACTTGTCTAACAAGATTCGATTTCTCCTTTCTGCATCACTATTTTAATGTAGTGTTCTAGGTGCTATGAGTTGGGATCGAATTCCATGATCTACTAGATAGTTCTGGAATTTTAAATCCATATACTTACCACCTCGACTTGATCGAAGTGTTTTCACTACTACAAAATCTACATTACTTGACACTTGCAATTTTTAATTACTTGACATTTCTTTGAAAAAAACATCAAGTAATGACCTTTTAGAAAATAAAATGTCAAGTAAAAGGGTTAAAAAAGTGGAGATTGACGGAATGTTCCAGATATTTTTACGCAATCCATTACTTGACACGTTTTTCGTGTCAAGTAATAAAAGGTCTTGCTTCACACGTTTTTCGCATCAAGTATATGAAACTCTTACTTAACATATTTTTCGTGTCAAGTAAAATATAAAAATAATATTTTTTTAATCTTTATGTTTTGTTTCCCCTCCCCATTTTAATTTTCCTCTCAAATTTGGTTTCCCTCCTACCAAAATTATCAAATAAATTATTATTTTAAACAAGTAAAAGGGTTAAATGGCCTAGTAAAAAACTCCTTCCCCTCCAAAACCCTCTTTTTGCAGCACCCCACCAGCCCTGCCGACTCTCCCTCACTCCGCCCAAACTTTGGGTAATTTTAATTTAATTGTGTTAAATTATTTGGGTTTTTATTTGCTTGGAGCTGGAGTTTGAGATAATTTGATATGATAATTGGTTCAAATATATTGGTTAAGATATTTGGAATTTTGGATTTGATTTAGTTTAAATTCAAAAAAAAATGTGGAGGAATTTGAATTAGCTTCTAAGAGACAAAATTTTGAGAGGGAAAAAGAAGATATTTATGTATTTTGTTTAAACAAAAATGAATTAACTTGATTGGTTGGATTGTTGTTGATATTATTATTATTATTATTATTATAAATAAAAGGAAAAGTGTAATACTCAGAATTTTTATTATTAATGTAATTTCAGTAATTTTTATTAATTGAGAGCATTTTTAGAATTTTGGACTTTAAGGGTAATTGTGAGAATAACGTTGGAAATTAATGACAGAAATTAATTTCAATTTGAGAAGAAATTTCAATAGAATAAAGTGGAACGGGAAAAGAATAAAATAAAATAAAAATATAATATTTTGTTTTATTTTCCTTTTCTTTTTTTTCTTTCCTTTTTTCTTTTTCTCTTACTCGCGCCTTTCCCTCTCTGCAACCACACGTCCGCCCAACCATCGTTTTTCCTCACCGTCGTATGCCTTCAGCTGTCCGCACACCTCTCAGCTGTTTGCGTTCGCTGGGGCCACTGCCATCATCCGACGAGTCGAGGCGTCGCAACGTTCGCCGGATTTGAAGTCGTTCACCACAGCTCTATTCGTTGCCGCATCGTCGCTCGACTCCCAACCTTTCGCCTAACTGTCCACCGCCGTTTGACCCATTCACCCACCGTTGCCAGATCCCCGTCGTTCTGTCCGTCTCATGTAGGGACTGCTGCAGTCGACGACTTCCTTCGGGTTGTGTTCAACCGACCATCCAATGACCACTTCTCAGATCTAGTCGACGCTCATCAGTCTTTCCGTTGTCAAATGCTGCCGCTTGGGTTTTCGCTGGATCTTGAGTTTTGATATAAGTTTTTGAGTTTTTCTTGAAAATGTACCCATTTAAATTTTTGCCCAATACTTATTTAACTCATAAATTTTGGATGATGGATTTAGGAATTTGAGGATATTAAACCGCCATCCAATAGTATTTGAGGTTTGATTTTGGTGTTTTGGGTTAAATTTGATTTGCCCTTAAGTTTTGAGGCCTGAACTTGAATTCTTGGAAGGAGTTGTGTAGGCAAAAGTTTGTTGTCTAGTTGTTTCTTTGGAGGTTGGAGTTGAGATCTTGAGGTGGTTTTGGATCAAACCACTACTGGGTAAGGTGCGTCATTAATTTTTTTGGGTAAGGGATCATAGTTAGTCTCATGTTCTATCCTATTTAATTTATGCATTAAGGTTACAACTATTAGTTAGGATAATTTTTAACTTGTTTAATTTGTACTGTTATATTTATAATAGAAGAAGGAAGTTGTTAGAGCATCAATCACACATAAGGAAGAGAAGAAGGTGAAGGAGATGGAAGCTATTAGTATACAACCGATCTTGAAGGTGAATTGTATTATGAGGTAAATTCTATTAGTTACTTATAAAATTATAACTTGGTGGTTTTAGGAGAAAGTTTCAGAGAATGCGGGAAAGGATGAGGAAGTGATTGCTATTAGTGTACCAACGACCTTGAAGGTAAATTGTATAAGTCCCATGTTCTTCTATCTTATTTAGGAATGAACATGTGATCGAGTTTTGTAGTATGCAAAAAGTAAAGACTTTATCAATGGTGGCTTATTCACGTAAGTAAATGTTATTTGTTTATGATATATTATCACTTTATTAAGTAGCAATAAGTTAATGTATTCGATATATTATTGTAGGTACCTACACTCGTTTATTGTTGATTCAAATAAAGGGTTGAAGTATATTTTTGTAGAGCTCGGAACCTTTGTAGTAGATCAATGACTTCTGAACACGGTCAATTAGTTATTGCTTCTTATAATCCCGGGTGAGTATAATTAGTTATGCTCATGTTCAAAACCTTATACTCATGTTATACCTTTTCTTGTTTTGTTCCAATGTAGAATTGTATTGGGATCATTGTACTTGAAAGCTCCTTGTACCCATGTTCTACCTTAATGTAAGAAGCTACCTTTATGTTCCATACTAATTAGTTGTGTATTTTATTTAGTGATCATTGGTCGTTAATTGTTATCAATGCGTATGATGACGTGGTGTTCTATCTTGACTCATTGAGAACAAGTTCACGACAAGATATCAAATACATAACAAATATGTAAGCTAACTTTGCTTGAGTTTTTTTTTTTTTTTTAGTGTAAAGTTTATTTCATTCTGAATACTATACTGTACTCTTTGATGAATATAAGGAAATAACCATTTTTCAGTCCAAAAAAAATTTGCAAAAGACATGAAAAACCACATTCTGGAAAATGGTAAAGGTAAGTATAAGAGCATTGAAAAATTAATAGAATGATGTTTATTTAATACATCTGTATCATATGTGTATTAATTATTGGCTTTGTATTCTAGTGTCCTTTACAAGTGGGAACTGTTGAATGTGGGTATTACGTTATGAGATATAAGCGAGAAATCATGACTAAAGAGAAGAATATTATAACAGATGCAGTATGTCTTTAAATTACTTATATATATTGTAACATTATAGATAGTGTAAATAGTAAATAAATATGTATATCTCACTTTCTATGTTTTATAGATTAATATGAGGAGCTCGTACTCGCAACTTGAATTGGATGAAGTACGTGTGGAATGGGCTGAATATTTAGGTCGCTATATCTGATGGACTTCCTATAAATTGTGTATGTGGCTACATGGGAATGCTTAAAACTTTTTTTGTGTAAATATTTTGTTCAACCATTATAGATTATATACTTCAAAGAAATGTGTGGTGAAGGATAGAATTTTAGTCTTGTGATTTTTGGAATACATAGCACATATAGATTAGTCTTACAATTTTGGAATTATCATATATTGGGGTGGATTGATAGAGTATATACTGTTGTACGATTCGTCTTGTAAATTTTGGAATCGTTCATATAGACATGAGTAATAGAAGAATGGAATTGTTTATTTTAGTATTCTCAATTGTTACGTTGGATATATTGGACTGATATGTAGACTTGTGTAGGAATGTATCAATCGTAGTGGAAGAACAAGGATCATCTAAGCATTCATATTCACTAATTTTGGCATAATATAAAACATGCTTATGTAGAAAAATGGGTTTTAAGACATACCTCTTAAAGAATTTCTTCAAAACTCCATCTCCAGTTGCAATCTTCTTCATATATTGTTGTAGACCACCTTAAGATCTTCCTTACTATTCTCTTGGTGCTCTAGATTGAGTTGTGGGACTCAAAACAAGCTTGAATCAAGGGATGAAGGAGAAAAGCTCACTGCTGCAACAAGGTTGAAGAACCTTTCTTCAAACCAATTTTTCTCTCAAAAACTTTTTCATTGCATGCCCGATTTTCTCTCTAACATTCTCATTATATTGCAGATCAACATGCAAAGAGAAGAGTTACATGTGTTGCAGCTCATGCTTGGAGAAGACAAAGGCAAGTTGCTTCATGTGTGAGCTAGTTAATGGAAAAACCCATTTTTCCATTTGTGTTTTAGTTTTCTTTCCTTTTTTCAATTTTATTCAAAAATCAAATTTTGATTTAAAAATCTATTTGATTTTAAAAATAAAAAATTAATTAATTTCATAAATTAATTATTAAATAAAATTTAATTAATTTTATATCAAATATTAAATTAATTTTAACACATATCCATCTTTATATATTTAAATCATATTTAAATATATAAATTCTTTTATTCCATTTAACTCTAAAATTAAACATATAATTATATCTCATATAATTACTAATTTCCTTAACTCTAATTTGAACATTTCAAATTAACTTATCACGCTATTCTAGAGCTAGTCCGTTACGAGCTAGTAGGGGATCTCATGGACCTACAGATCATGGGCTCCAACGATCGGAGATTAATTGGTTAAACTCATTAGACCAGATTAATCTTCATTCGTTAACTAATGGGTCATTCCACTAACCATAGTTGCATTCCCTTCACTGTAGATATATTATGTCCACATGATTTAACCATAATCAGCAAGTCGACCTTTCATAGGTTATTCGTAATAACGGCTGGGTCAAATATCTGTTTTATCCCCGAGATTACGTCTTATTTCTTAAGTCCCTACCGATCCTCTAATGAACAACTGGTTTGTGATCCAATCACCAAACCAAACTCTCTCAGCCCAGTGAGAGGGTGGGACCCCTTGTTCAAGACCTGGATTTAGTACTTGAGAGAACAACCTTTCTCCTATCCCTAAATTGGGTAGGCATGATCTCCGTCTTGCATCCTATGTCTCCAACTATCTATCAGGTCTTACCTTTGAAATGGGAGTCTTACTAAGCCGGCGCTGTTGAGCCAACCCTCAACTATGAAAATCTAAGGGAAATCTCGAATAAATAGAAGTTCATAGTTAGCTCAGGATTAAGATCGAGTTACCTAGGTCATCTAGGTGAAATAGTCAGTCTTAAACAGTAAACAACGTTATAAAGTAAGAGTGACTTATTTTTTGGTCCTAATCTTATGCAAACTCATTGCATAGGACACCCTTACTTCTCATGTCATAACATATACGAATTAGGATCACATCTTATGTAGCACTTTACAACTATTTGTAACAACTACAGAGTAGACTGCATCCAATGGTGTTACCAGAATAAGGTACACAATCTCATTCATGTACCATAGATCATTTTGACTATTTACTCGAACCTGATCCACTCTTATGTCTCTACATAAAGCTCAAGTACTCATACAATAATCATGAGTCTTAGTTTATTGGATTTAGACTTTCGTACAATTTATGAGATCGATAACAAATATATTGATAATAGAAAAGGTTTATTATTTTACAAACTACGAGTTTTTAGGACATAAAACTCAACAACCTGAAATATATGTGCAACTGTTTAGTTGATGAAATTGTCTTATTGGAACAAATGTAATGCAGGAAATGAGAAATGGAAATTAAATTTGAATGTTTAATTTGGAAAAAAAAACATAGATGACATTGGAAATGTGTCAAGAATTAGACTACTTGACCATTATTTTGTGTCAAGATAAAAATATATTTGACAAATAAAAAATGTCAAGAGTAATCACAATAATAAGTGTCTAGTGTTAAGTGTATTATATTTCTTGACACGGAAATTGTGTCAAGAATTATTTCTCTTGACGTTTTTACAGTATCAAGTTATGACATTATACTTGACACTTGAATAGACGATGCTTTTATTAGCGTCAAGTATACCCTTTACTTGACATTGGAAAAACGTCAAGCAATCTAATTTTTGTAGTAATGTTTAATTCTTTTACCTAATAAGTTTTCAACTAATGTCTTAAATTCTTTGAACTTTTCAAGAGTTTCAGACTTGTGACTCATTAGGTAAATATAATCATACCTTGAATAATCATCAATAAAATTGATGAAATATTCATATCCTCCTCGAGCTTTAATATTCTTCGGATCGCAAAGGTTTGAATGGATAAGTTTTAAGTGTTCTTTGGCTCTAAGACCTTTTCTTGTAGAAGATCTTTGGGTCATCTTACCCTCAAGACATGATTCACACAGAGGCAATGAACTGTCTTCTAACTGATTTAGATGACCGCTCTTTACCAATCTTTCAATCCTGTTGAGATTTATGTGACCAAGTTTTAAGTGTCAAAGATAGGCTTTAGGAGAAATCTTTCTTTTCTTGTTTTAAGTTTCTGTTGTTTTAACATCTTTATATTTAAAATAGCTTTTGACTTAGTCGATCTAACACGTACAAGTTATTTTCAAGTCTAGTAGAACAAATATAAACACCTCTTGAACTAATGAACATTTTATTAATATCAAAGGTTACTTTGTACATATTTTCCAATAAATAAGACACAGAGATTAAGTTCCTTTTCATTTTAGGTACATAATATATATTTTCATGTAAAATGTAAGAATCTCCGAAATATAACTTGACGTCTCCCACTACTTCTACTGAAATGACTTCACTCATTCCCACCTTGAAAGTCATTTCATTTTCTAATAGCTACTTCCAGGAACTAGTTTCCTGAAGAAAAGTGTAAATATGATTAACGGCGCCTAAATCTAGTATCTAGGTTAAGTGATAACTTTCCACTAAACATATTTCTATCACAAGTAAATCAGATTTACCTTGATTTACCTTTTCAACTCTCTTTTCAGCAATATACTGCAAGCAATTGCATTTCCAATGTCTGTCTTCATTGCAATGGAAATATTTTTCTTTTGGTGCTTTATTCTTGCTTTTCTTAGCAGAGGTTTCTTCTTCCTTTTTTCTTTCTTCTTCATTTGGATACTCTTATCATTTGAAGAAAAAATAGACTTCTTTTTCTCTTAGGGTTTCATTCCAGAGGAAGATCCCCTAAGAAATTTATTTTATGAAACAACATTTGCTTCACTTTCTTTGTATTTCATTAAGGATTGGTAAGTTTGTAGTTCATTCAGAAGAGTATTTAAGTTGTAATCAATCTTATTCATTACAGCATTAGTACGAAAGGTCAGAAAACTTTTCGGAAGAGATTCCATTATCATACTAACTTGGCTTCTCTCATCTATGACAGCACCATGAGCTTCCGCAACATTGAAATGGACCATCATGTCTGGGACATGATCTCTAATAGAAGTTCCTTCTTTTATGCGGGAGTTATAGACTATGTAATAACATTATGTCGTACTGAAGAAGACGGTTGCCCAAACATCTCCTACAACGACGCCATGATCTCACGTGCAGTGACCATGGCTTTATGCTTCTTAGTAAGCAAATCAGATATGCTTGCTAAGATATAGACCCTGGCTTTATTGTTAGCCTGAACCCATCTGTCACAAGCTTTCCGAATATTTGGGTTAGCATTTGAACTAGGAAGAGGAGGACATTCCTTCGTTAAAACGAACCTCAAATCGTCAACGATATGTTTGATTTCTAGTTTGAATACACTTCACCGTTGAACTTATCGGAAGCTAGTAATTGGATAATCGAGTTCGAAATTGCTAAAAAATAAACAAATTCTATTAAACGTATGCATCTAAATCCAATTTTAGCAAAAGTAATAAAGTACCCATATTTCTTTATTTACTTGCAATGATACATTAGTGAGTCAAAATAGATGCTACCGAGGGGCAGTCAAATACTCCTTCACTAAGCAAGACAATATTGACCAAATACTATATTCAGAATAACTCTTATTCCTATGGTCATTTAGTTACCATTTTCGGTCAAGAACTTACTAACACTTAGTAACTCTTGTAAGTGTGACCCTCCATTTTCAGATTTCATATAATGGTATGAATATGCCCCCGAATTGGAAGACAATGTTCAAGACGGAACTATGAAATTCTATTCATTTTTGGAGTTTTGGTTGTTCCGAATCCTATGTTACAACCCTCCGAGGGGATCGTCATGGTTAACGACTAGCTAACGTCATCTAAAAACAATAGCAGACGCAACATAAGAATCTCACGGTTCAAACTAATGGAAGAGATCGTAGAATATGTTGACACATTTCCTTCACCCACTTACTATGATGAACGACTTCCTCTATTCACCTTGTTATTGACCCATGCAAACACTTTCTGAATGGAGCAGTTGCGATAAAAGCGACATAAAGCCAAGCATGGATCTCATGGTGTGAACTCTTAAGGACGTGAGAGCTAAAAACGATATATCATATATATTGTTAAATCTCGCACTGAAGTGTTCTAAACGTTTGGGTATACTTTTACTTAGGTATATTTCAGCTAAAAAACATCCTAAGTCTATGTGATTTTCCAAATATAACTCTTATATTTGGACTTAACCTACGATGTCTAGGAGAAAAACCATTTTATTACCTTATACCGCTCACGCAAGCTCATAAAACCCATTAACAACGCTCAATTATTTGGCCATAATCCCCAGGTAGGAGGTGTTCTGTAGACCGTCAACTTAAATACCTCCAACCTTAGATAGGATTATATACTGGTTGAGTTTGGAACCGTATTTTATAAGATAACGATCTATTTTCACTATTAAAATAAGTTGTTAACCTAAGTAAGCATGTAGCTTATCTTTGTTATGGATTTTAATGTATAATCCAATTTTATAACAACTTATAAAACAGTAGACATGCTTTCCATCCATAACATTCATCAAAGACATTAACTTTAATAACACACTTATATTAAACTTTAGTAACCCTAATCATGCATATTATATATTATAACTAACTTATAACATATGATTATGCATGCAACATGCTTTTATATGGTGGGATTTTAAATCTACATGACATACTATATACACATACATGTTTAATTTAAATATAACATACATCACATGCATAAAATATTTAAACAACACCGATATGGTTTAACTTTGGCATCCTAAGCAAGCAAATTTAATTAATTATTACAAATATTAATTAAAAGCAACTTCAAATTGAATCCAAACCACTCGACCCGACCCGAACAGCTCTCCAAGGCTCCAAATGAGGCTGAATTGGACCAAGAGGCAATTAAACCAGTCAAACCGGTCAACTCCCGCGAACTAGCTCAAGAACGTGCACCTTTTCTGGACTAAGATGAACAACGTCACCATGCTTCATCCCAACATTACAACGCCTCGAGCTTCTAGATGAACAACGTCATGATGCTCTATGAACAACGTCATGATACTGCAAGGGCAGTAACTCCAGTCTAGTTTCTACAGCTGACCTTGCTTGCTTTAACCTTCTATTACAACCTAGTTTCAACTCTATTGACTCCAGTAAAATTACAGACTCTAGAGCACACATATATGCTCATCAATCAAGAGAGTTACAAATTTAACAACATAATCAAAGAGAAATCTAATGCCAAAGTTGAATTTCAATCATATCAGTTAACCAAACATGCATCTATAGAAATTCACCCACCAAACTCAAATTAACGTTAATTGAGTGCTTAAATCACGCTCTGGTACCAATTGATAGAGTAAACATTCGTAAATTGGAAGCAATCAGAATCAATAAGCACTCTAATTACACTTAATTTGAGTTTAAAAGCATGCATGAAAACAATTTTCATGGAATAGGGTTTCAAGAAGACAATACCTTTATAGAATCTCTTCAATCCCTACTCTTCTCCATGAATTGAACCTTCAACTTGACAGAAGACCACCATAATGATCTTCTCTACTATCCTTTAACTTGGATTGGAGGTGGAATCTCAGATTGAGGTTAATTAGGTGAGGGAATGATGAGGGTTTTAGAGAAAACCATAAATTCAAGATTTCAAAATGCATGAATTCCAATCTGAAAAATTGGAGTATTTAAGGTGTTTAAACATGTAACCACACACTTAATCAGCTGATTGACACTTCAATCAGCATTAATTGAATGGGCAAGGTGTTGATTAGTAGATTAATCCAACAAATTTTGGATTAATCCACTAACTCAAAAATTTTCCAATTTTTTTTCATTTTCAATTTTCTTTTAATTTTCACCAAAATTAAATTTAGTTAAAAATTCAAATCTGAATTTGCATTTTAAAAAATTGAAAATGTTTTATTTAAATAATTAATTAAATAAATAAATAATAATTTAATATCAAATATTAAATTAATTAAATACCTATTTGATACATGAATCCTATTCATGTTAATTAATATTTAAATCAATATCTAAATATTTTAGTCTCTTTGAATACGTTTAATTTCAATAAATTGAAATGTTTAATTATATAAAATATAATTAACCAAACCCTAAATTGAATTTGAACACTTCAAATTCAAAAACCTAATTTCAATTTTGAACATTTCAAATCCGCTCAATTCACTAATCTAAGGAGTAATTTTACGAGCTAGTAGAGAAACTTTATGGACCTATAGATCATGAGCTTTAATGATTTAAGATTAATTGACTAAACTTCTTCTGGGTTAAGGAAAGCTCAGGTTGCTCATAAATGCTCAAACTCTTAAATTTGGTGTGAGTTGTGAAGTCATACCCTACTTTTGCCAGCTATTTGTAAGCTTTTGGATTGAACCCGTCTTTTGTTTATGTTTCGGGCAGATTTTCCTTTCTCAAGTCTCCATTAGGTTCATGGATTTCCTGCTTTGTTATCGGTGTGAATGGTGTAAAGAAAATTTATTTTAGGATTTCAATATTCCCAACCTTCAAGCCTTTTAAGCACTCTATAAAAGGCGATTCACCCTTCTTGCACCTTGACAAAGGAACATAGTGCAAGATCGGAGGACTTAGGGCCTTTTCATTCTTTAAAATCAGTATCCTTGTAATGCTGGTGGATGTTTCGTTCCCTTTTGAGTCAGAGGCTTACACCTTGTCTCTTGTTTCCTTCCTTGCATCGGCTTGTTATTTTGACTAGGATTCATCTTCATCCCTTATTAATGGAGTCTCTACGGCCATTGGCTCATCAATACTCTCATTCTTCAAATAAAACTTTGCATCTGGGAAATGAGACTCAACTTCTGAAAATGGATTAGAATATGCGTCAACCTTCTTAATCCCATCTTGATAGAACTTGAAACATTGATGTAGCATCAACATTATTACACCATTTCCACGAATCCAAGGATGTCCCAACAGTAGCTTATAGGTTGTCTTTGAGTCTATGACATGAAACAACGAGTTGGCCTTTAGTCACCAATGAGATTTTCTAAGAGTATCATGCCTATCGCTCTTTGGCTGCCTTGATTGAACCCTTGAATTACCAACTTGCTGTTTGACAATTCTTCCTTAAGGATGTCCAATTGTTTCATAGTCGTCTTAGACATTATATTGATGGCTGATCCACGATGAGAATTCGACCAACTCTTTGTTCTCGAATGTATCCCAAGACGTACAAAGGCCTATTGTGCAACTTTGATCCCAACAGTAGATCTTCATTTGAGAAACCTATGGACATACAACACGATGCATTACGTGCGCACTGTGGAGGTTGGTACACCAGATGCATTGGATTCTAACAATGTGTCTATGAGGATCATCTTGGCTGCTTGAGGGAGTAACAATAGGTCATTTATGTTGAACGATGGTCAGTCTTCTGATTCTTCCATCATTTTCAATGAACTTAGAGGAGTATCCTCTTCTTTTGTCGTGTTGACAGCATGAAATGTAACATCCTTTGGCATTTTCCGTAAACCGCGGCCATAGAAGTCCTCCAGAAGGAAATCTGCTAATGTCACCTGTCGCTTAGGTAGAGGGAAGTCCTCATCTTCCTCCTCGACAAGCTTGGACTTCCGAGCCTTATTTTTCCCTTCCTTTTCTGAGTCTTGCTCCCTCTTTTGTAACTCTGATAGGAGCGCGACTCTATTTGGTTAGGACTCGACTTTCTCTTCTTTCAGCGTGTTACAAGAATCTAACCTTTGTCATCGTCACTATCAATGTGTTCTCTATTTTGAAAATCTGTGACTTAGATCTCTTGCTGAAACTGTACAACCACAGGTTCGAGGGTCCCAAATTGGACCAAACTCTCTCTTTCATCAAAACATGTAATCGATGTTGGAACACTCGAAGTTACTGTCACCGCGATATGATTTGTTTGATCAACCTCATCTAGGTCTAGTTCAATCTTCCTCTCTCGATCCAATCTTAGGATTAGCTCCTTTAGCACAAAGCAATTTTTGACCGGGTGGCTAACAACCATATGATACTTGTAGTAGTTAGGATCGTCTATCTTCCCTACTTATTTCGATCATTTATGGCTGTATAAGCTATTTTTCTAGTAGTTGCTCAAGCATATCTGCAACATCGAAGTTAGGAAATGGATAGACTTTTTCCTGCCTCTCCTTTAAAGTCAAATGACGTTTTTTGCCACTATCGTTTTTCTTTTCAATTTTCTTCTCCTTCCCTTTCGAAGAAAACTTCAGTGGGGTCGCATTAATGACCATTAATTCCTTTGCAATGCCTTTTACAATCTTCTTAGCACCATTTATCTCTTTCTTATCCTTCTTCATCTCAAGGATCAGAAAATCCTTCGTTCCCCTATTGGCAATGCTCAACTCCATATCATGGATACAAGTTACTAATTCTTCAAATGTACAGGGCTAATATAGAAAAGTCCTCAGTGCATACCTTGGGTGCACATTTCTATAGTAGACAATTCGGTGAGTTGGTATTTGCAGTCTAAACCCAGAGCTTTCCATCGGTTGATGTAGTCGATGACTGGCTCCCTTTTTCGTTGCTTGGCATTTGGCAGCTTTATCATGCTGACAATGAGTCTGATGCTATAGAAGCGGTTCAAGAATTCCCTTTCAAGCTACTCCCACCTTAGACTCTAGGTCAGTGTACCAGTAAAAAACGTTTCCTTTGAGGGATCTGACAAATTGTTTGACTAGCAGATCTCCCCTGGTTCTCGCGTTCTCGCATGTCTCCACAAAGTGGGCAATATGTTGCTTTGGGTTGCCCTTTCCGTCGAATTGTTGGAACTTCAAGGGTTAATATCCAGTAAGCATTCTCAAGTTGTCACTTCTCTCGGTGTACAACTTAGAATACACAAAAGAGGTTTGAGATGGGCCTCTATACTGAGCCCTTATGGAGGTCATGATCATACTCTAAAGTTGTTGGACCAATAGAAGCTAATTTTCCTGCAACACGGTCTTCCCCTTTGTCATTTGTTTTGACAGATGGAGTTTTGCTTGATTCAGCAGCTTCTCGAGACTGCATCTATTCTTTAAAGGCAGTGATCTCTTGATCTCGCTGCTCAACGACCTTCATCAAAAAATTTATCTTTCTTTCAATTTATGCTATGGCTTCCTTAGCTGTTACATCGCCATCATGACAGAAATCACATCTGGTTATATTCCCTTTTTGACTTGCTAAAGGTGGAGGTAGGGTTGTCAAACAAGGGATGTTGTGTGCGATAAAGGTGAAGGAACTCTTATTCAAGAGCGCCTGTAAGACCCTAACACTAAATCTAAAGTGGGAGGTTAAATAGAGAAGAAAAATCCTAAGTAAGGATATTGGGGCAAAGAGTGGAAAACATTAATACTAAATTATCCAAAAAGGTGACCAAAAGATCAAACGCATATGGAGGGCATGTTTGAAATTTTGGATTTGAAGTATAAGTGCGAGGATTTAAGTGTTGGCGTGGAAATTATTCAAATTCTTTTCAATTGTCAAACTCAATTTGGAAATTTATGGAAAGAATTTATTTTTCTTGAAAAAGGAAAGAAGTTTAAATGGTATAAGGTGGAATAAGGAAAGGATTTAATTATAATTGTACTATTTTCCTTTTATTATTATTATTATTTTAAAAATAAAAAGAATAACCCTCTCTCTCACGCCTCACTCTCCTGCGAACCCTCCCCATTCATTTTTCTTCTTCCTTCAGTCGCCACCATTCATGGGTTCCGGCTGGCCTGATCCCGCCGGCCAGACACACCGCCAGTCGCCCAGCTCTCCAGACTGCCGCTGCCCGAGCCTAAGCTGGTCTCCACCGTCGCTCGCCCTGTAAGCTTCTGCCTAGCCGACTCCTTCGCCGTACGTCTGCCGCTCTCAGCCTGACCAGATTCAAGCCGCCGACATCCTCCTCCGCCCAGATCCAGCCGCTTGCCCTCTACCTTCGTGTAGACTCTGCCGGAAAATCCAGATTTGAAGCGCCGCCTCGCCGTTCACGATCCGGCACCGCCCTTTCTCAGTCGACTGGATCCAACTCCCACTAGCGATGTGCCGCTCGACGGCGAGTTTCAAATGCCCGCCTCTCTCTCTGACCCACGAATCTATAGCTTGCCGCCTCTGTTGCGAGTCGCTGCTACCTAGGTTGTGCAACTCCACTCCGACACCACCGTCAAGCAGGATGTCGTCGCCACTCGCTGGATCTACTAGTTTAGGTGAGTTTTGTTGGGAATTTGAGGATTTGTGGTTCAGGTTTTGAATAGCCAACCAATTATGGGCCTAATTACTTGATTAATTGTGATTTTTATTTTAGATACAAAGTTTGGAGGCATTTTAAAGTCTTTTGGGTGCTACCGACAAGATTATGAGTTCCGTCAATTTTGGTAAGTTTTGGGTGAGTAGTTGGTTTGGTTCCCTTTTTGATTAAGGGAATCGTTGAAAATTTAGTTATTATACTTTGGTTTTGATTTAGGTTCAGTTTGGACAAATAAATAGAACTTTGGAACTGGCCTCGAACCAAGCCGCGACTTCGGTAAGTTAAATTTTTTGGTCGATTGATTTAATTTAGTTAATTGGATCTAGACCCCAAAGATGAGTTTAAAACTTTGGATTTATTATTTTTGGACTAGGGGTGCTAAATTAATATTTGTAATGTATGTTATAGGGTGGATTCAAAGTATTCTAAGAGTTGTAAGAAGGTTAATTACTTGGGTTAATTTGGGACCAAATTTGAGGTAAGTAATCTTACTACTGGGAATGCCCACGGGCCAGGATTTAGTTGTATGCTAGCATGATAAGCGTATGTTATGGTAAATGTTAGCATATTGATTGACAGTATGACCTGAATCAAAGTATGTTCTGGCACGAATTCTGATTTGTTTACATACACACTTAAGTACTTGATCGTTAGTATGTGATAGTATGTGTTTTCATATGTCGATGTCTGATCTGCTGGTGTTGAGGCATACTTGCATGTTGTGGATTTATGATGTAAGTTAGGCATGGACGACGTATAATATATTGTTAAGAAATATGTGTATGTGATGAAGCCATGGTATCAAGGATTTTTATGTATGTTTTAGAACTGTACAATGTTGAATCTTAGCACGTTAAGACTGTGCAAATATCCTCATTGATTAGTTAGATGCTCACCAGTTTGTGTTTCCCTCGGGATTCACCAGTTTGTGTTTTCTTTGGGATTCACCAGTTTGTGTTTCCTTCGGGATTCACCAGTTTTTGTTTCCTTCGGGATTCACCAGTTTTTGTTTCCTTCGGGATTCACCAGTTTTTGTGTTTCCTTCGGAATTCACCAGTTTTGTGTTTCCTTCGGGATTCACCAGTTTGTGTTTCCTTCAGGATTCACCAGTTTTGTGTTTCCTTCGAGATTCACCAGTTTTGTGTTGCCTTCGGGATTCACCAGTTTTATGTTTCCTTCGGGATTCACCAGTTTTGTGGGCATACTTAACTACAATAGGATAGGACTTAGTCTCTCATCTGTTACATGTATTTATGTGCCATATGCGGGTATCTAGAAGACATAGATGACTAGCCTGACCCCAGTGGTGGGGCTACTTACTGAGTATTTCATACTCATTCTTTCTTATGTTGATGTTTCAGGTAAAGGTAGAGATGCACCGGTGATGGCACAACAGAATTCATGATCGAGCCACTGGGACTAGTTTTTACACTTCCGCATCATGAGATTTAGAGTTCTTTTCATGTTTCCCTTAATGTTTAGTTTTGATGTTTGAAACTTATTATTAAGAATTTTTTTTCATATGTATTTATTAACCTTACGATTTATGGGTACCCTATTATTGTTTTTAACAATTGCATTTAATAAATGTCTTTTGAACTTTTCTTGTTTTAATTAGCATTTATTTCACATAAACTGAGCGTCGTTTTAAATTCTTTGCATGCATTTATTTTAGTAACGGCCTTACCTAAGTCCTAGGGGGTTGGGTCGTTACAAGCCATGCGTTGATGCCTTATGCATCCAAGTCATGCCTATGCAGCGAGACACGCCCACGCGGTCGAACACGCCTATGCGACCGAACCCGCCTATGAGGCCAAGCGCGCAACGCCTAGGCAGCACACCCTTGCATCGATAGTCAGCGCCATGCATCCAAGCTTAGTAGGCCGAGCAAGCATACCTAGTAAGCCATGCGTCGAAGGTGAGCTGCCACTCTATGCGTTGGTGATGGCCAACTCATGCGATGGCTAAATGGGACTTTTGATGAAGGAAGGGTGAGTTACTATGCATTAAGGACAAAAGGTAAGGCTAATTGATGGAAAAAACTCCAAGGAAAGATGCCAATAGTTATACGAGCATAAGTCTAAAACAATTTAAGTAGAGAAATATGTTTAAGTATTTAAATAATTTAGGTGGCAAAAGGAGGATCACACAAAGTTCTAGTAGGAGGTGGACAAAGGAGATTTCATGCAATGGAAGTCTTATCACCCTAAGCAGGAGGGGTGAAGGAGATTTCATGCAAAAAGGGGAATTTTGGCTGGCAAGCTGAGATGAGAACAACTCAAGGCTAGGTTGGGTAGGCTAAGTGTTGGCAGCTCCAAAGTGAGACAAATGGGAGTTGAGTTGTCACAAGGAGATGAGTTTTGGAATGGCTATAAATAGAGGGGTTGGCGAGAGAGGTTTATTCATACCATCACCAAAAATCTGTGTTTGAGAGCAATTTAGAGCGTTACGTTTGAGTTATTAGGCTGCCAAGTTATTGAAGATCAAAAGAAACAAAGGTTGCGTTGGTGAGGCATTAAGTCAGCCCGGACGCACAGCCAGCCCACACCCTGCGTTTACGCCTTGCACGCGCTGCGTCCGTCTGCACCCTCGCTCGACGCATTCCCAGCCGCGCTAGCCCAGCACAAGTGCCCCCTCCTCGTGCAACGCATCACGCCCAGCGCAACAGGCCACCGAGCAACGCGTGCCCAATACGTCAGCCCCCTGTGTGGCACAGCACGCCCACCCTGCCTACTGCCAAACACCTAGCTACCTACCACAGTCCAAATAACCTCTAAAGAGGCTAATTTT
Source organism: Benincasa hispida (assembly GCF_009727055.1). NCBI lineage: Eukaryota > Viridiplantae > Streptophyta > Magnoliopsida > Cucurbitales > Cucurbitaceae > Benincasa > Benincasa hispida. The sequence goes on from NC_052357.1 coordinate 25,014,454, forward strand.
AGGATTTTGGCTAAATTGGAGTAGGTAAGCTGGTATTTTCATTATATAATGGTATTTTGGCTATTTTTTTTTATTATTTAGTGATATAACAAGTATTAATTGAGGAATTTTTCATTGATATGGAGGAATCCTTTGGAAGGTATTCTCAAGGTGATTTTAGTAGAAAAACTTGCTTACGGTGAGTGTTTACTTAGTTTTATGCATTGATATGTGGATAAATGCATATATAGTGCAAGATGCATGCTTATGATGTTATGTTGTTTGCCATGATATTGTTTGTGAAATTTCTATGGAAACTGAGATTATACCCGGACTACATAAGTTAGCATGCTTAATAAAAGGTGCTTGGTGGGAAAATATAGTCGGCCTTGGTCGGCGGAAAATAATAGTCGGTGACGACTGGCGAAAAATATAGTCAAGTTACCTAAGCATGACTAGTGGGAAAAGAATTGCCGATGTGCACATTGGCGGAAAAAGTGGGTTATAGAAAAGTTTCCATAAAAAGTTGTTATGATTGATAATATGTCCATGATATGAACATGCCAAGTATAGCATGGAACTGGAGGATGATGATTGAATAAATGTACACATGATCATGCATAAATTATACTGAAATTATGATTATGTGATTGATTTCCCAAAAATATGTTTTGCAAAGTGATTATTATTTTAAAAGCACCACTCACTGGGCTTAGTAGCTCACACTCTTCCAAATGTTTTCTTTTATCCCCTCCCCCTACCCCCAGGTGGCAAAGCGGAGCGTTCAGGAAGGAGTCTACAAATCACCAAAACACCAAGACTTGGTAAATTCTCAGGGCACAACTCAGATCATGTGATAAAAGAATATAGGAAATTGAACTATATGTATGAAAGTTAGATAGATTATTGTAAACATGTTAAAGTCTTTAATAGATGGGAGGGGGGTAGGGGGAAATGTTAAATTAAAATGTTGGCTTGGAATACTACTGGTATATCCTCATGCTCCCTTCCAAGTCTTGGGGGCTAAGGCTAGGGAGGGGGTGTGACAGTACCTACAAGCAGAAGCGGATCTTTCCAATTCATTGTGACAAAATTTCTATATATACATTCAAACATACTAATATGCATTCATAACACTAAATCACTGTCATGCTCAAAGGAACAATAAATAATCGAACGAGAGATCATACCAGTTGAAGGCTTTTCCTTCATATAAAATCTCACTATCACTGGAACGCAAGCTATCGTTTAGCAAATCCCAATCGTCTACCTCGATCAGTCTCCACACGAACAGAAGGTAATGGGGACGACACCACCACTCAGAGCCCTCAGTATTCTCGGAGTGAGAATTCAAAGGGTGGGCTTTGTTCGGATTTGGTAGAGGGAAGGAGGTAAAGAGATCGTATACAACGATCAAGCAAGTGGGAGAAAGACTCATCTATCGTATAGACAAAATGCTTGATCGTTTAGGTGAAGTATACGATCGTGTAGGAAAAAGTAAGCGATCGTCTAAACGATCATGCAGGAAAAGCTAAATGATCGTATAGTAAATATCAGGCGCTAAAAGATCGTTTAGAAAAAGGTAAACGATCGTTTAGTAAATAGCACACGGGGGTGTAAGCGTTAAGCGATCACTCAGCACTATCGTATAGGTAAGCGATCGTTCAGCACTATTGTATAGGCATTGATTTTACTAAGCGATGACACACTTCAACACTATGTCATGCATGCAATGCTTAACACATCATAAGCTATTTAAGCGTCTTAAAGCGATTCTTCAACTTACTCATCTGTTATGAAAACAGAAGATACGCCGACCTATTATCCCTTAATCGTCCAATTAATAGACAATAAATATAATCACATTATATCCATAACCTATGGATTAATATCATATATTAACTATAGTATTTTTCCTCCACTAGATATAAATCATATTTATATCCAATTTCCTCCAAATTAATGTATCTCATACATAAAGTTAATTATATCATATATAATCGAACTCCCTCTTGTCAATTTGAACATTTCAAACTGACCCCAAAACTAATTCTCAACTTGTATCCAAGCTACTAAGGGGACCTTATGAACCTATGGCTCGAAGCTCCAACGGTACGTGAATAACTGACTAAACTCTTTAGCCACGATATCCACCATCTATTAACTACCAGGCATTCCACTAAAGACTGACAGTTGAACTATTCTTACCATATATATATTCCTATGTCCATTGGATATAGCCCATCATCAGTACGATGACCCTTCACAGATGCTCGTAAGTACAACTGGGCCAATTTACCATTTTGCCCTTGTATTTACATCTTACTCCTTAAGTACCATTCATCCCTCTAATGAACAATACAACATAGTCCTACTATGTGTGAACATCTTTCGGGCCATGAGAAAGTGTGTAGTGCCAAATCATTCAAGCTCCATGATCAGCCCTTGAGAGAGCAATCTATCTACTTGCCCCTGCTCCGGGGAAGGGGTGAACTCCATCTTGTGATTCAACGCTCTGACCACTCGCACCCATATAAATCAAAGGACCGCCCTCAATGGCAGGAGTTTCCAACTCACTCAGGATTGAGGTCATGTTACCTATGGTCATCCTAGTGAAGTGAAGTCTCTATCATGAACGGAGTTATATGACGAGGAGTAAACACTTCGTGGTCAGGTTTTATACAAACTCTTTGTATAAGACGCCCCCGCTCGCATATTCCCTACACTAATGATTAGTATCAGACCATCTGTAAAAAGTCACAATACTTATGAATATTTCACAAGTGAACCGCGTCCGTAGCGTTACCAGGATAAGATTTCCCTCCTATATCCATATACTACATACCATTTTGGTTGTCACTTAAGACATGATCCACTTGTTTGTCACTAAATATATGCTTAAGTTACATAAAGACAACCAAGGATATTAAGTTTATTGGTTTGTGGTAAAATAAAAACATCTAAATGTGCAAAGTCAATAAGTGAAGTAAATATCATATATATTATACGTCACAAGTATTCGTACAAAATTGTTTACAAACTACAGGACACGAGACTTTAAGGCACAAATCCCAACAAGCTCCCACTTGTCCTAAAGCGAAGTGAGGAGTAGAAAAACAAGTATAAAATAATAAACTAGGGCATAAAAACCCAATACAATAAAATCTTCCACTTGCCCTAGTCCAGCTGCGGGCGGTCCTGTAGACTCATGCTTTGAAGGTGACCCTCAAACATTGTAGCCGTGAGAGCCTTCGTAAACGAATCAGCTGTTGGATCAACACCAGCATGCAGTGGAAGAGAACGGGATCCATAAGCACTCCAATTCATTAATTTTGGCATAAAAGAAACATGCTAAAAACAAAGTATAATGGGTTTCATGAACATACCTTGGCCAAACCATTGAAATCTTCATTTTCCAGCAGCAAAATCCTCCAATCCTTGTGTAGACCACCACAAGATCTTCCCTACTATCCTCTTGGTGCTCTAGATTGAGTTGTGAGACTCAAAATAAGCTAGAATCAAAGGAAGAAAGCTCACTAAACCAACCCATTGAAGAACACCTTCTTCATCCGAATTTTTCAGCAAAAATTCAGTCGATTTATCCTCATTTCTTCACTCCAATCTCTTTAATATATTGCAAACTATCATGCAAAGAGATGTGTTGCATGGGATGCAGCTCATGCATGGAGTAAACTAAAGGAAGAGGTGGTAGACCCGTCTCATCTCCTCAACCTCTTGAGGCGTCTTAGGACACATGTCCTTAGACAAAGTGACTTCATGCCTGAATGGTAGTAGGCCCCTTTTGGAGTCTTGAATCGAGTACTTGAGCAAGATCTTGTCAATATACGATGCTTGAGACAGCGCTAGCACTTTGTTCTTACGATCCAGAAAGATCTGTATAACCAGAACAAACTGAGCCTCTCCCAAATCTTTTATTTGGAATTGGGTTGTTAGCCAATTCTTAATTGCAATCAGTAGACCTACATCATTCCCATCGAGTAGTATATCGTCTAACATACAACACCAAGAAAGCTACTGAACCATTGACTATCATCATGTAAACACAAGATTCATCAACGTTTTGGTCAAAGCCATACGATTTGATCGTAGCGTCAAGCCGAATATTCCAAGATCGAGACGTCTTCTTCAGCCCATGAATGGACCGATTCAGTCTGCAAACTTTTTGCTCTTGATCTTGGGTAATGAACCCTTCAGGTTGCACCATGTAACTGGTCTTCTCAAGATTACCATTCAGAAAAGCCGTCTCTACGTTTATTTGTCAGATCTCATAATCATAATAAGCGGTAATGGCCAGGAGGATGTGAATCGACTTTAACATGAAAACAAGTGAGAAAGTCTCCTCATAGTCGACTTCTTTGCCACAAGTCGAGTCTTGAAGGTTTGCATCTTCTCATCAGCACCCTGTTTGCGCTTGTAGATCCATTTACAACCTATAGGTCTTACCTCATTAGGCTGATCTACAAGATCCCATATTAAGTTGAAGTACATCGATTCCATTCGAGATTCATGGCTTTGACCCATTCATCCCGGTCAAGATCCTCCATTGCCTTTTGATTAGACAACGGGTCCTCAACGTTTCCATCTGCCACCATAGCTAGGATTTCCGTGAAACCCAGATAGCGATCAGGCGGGTTCGTAACTCTCCCACTACGTCGACGTTCCCTCAACTCTTGAGGTGGAACCGACCTACCAGATGAACTATCATCAACAACTCTGGTTGATGAAGCAGGTCTTTGAACAACACTTGTTGAAGTTTCAACAGTTTCATTAGAAAGCTCACGTAACACGACTTTACTACGTGGACTGTGCTCCCTGATATAATCCTCTTTCAGGAAAGTAGCGCTCGTGGAAATAAACACCTTGTTTTCTAACAGATCTTAAAAGTAATCCCCTCGTGTACCTTTGAGGTAGTCTACAAAGAGGCATAACCTCGACCGTGATTCCAACTTCTTGGGATTGCCTCAAGCACATGTGTTGGGCAACCCCATATGCGGAACTGACGTAAACTAGCTTTACGCCCATTCTACAACTCCAGAGGTGTTTTCGCAACACTCTTAGAAGGAACATAGTCGAGTATTGATATACCGTAGTCTCCACTGTGAAACCCCAAAAGGAGTATGGTAAGGAAGTGATAACGGGTAGAAATGCACGTTATCATAATGCTAAGTTCTTAAACAATGTTGGATTGCGTTGATAAAACATGTTAAATTGCATCCATCAAGCATCAATTTCATCATATTGCGATCGCATGCGTTCATCGCATAGGAACAGTTGATTTTAGTGTTTTTATGCAGAATATGCGTTGACGCAATGCAAGAATTGCGATCATAGGAAATCATTGGTCGGGCGCAACTTTACCGCAAGGCTTTGCGATGATTGTGTTCGCAAACATTCGCCTGAGAAGGATTGCCGCAACTTGGTCAGTGCAACATGGTGGGGCGCATCTCAGTGAAAGGCTAATTAATCGCGATGGGACAGAAAGCTGATGACAGTCGAATCCGAATTAAGTTGACAGTCGATAATGATTACAAATACATTTAGCTTTTCGGTGACAAATATTCAACGCATCAGTCAGGAATTAAAGCCGTCTCATCTGTACAATCATGAGAGAGAAGTCACCGTTCACCTTGGATTTTCTATAAATACCAGAGGCATCCTTTGGAAAAGGTGTTCAACAGTTAGAGATTTCATACTTCAGTTCGTACATCTTTATTCATAGTTTTCTTTTGTTTTAAGTCGAACGCGAGAGAGGAGGTTGTGCTGATAGAACGTTTCGGTAAGCTTATGAAAGAGCCAGAAGCTTCAAGGATAGAGGGCCAACGCGCTGAGGAAGCGGGAACATCTTTAGAACCGAATAGAGATTACAGTGTAAAAGCCTCGGTCAGCAAAGAATTGCTACCAGGCTCTCTACCTTTAACTTCCATTGTTATTTTGTACTCCACTCATTTATTGAAATGGACTTTATTTCTCTATATCTGTTCACTCTCTGTTATTTACGCATGAGTAGCTAAATTAGTTGAATGGGTTGAGAAGCCTTTAGCTAGCACAACTGGGGGATCTTCATGCTATGCAATAATCTTATATTATGTATGTTTCATTCATTCGTTAGAGATACTCGAGAGGGTAGTCTAAGGACAGGATCTAGGCTTGGAAAGGTCAGGTTAGAATCTAGGCTTGGGAGAGTCAGATTAGAATGCATAAACAAGAGATAGAAGCTTAGAAATGAGCAATATTTGTTATCAATGCATCACATGCATCATAGAGATAGGATATGATTGTATGCGGTCACCTTGCTTTTATGCATTCTGCATCATCACATAGGACAAGAGTAGAGACTTAGGGATAAGCTCTATGGACACTTTTGCATTCAACACATGCGTCCTAGACTTAGGAGCATCACATTTGCATTGGAAAATGACTTGCTATGCATGGTGGTAGCATGATCGCATAGTCTGACGCATTCCCAAGTAACGCTAGCTAAAGATCTTCTCAACTCGTGCATACTCAATGCATCTATCACACAATTGAATTTTCTCAAATCCGCCGAATTTTGTTTATTTTCTCATTAACGCAATCAACAACAAACCAACAATTTATTTATTTTGTTACCGCAAAGTTTTCCTAAAAATTACCAATGCAACCTGTTTTCACAAGTCCCTGTGTTCGATCCTGGACTTACCAGGAAACTCAGTGGAATTTAACTTGGATTCCGCTGAGGAAACTTGAGTGCATAATGCAATTTCATCAATGCATATCATCCACATTTCCACTTCATAAAATAAAGCATCAAGTTTTTGGCGTCGTTGCCGGGGACTTCGGTAAAATAGAGTGCTAATGGTAATTTTTTGATTTCTTTGTAGACTCTCAATCTCTGGCGAATTATGACCCAAAGATTGAGAGAACATTTAGATGGAGACTAAGAGACAACTGCCAACAACAAGAGAGAACACCGAGAATGGCGGAGTAACCGGAAGTAAGGGTCACTAACGCGAATAACATAATGGCCAACCCCGTTCTTCTGACGAATGATCACAATAGACCCATCCGGGACTATGCGTCACCTAACCTCTATGATTTCTCTCCAGGAATCATGAGGCCGACATTAGATGGATCGATGTTTGAAATGAAGCCGATAATGTTGCATATGATCCAGGCTGCTAGGCAGTTTGGAGGAAGGCATGGCGAAGACCCGCAGCCCACCTCCGAAGTTTCATAGAGATCTGCAATACTTTTGTGTTCCCAAATATCTCTACCGAGGAAGTTCGACTAACTCTGTTTCCATTTTTTTTTGTGATCAGGTGAGGAAATGGGCATATTCTCTCGAATCGGGAGAGATAACTTCATAGGAACAGGTGGTGGAAAAGTTTATGAAGAAGTATTTCCCATTAACTGAGAATTCTAAGAAAAGGAAATTAATAACAAATTTTGAGCAAGAAGATGACGAATCGCTCAGCGATGCTTGGGCAAGGTTTAAGTGGCTGGTAAGAGACTGTCCACAAAATGGCTTACCAGACTGCCTGCAAATGGATATTTTCTACCAAGGATTGAATCCCTTTTTGCAGACCGTTGCCAATGCGGCAGTTGCTGGTGGTCTGCTTGACAAAACATATAAGGAGGCAAAGAGTATACTTGATCGCATTTCCAAAAATCACGAGGATTGGCGGGAAAACTGTCTCTTATACACATCTAGATGTGTATAAGAGACGTTGCTGGTGGTCTGCTTGACAAAACATATAAGGAGGCAAAGAGTATACTTGATCGAATTTCCAAAAACCACGAGGATTGGCGGGAAAACGATTAAAGATTAAGAATAAAAGAAAATGATGCAAACAATGGGGCCATCGCATCCCTGCAAAATCAAATGACTGTGATTATGAGTTTAATACAAGGCATCGCAATTAATAATACGGGAGCGAAGAAAGGGTAGGTCAGCGCAATTACTCAAACGACCGCAAGTTGTGTCATTTGCGGAGATGCTCACCCGATGGAGGAATGCCCAACAAACACGTAATTGGTATGCTTCATGAGAGAGAATCCCTATTCCAATACATTAACCCCGGTGGCAAAAGCACCAAAATTTTGCGTGGAAAAATCAACAACAAAGCTTTCAACCTGCGACACAAAAAGGAGGGCCACCCAGATTTTTCTCGCAAAACAACGGTCCATCGCATAGCCAAGCTAGCAGCTCACAACCGCCGCAATCCTCGTCCTTAGAGAGCTTACTGAAGCAATACATTGAGAAAAACGAATAAGTGCTTCAGAACCAAGCTACATCCATTAGAAATCTCAAAATTCAAATGGGATAAATTGCGGGTGAGCTAAAAAATAGACCGCAAGAAGCATTGCCGAGCTCAACTGAGCTCCCTCGCAATGTTGGGGGTAACGGGAAGGAACAATGTTTAGCAGTCTTCTTGCTAAGCGACAACATGACTGCGAAAGTAGGGGAGAAGCCCATTGCGACCAACTTGAATGCGGTGACAACCGAAGACCCGTTGACCTATAGTTTGGAGAAGCCCGAGAAAATAGACCCTGAAGTTGCGTCTACCTTTAAGCCTCTAGATCTTGAAACAGAAGAAGTCCAACCACCAGCAACTCCGCAAAGACTGAAAGAGGAACAAAATGAGGAAGGACAGATCGTAATAATGGTTGCAGCGCAAGATGCTATGATCCCACTTAAAATGGGTGACCCCGGAATCTTTACAGGAGGGACCTACAGTGGCCAAGCACTATGTGACCTTGGGGCAAGTATAAACATAATGCCGCTATCAATATTCAAACAATTGAATGCCGGCACACTTACGCCCACAAAGGAAACTCTCCTGCTCGCTAACAGATCCTGAATACACCCTGAAGAAGAGTTGAAAAATGCCGTAATTTCAATCGATAAATTCATCATGTCGGTAGACTTCCTCATTTTGGATTATAAAGCGGACGAAGATGCGCCCATCATATTGGGACGACCATTTCTTTCAACCAATCGCGCTCAAATTGATGTGCGCAAAGGGGAAATTGTAAGAGCATTCATGGGGAAAAACTCTGGATTAAGTCAGTAAAGATCCCAGAGGACAAAGAAAAGAGAGAAAGCCACCAGGGACGTGAACAAACCAGCTTGAAATAAGTAGTCCCCGAGTATTATATGATTCAACCTCATCAGGGACGCAATCCTTTTGAATATCCTTTTCCTGCATCAAATACTTCATGAACTTTTATCTTACTCGTTATTATCTATTATCACAATTACTTTGTTTTACTGACTATCTATCTACACTATTCTTACTCTATAAAAAAAAGTATATATATATAAATATATATTTTTTATTTTGTTTAAAATAATTTGACCCTCTCTTTGTTTGTTTATAACGATTAAGGCACAGGATTGTAGAGATCTTACATGAAATAACAAATTATCTCACTCCATCACCATAATCCAAAGAAGAGAGATCGCCGCAAAGATGGATGCGTCAATACACAATGCAGGCGACAGCAAAAATTTGGGGGTGTATTCTTCCTTATCTTTATTTCAAATTTTGCGCTATCACATCACATGTTAGTTTTAAAAGTTTTATCATCACATCCTATTTGATTACCACAGTCATATGACATAGATGAATTTAGTGAATCACCGCATGCTGTCTCTTTGCCAAGTATGATTTCAATGATGAAAAATATGCTCCTATTTCTTTCATATATACTCGAGTCGACTTAACTTTAAGATAGCCACTTCATGAAATATTTCTAGAAGTTAAGGGTTTACTAGATTTCTTTCAAACTCTCTTTACAAAGCTTTCTAAGAACAATGCATGACTCATTTCAATCTTTTGGCAATGAGGACATTGCCGCATTTTAAATTTGGGGGTGAGGTATTTATTTTCGACCTTGCTATTTTGAAAAAAAAAATTTTGAGAATAACAACTCCACTGTCAACGCAATGGGAAACCCATGTTGATAAGAGTTAAGTTGTGAAAGGCACTTACCCGTAGTTGGATGTTGGTGCGCGTGGATTGGAAGTCAATTTTTACTCGAAAACCAAATCCCATGGATACGGTATGCAATGCATGTTCCTAAGATATGCGTTGATAGTCATGCGTCGATGGTCATGCGTTGGAATGAAAAATGCGTTAACGAATGTATGCGATGACCATGCATCCTGCCACAAATTTTCTTGCGTTCACACCAAGTATAACATGAATGCAAGTTTCTCGGGTAATCCAAGGTTGAACACAGGGACTTGTAACTATATGTTTGCGGTGATGTGCATGCGGCGGTTTAAATAAAAGAATGAAAGGGATGTTGCTAAGTTAATCCTACTCCTACTCCTATCTAACAGACAACACAATGAGAATATGCATGAAACGAGATGTGACAAACCTTGACATGAAATAAATGTGTAGGAAATAAATAAAATGCGGAGATGTTTTCATTACAAAACTTAAGAGTGATCACAAGGGCAACCCTAGTCAACGCAATCCATGCAATCATACAACCCACATACAATAGTAAACCACCACTTGGTGCGAATGCTACGGCTTCTATTGCTAGAATGCATGCGATATATGCGCTAAGTCTACAGGGCCTACACATAAGCCTCTATTCCGATTTATCCAATGACAAAATGACATCCACACAAATATGCAACCACATAATATCATTCCTATTCCTAGGGTGCATGCGATGCAGTGTTGACAAACAGAGCTTATCTCTAAGATCCTCATTCTTGCCTATGCGTTCCAATCCACTCTCTTGAGTCTTAGATTTGGTTTTTAGACTACTCTCTCAAGTATGCCTAAATGATGGATGATGCGCTCATAGAACAAGGTAACCGCATGAACTTGGTTGACGCAAGGTTGTTACTATGCCTAGTGAACAACGCATATATTGCTTAATGCGACCAACCACATACCCTCTCAGGCAGTTGGTTGTTGCTAACCTTACTCATAGACAAGCAATGCATTAGCCTATCGACAGATGTTGCCGCAGCTTCACACTAGGCAAATAAGGTTACTCACACACTCACGCAACGCACACCTCTCGGTAGGTTGCTACATGCTTCATATCCCTAATCCACATAACTAAGTATGCAATACCCAAGCAATCCCATTAAATGTTGCAATGAAAGTTAAGATGCTAAGCAAGGAGATAGAGATGGAGTCGAAGGAATAAAGAAATGCATTGAAAACACATTGTATTAATTTCTTAATTCAAAATGTCATACAATATAATATAGGAAAACAAAGGAAAAAGAAATGACCGGCTGGAAGCAAAACTTTGCTTCCAGCGGATGTGCGTCAAGGCTGCCAGTGGTGCATGGATGGGTGGAGGAGCTGACTCTCTCGAGATCTAGCTCCGGTCAAAGGCTCCGGTCGTCACTTAGAATGGATGAAGGAGGTGAAGAACTCTCAGCCAACTTCTCACGCAATTTGTCTGGATCGCGGGGAAAGTCCCCGGTTCACAAGGATCCTCCCCCGAATAACTTGGAATTTTGCTCATCGGCTTCTATTTATAGAGTTTGGACCATCGACAACATTAATTGGACTACTCTGAGTCTGACGTTCGACGCGTCAGTCCTTTCTGAACCTCTGCCACCAATGGCGCGGTAGGTGAAATGTCAGCATCAACTTTGGATTTTCTCGAGGTAGATGTGTTGATGCATTCATTCCACCAACCTTGCGTTGATCCCATTAAAATGCGTACGTAGTCGCAATCATTCAATAGCCGCATTCGCTTAACACCGCAACTCTACATGATGACTGCAATCGCTTGATGAGCGCAACTCCCATGCAATGGACGCATACAGCTAATTACCGCAACATTCATGCATTGATTGATGCGTTTTCCTTTGCGATGGAGTGTTTCTCTACATGCGGTCGTCTATGCGATGGTCTGGTTTCCACGTTTGCGTTCATTTCCTGCATTGGCTACAAAAATAGAACATTGAACGCATAATTAACGCAAAGTATTGGGTTAGCTGAGATTCATCATGCTGATCGACGCAAACTAATATTCTCGTGAATTCCTATCATGATCGACGCAATTTCTGCCTAACAACCTTCATAATTCTAAGTAAAAGGTCTAAGATGGCATGCATTTCTGCATGTCATCACACCCCCAAACTTCAAATCATGCTTGTCCTCAAGCATGCATTATACTCAAGAAATTCTAACTCACCTTCATGCTTTCTTTTGCGATGACCAGCTTCTCAGAATATAACTTACACATACCTTTGACCATCACCACAATGCTCTCCTCCACTTTGGCTGCTTCTTCAAAAAGATCTTGTCTAAGTTAAATCCTGCAAGCCTTTGTTAAAAAAATTTTATTCATTCACCGCAACTTTGTGTTTAGCTTTTGAGATTGCGTTCATTCAAATACTTCAAAAATTTGCGATGGCTTATTCAAATGTGGCGTTGAACCTGGTTACGCCCTTCGTTTTGGCTTACCCCCACTTGTGTCATGCGGGCATCCAACTTCAATTGCGTTCCATATTCAACTCAAATCTTTTCTCGTTTGTTTTGGCTTGCGTCAGATAGAGGATTTGCGCTAATGCGCTGATCCTGGCGACTTGCCTTCGTTTTGGCTTGCCCCCACGTGTGTCATGTAGACATCCAACTTCGAGCAAGTGCCTTTCACAGCTTAACTCTTATCAACATGGGTTTCCCCATTGCGTTGACAGTGGAGTTATAATTCCCAAAAGCTCACTTCAACTTTTTTTTTTTTCAAATGATCATAATATAATGAACGTGATTCTCTGAGACTGTTGCCACCCTAATAATGGGTAGAAATGCACATTATCATAGTAAGTTCTTAAACAATGTTGGATTGCGTTGATGAAATATGTTAAATTGCATCCATTAAGCATAAATTCTATAATATTGCGGTCGCACGCGTCCAACGCATTAAAGCAGTTGATTTTTATATTTTTGTGCAGAATATGCGTTAATGCAATGCAGAGATTGCGATCATAGGAATACATTGGTCAAGCGCAACTTCACCGCAAGACTTTGTGTTGATCGTGCTCGTAAACATTCGCCCAAGAAGAATCACAGCAACTTGGTCGCACAACATGGTGGGTGCATCTGGGTGAAAGAATAATTAAGATCGATGGGACAGAAAGCTGACGACAGTCGGATCCAAATTAAGTTGACAGCCGATAACGATCACAAAATACATTCAGCTTTATCGATGACAATTATTCGGCACATCAGTCAGGAATTAAAGTTGTCCCATCTGTACAACCGGGAAAGAGAAGCCGCCTTTCACCATGGAAACTCTATAAATACCAAATGCATTCTTCAGAGAAGAGGTTAAGCAGTCGATTACTTCATCACGTTACAAGTTCACGCCTTTGTCCATAGTTTTCTTCCATTTTAAGGTGGACGCGAGGAAGAAGGTGTGCCGATAAATTGTTCCGGCAAGCTTGGGAAAGCACCGGAAGCTCCAAGACAGAGAAAAGGCCGACACCTGCGGAAGTGGGAACATTTGTAGATTAGAATAGAGATTCAGTGTAAACAGCCTCGGTCAGCAAGGAATTGCTACCAGGCTCTCTGACTTTATTTTCCATTATCATTTTGTACTCAACTCAGTTATAAGAATGGAATGTCTTTCTCTATCTGTTCACTCTCTGTTATTTAAGCATGAGTAGCTAAATTAGTTGAATGGGTTAAGAAGTAGTTAGCTAACATAACGAGGGAATCTTCATCTTTGTGATTATCTTGTGTATGTATGCTTCATTCGTCTATTAGAGATACTCGGGAGGGTAGTCTAAAGATAGGATCTAGACTTGGGAAGGTCAGGTCAGAATCTAGGTTTACAAGAACCAGATTAGAATGCAAATGGGAGATAGGCGCTTAGGAATGAGCACTATTTGTTATTAACGCATCGCATGCATCTTAGCAATAAGGTATGATTGTATGCGGCCACCTTGCTTTCATGCATTTGCATCAACGCATAGGACAAGAGTAGAGACTTAGGGATAAGCTCTATGGACATTTTGCATTCAACAAATGCGTCTTAAACTTAGGAGCATTGCATTTACATTGGGAAATGACTTGTTGTGCATGGTTGTAACATGATCGCAAGGTTTGACGCATTCCCAAGTAACGCTAGCTAAAGATCTTCTCAACCCGTTCATCATATACCCATTGCATCTATCAACGCAACTATCTTTCTCAAATCTGCCACCTTTATTTACTTCTTTTTCATCAATGCAACAACACACCCATACTTAATTTATTTACTTGGTTACCACAAAGCTTTCATAAACATTACCAACGCAACTATTTTCACAAGTCCCTATGTTTGGCCCTGGACTTACTAGGAAACTCAGGGGAATTTACACTTGAATTCTGCTGAGGAAACTTGAGTGCACAACACAATCCATCAACGCATATCATCCATATTTTCACTTAATAAAATTAACGCACCAAGTTTTTGGCGCTGTTGCCGGGGACTTCGGCAAAATAGTTGTTAACAGTAATTTTTGTGATTTCTTTGCAGAACTCTCAATCTCTAGTGAACTATGACCCGGAGATTGAGAGAACATTTCGAAGGAGACTACGAGACCAACAACAACCAAAATCCGATAAAGAAGAGATGGAGAAGTGGCCTGGAGGTGGAGTACCAAATGATAATAATGTCATGGCGAATCCGATTCTGTTGCTAAACGATCGCAATAGGCCGATTAGGGACTATGCATCGCCAAACCTCTATGATTTCTCTCCGGGAATCATGAGGCCTGCCCTCGATGGAAGCAAATTCGAGATGAAACCGGTGATGCTGCAGATGATCCAGACTGCAGGTCAATTCGGAGAAAGGCGTGGCAAGGATCCGCATGCCCACCTCTGAAGTTTTTTTGAAATCTGCAATATTTTTGTGTTCCCGAACATCTCTGCTAAAGAAGTTTGACTAACGTTGTTCCCATTTTCTCTCTGTGATCAGGCTAGGAAATGAGCTTATTCGCTCGAACCAGAAGAGATTACTTCTTGGGAGCAGGTAATGGAGAAATTCATGAAAAAGTATTTTCCACCTACCGAAAACGTAAGACGAAGAAAGCTTATTACTAATTTTGAACAAGATATGGACGAATCGTTCAACGATGCTTGAGCGAGGTTCAAAAGGTTGGTCCGAGATTGTCCGCATAATGGGCTACTAGACTGCCTTCAAATGGAAATTTTCTATCACGATTTGAATCCTGCTTCGCAGACCGCTGCCAATGCAGTAGCCACTGGTGGTCTGCTTGACAAAACTTACGAGGAGGCGAAGAATATTCTGGACCACATCTCTAAGAACCATGAAGACTAGCGGGAGAGTGACAAGAGATTAAAACTCAAAGATTCTGATGCAAATAACGGTGCCATTATTTCGTTACAAAACCAAATGACCGCAATGATGAATTTGATTCAAGGAATGGCGATCAGCAGCCCAACACTGCAAAGTGGGCAAATCAACGCAATAACTCAAAACATCGCAAGGTGTGCGACTTCCGGTGATGGGCATGCGATGGACAATTGCCCGCAAAATCCACAATCTGTATATTTTGTAAAGAATAATCCCTTTTCAAACACTTACAACCCCGGGTGGAGGAACCACCCCAATTTTGCTTGGAAGAATCAACAACAAAATTTTCAATCTATGGCGCAAAAAGAAGGGCCACCAGGATTTTTCCTACGTAACAACGGTCAATAGAGCAACCAAGCAAGCAGCTCACAACAACCAATGTAATCTTCTTCTCTAGAGAGCCTATTGAAGCAATATATAGAGAAAAACGAGACAGTGCTTCAAAGTCAGGCTACGTCCATCTGCAACCTGGAATTGCAAATGGGCCAGATTGCGAGTGAGCTAAAAAGTAGACCGTAAGGGGCGTTGCTAAGTTCTACCAAGCTTTCATGCAACCCAGGGGGATCAGGTAAGGAGCAATGTCAAGTTGTGACATTGCATAGTGGAAAGACTATGGAGGGAGAAAGGAAGGATCAGAGTAGAACAACTTCCATCGCAACTGAGCCCGAGATTACGGTAATGCAAGAAGAAGAAAGAGAGAATGAAGCAGTGGAACCTGAGGTTGCGTCAACCTCAAAGCCAAATGAAACAAGAACTGTGAAAGTCCAGTTACCACCTTTCCCTCAGAGGTTAAGAAAGAAGAAAAATGAAGAGGTACATTACCAACGCTTCTTATTTATGTTAAAGCAATTACATGTTAACATTCCTTTCAGTGAAACGATTGAGGAAATGCCTGCCTATGCCAAGTTTCTGAAGGACATGGTAACTAAGAAAAGAGGCACGGGAAAATTTTCCACGGTGGCATTAACGCAAAGTTCCAAATCTATTATTCCACCGAAGATGAGCGATCCTGGGAGCTTCACGATTCCTTGCTCCATAGGAGGACTCTATATTGGCCAAGCCTTGTGTGACTTGGGGGCCAACATAAATTTAATGTCTCTGTCAATTTTTCGACAATTAAATGTGGGGCAACTTGTGCCCACCTCCATGACTCTCCAATTGGCTGATAGATCTCTGGTTCATCTAGAAGGTAAGGTGAAGGATGTGCTGATCACGATTGATAAATTTATTTTGCCAGCTGACTTTATCATCCTAGATTATGAGGCCGACAAAGATGTACCCATCATTTTGGGGCTACCTTTCCTATTAACGGGTCGAGCTCAAATTGATGTGCACAAAGGAGAAACCACTTTGAGCATAAACGAACAGAAGCTCAAGTTTAATATAATTCGTGCCATGAAATTTCCTGATGAGGAAGACCTGCAAGATTCTGAAGATGACCTGAATTTGATTGAAGAAGAAAAGTCTGATGAAGAGTGTGAAGAAGAGGTTACCAACGCATCCATAGCTGCATGCAATGCGATCATAGCAAAAACAAACAAATAAGAAGGATTAATCGCAACGCAAGAAGAAGAACTGAAGGAAGAAAGAAAAATAACGTAACCTTCTCTCGTGGAACCACCAACCTTTGAACTAAAAACCCTACCAACACATTTGAAGTACGATTTTCTGGGGTAAGATGAGAAGCTGCCAGTGATAATTTCCTCTACGCTCAACGAAGATCAAGAGAATGCATTGATGAGCATTCTCAAGAAACATGAGTGAGCAATCAGCTGAACACTCGCTGACATCAGAGGAATTGGCCCAGCGTACTGCATGAACCACATTCGTCTTGAGGACGACCACAAAGCAACTATTGAAAATCAACGCAGACTTAACCCTACGATGAAGAAGGTCGTCAAAAAGGAGATTATCAATAGCTGTGCGGCATCTCATCTATCCCATTGTAGGATGCACGTGGGTTAGCCCATGTGAGAATGTGGTGCCGGAAGGGCGGAATGACGGTATCCAATAGAACAAGAGAATGTTAAAAATTACAGTACTCCATCATACATCGACGTGGAATAGTGCTATATGTATGGACTACCGCAAAATTAAATAACGAGGGCCACCTGTAACTTGTAAGAAATACAAGTAATTTATGTCAGCCTTACTAGATATGCGGCGCAAGTTAAGTGAATTATGCTACCAGAGTTGGTATGAAATTGTCCTAGTATGAAAATGACTCTATAAATTTTTTATTAACCACTAGCGCCAAAGATCATGAAGACAGCCAACACTAAACTTTACTCTTTGTTGCAGGTGAGCACCAGTCCCGCTTGGCTCAAGGCCTTCATCGAGAAACTAATCAACGCATTATTGTCACAATTCGCGCATCCACCTCGATCAACATGAAGACGACGCATGTACCGAACAGTGACTGGACAAAAGGCGAGCAGTTGGGTACCAAAGTATGCTTCCGGCCGCATGCCGGGTAATAAAACCAAAACACCGCATAGAACCTAATGATCCGAAAGAAGCAAGCCTATAGCAGACATGGATCAGCAAAGGATTGCGACACGATGTACAACTAATGTGCAGAATATGGAATCGATCTATATGCATAACAGAAGGAACTAATAACCCTACACATCTGAAAAAAATTACCACATAACCATCAAGTGGACACACAGGCCGGAGTCGAAGGATCTACTCCACATTAAGTATACTCCCCATTAGATTTCATGAGAAGCAAGTAAGCTAGCGGAAATACGGGCTAGTAGCAGTGCCGTAAGATTTCAGAGAGATAAAGGTGAGCTGAGTGCTGAAGAGAAGAAATCTGGGAGATGAACAATAAGGCCGAAAGTATCTCAGATCCGACTGCCATACACGCTCAGATCGAAGCTTTGTGCAGAGATCCCTACAGCCGGTTGGAAGCAAGCTGAGAGGGAAGCTCTTCCCTGCCACAGAAACCATCCGATCCGACAAGTAGATCTCCATCGAATTCTGTGCAAAGATGTTATGCACTTGTTTGGATTCTGTTTTATCTCTTTTTCATGTATTCCATATTATTCTTCTACCTCTTCATTCAACAATCAAGTGATCAAACAAGTTTAGTAAGAAATACTTAAATGTTTCGATAGATTCCATCTCCAGTTTTGTCTAGTTCTCCATTCACCCGTTAGTTACTTTCTTCATGATGGTTATTCTTAAATCTCTCGATGAGAAATATAAATCACTAAGAACTTTTAATCTGTTATAGAGTTAGAAATACGTTTAGACTAAAGCATTGCTAGACGGCATCATTCACCTTGTTGAAGACAGAAGTGAGGAATGGTCGATTTGACTCATATCGAAGGAAAGAGTCAAAAGAGGCATGTTAACTAAAGCGAGTAGTACTTCCAGATATGGAAGCAACCTTGCGTTCATTACGTTAGACTCTGTTTCACCACAGACATGTGGGGAACATGGTCGATCACTGAGAGGTCTACGCCAAGAGAAGAGCAGAACAATATTTTTACCTTCAATCCAATTAAGAACTTGCATTGTTTATAATACTTATCTTTCTCTTTCTATTCTGTTCGTAAGACTTGTCGCCATATCATACGTCTTTGCACAACCTTCACAGCCAGCCTTAATCCTAGCATCTTGTACACAAAGTCTGTATCTTGTAACATCTAGCTTAGGTTTATTGTATTTTTATGTTTTATCGCATCTTTACTGCTTTCATTTATTTTACTGCAATTTACATACCTATACAAACCCCTTTATAAAGAATTGAAAACTTGGTCGCATATACCATGAACATACCGCAATAACCGAAAACCAGTTCCCCGTGTTCGATCTCGGATCATACCGAGAAACTTGCGGTGGAATTACACTTGGCTCCATCGTAAGGAAACTTGTGACAACGCAGAGCATACTACATGAATATTCCTAATTGACGCATAAATAGAAGTAGTATCGCATCATTTTTAGCATTTAATATCATACATACCTCCAGAGTCAATAGCCACAAAGAAAGATCACTTACCTCTGCCATTCATTGATCAAATGCTAGACAGCCTAGCAGGGAATGATTTTTACTACTTCTTGGATGGATATGCTGGGTACAATTAAATCATGATAGCTCCTGAAAACAAAGACAAGACCACATTCACCTGCCCATATGGGACATTCATTTTTCGCCGCATGCCGTTTGGCCTCTGCAATACGCCAAAGGTGCAAAGGTGCATGATGGCGATCTTTTCAGATTATATCGAGGACTCAGTGAAAATGTTTATGGATGACTTCTCCATCTATGGGAACACGTATGAAGTCTGCCTAGCCAATTTGGAGAAAATTCTGAAGAGATGTGAAGAGACGAACTTGGTGCTCAACTGGAAAAAATGTCACTTCATGGTGAAAGAGGGTATAGTGCTGGGACACAAGTCTTCCAGGAAGGGTTGGAGGTGGACAAAACAAAGATCGACGCAATTGAAAAGCTTCCACCTCCAACCAATGTAAAGGTTGTGTGAAGCTTCTTGGGGCATGCTGGATTCAATAGACGATTCGTTAAAGACTTTTCTAAGATTGCACGATCACTAAGTGCATTGTTAGAGGCAGACAGAATGTTTGAATTTGACAACAATTGCCTCAACACATTCCGAGTTTTAAAAGATGCGCTGATTACCGCGCCCATCTTGATTGCATCGGATTGGACACTGCTGTTCAAAATCATGTGCGACACAAGCGGGTACGTGATGAGAGCCGCGTTAGTGCAAAAGAAGAAAACTATTTTGCACCCAATTGCATATGCGAGTAAAACTCTGAACCCTGCTCAAATCAATTATACCACCACTAAAAAAGAACTCCTAGCTGTGATTTTTGCGTTGGAAAATTTCGGGCATATCTATTGGGAACCAAGGTACTCATTCACACTGATCACTTGACAATCAAATATTTGATGACAAAGGACACAAAGTCGAGGTTGATCAAATGGGTTCTCCTCCTTCGAGAATTTGATATCGAGATAATTGACCAGAAGGGGATAGAGAATCAAGTTGCGGATCACTTGTCCAGATTGGAAAATCCCGAGGTTAACCGCAATGAATCTGAAGTGAGTGCTGTGTTTCCGAATGAGCAGCTATTCCACATAGAAGAATTGCCCTGGTATGCA
>NC_052357.1:25038638-25188774 GCF_009727055.1 Benincasa hispida
AAAAACGAGGGGAGAGAGAAAAAGAGAAAAATTTTGAGAATAACAACTCCACTGTCAACGCAATGGGAAACCCATGTTGATAAGAGTTGTGAAAGATACTTACTCGTAGTTGGATATCTGCATGACACACGTGAAGTCAAGCCAAAACGAAAGTAAATCACCAGGATCAACGCATAAATCAATGACCGCAACTCCACTACCAAATTGGTATGTGTTTAGTCTGAGAAAGAGTGCATTGCTCGTAGTTGGATGTCTGCATGACACATGTGGGGGCAAGCCAAAACGAAGGCAAAGCACTCGGATCAGCGCAAGGTCAGAAAAAAAATAGCAATGAAGAAAATTTTTGTGCAAGGATAAATCATTTGACACCCGAAATAAATCATGCGATGTTTTGAAATTTAGTAAAGTCCTTTTGAAAGTTAAGCTTGCAATCCCTAAGTCTTAGAAATATCTTAGGAAGTGACTTGAATAAGACTTAAGGAAATTCTGACATATAGGATTTGAACGAAGTATCCTTGAGAAATCTAGGGAAAGAACTTTGCGGTTAACTTGTTAAAGGAATCTTTAGCTTATGCTTGAGGACAAACATTGTTTAAATTTGGGGGTGTGATAACGGCCAGAAATGCACGTTATCATAGTACTAAGTTCTTAAACAATGTTGGATTGCATTGATGAAATATGTTAAATTGCATCCATTAAGCATAAATTCTATAATATTGCAGTCGCATGTGTCCAAAGCATTAGAGCAGTTGATCTTTATATTTTTGTGCAAAATATGCGTTAATGCAATGCAGAGATTGCGATCATAGGAATACATTGGTTAAGCGCAACTTCACCGCAAGACTTTGCGTTGATCGTGCTCACAAACATTCGCCCAAGAAGAATCACCGCAACTTGGTCGGTGCAACATGGTGGGTGCATCTGGGTGAAAGGATAATTAAGATCGATGGGACAGAAAGTTGACGGCAGTCGGATCCAAATTAAGTTGACAGCCGATAACGGTCACAAAGTACATTCAACTTTATCGATGACAATTATTTGGCGCATCAGTCAGGAATTAAAGTTGTCCCATCGTACAACCGGGAGAGAGAAGCCGCCTTTCACCATGGAAACTCTATAAATACCAAATGCATTCTTCAGAGAGGGGTTAAGCAGTCGATTAATTCATCACGTTATAAGTTCACGCCTCTGTCCATAGTTTTCTTCCATTTTAAGGCGGATGCGAAGAAGAAGGTGTGTCGATAAATCATTCTGGCAAGCTTGGGAAAGCATCGGAAGCTCCAAGACAAAGAGAGGGCCGACGCCTGCGGAAGCGGGAACATTTGTAGATCAAAATAGAGATTTAGTGTAAAAAGCCGCGGTCAGCAAGGAATTGCTACCAGGCTCTCTGCCTTTATTTTCCATTATCATTTTGTACTCAACTCATTATAAGAATGGAATGTCTTTCTCTATCTGTTTACTCTCTGTTATTTAAGCATGAGTAGCTAAATTAGTTGAATGGGTTGAGAAGTAGTTAGCTAGCATAACGAGGGAATCTTCATCTTTGCGATTATCTTGTTTATGTATGCTTCATTCGTCTATTAGAGATACTCGGGAGGGTAGTCTAAAGATAGGATCTAGACTTGGGAAGGTCAGGTCAGAATCTAAGTTTGGAAGAACCAGATTAGAATGCAAAAACGGGAGATAGGAGCTTATGAATGAGCACTATTTGTTATTAACGCATCGCATTCATCTTAGCAATAAGGTATGATTGTATGCGGTCACCTTGCTTTCATGCATTTGCATCAATGCATAGGACAAGAGTAGAGACTTAGGGATAAGCTCTATGGACATTTTGCATTCAACAAATGCATCCTAAACTTAGGAGCATTGCATTTACATTGGAAAATGATTTGCTGTGTATGGTCTGTCTCTTATACACATCTAGATGTGTATAAGAGACAGGCCAGATTAGAATGCAAAAACGGGAGATAGGAGCTTATGAATGAGCACTATTTGTTATTAACGCATCGCATTCATCTTAGCAATAAGGTATGATTGTATGCGGTCACCTTGCTTTCATGCATTTGCATCAACGCATAGGACAAGAGTAGAGACTTAGGGATAAGCTCTATGGACATTTTGCATTCAACACATGCGTCCTAGACTTAGAAGCATCGCTTTACATTGGAAAATGACTTGTTGTGCATGGTTGTAACATGATTGCAAGGTTTGATGCATTCCCGAGTAACGCTAGCTAAAAGACCTTCTCAAATCATTCATCGCATACTCATTGCATCTATCAACGCAACTATCTTTCTCAAATTCACCGCCTTTATTTACTTTTTTTTCATCCATGCAACAACACGCCCACACTTTATTTATTTACTTGGTTACCACAAAGCTTTCATAAACATTACCAACGCAACTATTTTCATAAGTCCCTGTGTTCAGCCCTGGACTTACCAGGAAACTCAAGGGAATTTACACTTGAATTCCGTTGAGGAAACTTGAGTGCACAACGCAATCCATCAATGCATATCATTCATATTTCCACTTAATAAAATTAACGCACCACACCCCCAAACTTAGAGGTTGGCAGCGTTCTCACCGCAAAGCTAAAAACAAAATTACAAGAATACGATAATAAATGTTTGAACACAGGTTTGCGCAAAATAAAACTTAAGACTTTCAAAGAAACATCGCAAAAGAGAATTTCAAAAGGATAAGGCATACAAGATAACAAGAAAAGACCTTAGGCGGAACAACGCATGCACTCATGTGTTAGAATCCACGTGATTGAAGCCTTGCATTGAAGGGTAAAAGGAATTCTTCCGTTGAACTATGAACCGAGGAGACTTATTGTTGCACCTACAAGAGCAAACGTACCCAAAACTAAGGAAGCAACCATATATCCAAAATAACAATGAAAATAAAATAAAATAAACCTATACTAAGAAAGCAATGTAAAGATAGAGTAGAAGACGTCCCTGGAAAAATAAGAGTGTTGTCAACGCAAAGAGTCTTTCATGCAGGAGATGGCTCTCAACTGCTTGGGTCAAGTTGCCCTGACCATTGGAACTTCCGACAATTGTTGGGCGCATGTTGGCCACCATGAGCTTAGAACTGCCTTCAGCTCTTTTGCTACTGATTGCCCTTCTACCTTGGGGTCAATACTGACTTTCAGCGCATTGCCTACACTTCAATATTGTTTGCAACTTGGTCGCACAAGCTGCAATACACCCAAGATAAAAAGTTTGCTCGCAGAGACACAAAACTTAACAAACATTTAATTTCCAAGTCCCCGGCAACAGCACCAAAAACTTGGTGCGCGTGGATTGGAAGTCAATTTTTACTCGACAACCAAATCCCGTGGATGCGGTATGCGATGCATGTTTCTAAGATATGTGCTGATAGTCATGCGTTGGAATGAAAAATGTGTTAACGAATGTATGCGATGACCATGCGTCCTGACACAAGTTTTCTTGCCTTCACGCCAAGTATAACATGAATGCAAGTTTCTCGGATAATCTGAGGTCGAACACAGGGACTTGTAACTATATATTTGCGGTGATGTGCATGCGGTAGTTTAAATAAAAGAATGAAGGGGATGTTGCTAAGTTAATCCTACTCCTACTCCTACTCCTATCTAACAGACAACGCAATGAGAATATGCATGAAAGGTAGAGATGCGACAAACCTTGACATGAAATAAATGTATAGGAAAATAGATAAAATGCGGAGATGTTTTCATTGCAAAACTTAAGAGTGATCACAAGGGCAACCCTAGTCAACGCAATCCATGCAATCATACAACCCACATACAATAGTAAACCACCACTGGGTGCGAATGCTACGGCTTCTATTGCTAGAATGCATGCGATATATGCTCTAAGTCTACAGGGCCTACACATAAGCCTCTATTCCTATTTATCCAATGACAAAATGACATCCACACAAATATGCAACCACATAATATCATTCCTATTCCTAGGGTGCATGCGATGCAGTGTTGACAAACAGAGCTTATCTCTAAGATCCCCATTCTTGCCTATGCGTTCCAATCCACTCTCTCGAGTCTTAGATTTGGTTTTTAGACTACTATCTCAAGTATGCCTAAATGATGAATGATGCGCTCATAGGACAAGGTAACCGCATGAACTTGGTTGATGCAAGGTTGTTACTATCCCTAGTGAACAACGCATACATTGCTTAATGCAATCAACCACTTACCCTCTCGGGCAGTTGGTTATTCCTGACCTTACTCATAGACAAGCAATGCGTTAGCCTATAGACAGGCGTTGCCACAACTTCACACTAAGCAAATAAGGTTACTCACACACCCACGCAACGCACACCTCTCGGTAGGTTGCTACATGCTTCATATCCCTAATCCACATGACTAAGTATACAATACCCAAACAATCCCACTAAGTGTTGCAATGAAAGTAAAGATGATAAGCAAGAAGATGAAGATGGAGTCGAAGAAATAGAGAAATGCATTGAAAACACATTGTATTAATTTCTTAATTCAAAATATCATACAATACAATATAGGAAAAGAAAGGAAAAGGAAATGACCGGCTGAAAGCAAAACTTTGCTTCCAGCGAATGTGCGTCAAAGGTGTCGGTGGTGCCATGGATGGGTGGAGGAGCTGACTCTCTCGAGATCTAGCTTCGGTCGAAGGCCCTGGTCGTCACTCGAAATGGATGAAGAAGGTGAAGAACTCTCAGTCATCTTCTCACGCAATTTTTTTGGATCGCGGGGAAAGTCCTCGATTCACAAGGATCCTCCCCCCGGATAACTTGAAATTTTGCTCATCGGCTTCTATTTATAGAGCTTAGACTGTCGGCAGCATTAATTGGGCTGCTCTGAGTCTGACGTTCGGCGTGTCAGTTCTTTTTGAACCTCTGCCACCAACGGCACGATAGGTGAAATGTCAGCATTAGCTTTGGATTTTCTCAAGATAGATGCATTAATGCTTTCATTCCACCAACCTTGCATTGATCCCATTAGAATGCATTATTGCGTAGTCGCAATCATTCAATGGCCGCATTCTCCTAACACCGCAACTCTACATGATGACCGCAATCGATTGACGAACGCAACTTCCATACGATGGACGCATACGGCTGATTACCGCAACATCCATGCATTGATTGATGCGTTTACCTTTGTGATGAAGTGTCTCTCCGCATGCGGTCGTCTATGCGATGGTCTGGTTTTCACGTTTGCGTTCATTTCCTGCATTACCTACAAAAATAGAACATTGAACACATAATTAACACAAAGTAATGGGTTTGAGATAAGTCATGTTGATCGACGCAAACTCATATTCTCGTGAATTCCTATCATGATCGACACAATTTCTGCCTAATAACCTTCATAATTCTAAGTAAAAGGACTAAAATGGCATGCATTTCTGCATGTCATCAAATGTTCGCATGACACACGTGGGGGCAAGCCAAAACGAAAGTAAGTCACCAGGATCAACGGATAAATAAATGACTGCAACTCCACTACCAAGTAGGTATGAGTTTAGTCTGAGAAAGAGTGCATTGCTTGTAGTTGGATGTCCGCATGACACCCGTGGGGGCAAGCCAAAATGAAGGCAAAACATTCACATCAGTGCAAGGTCAGAAAAAAATAATAATAATAATAATAATAATGTCAAGAAATATGCAAGGATAAAATCATTTGACACCCCAGTGAAAATTTTTCTTTTTGAAATAAATCATGTGATGTTCCGGAAGTTAGTAAAGTTTTTTTGAAGGTTAAGCTTGCATTCCCTAGGTCTTATAAATATTTTGAGAGGAGGCTTGGAAACTTTGGTATATAGGATTTGAACGAAGTATCCTTGAGAAATCTAGGAAAAGAACATTGCATTGACTTGCTAAAGGAATCTTTAGCTTATGCTTGAGGACAAGCATTGTTTAAATTTGGGGGTGTGATAATGGGCAGAAATGCACGTTATCCTAGTGCTAAGTTGTAAAACTTGAACCCTAATTACCTTGAGTAAGAGTAAGTAATGTGATGTCTTCTAATGAGTTAAATGGAGCCATGTTTTAGGAGGGATAGAGGATGGAAGCAAGAAGAAATAATCTCCTGTGTAGCTAAGTGTAAACCCCAGATTCTAAATTCCCTAAACAAGTATGTTTAGCCAAAGAAATGAAATATTAAATATCTAATAAGTGAAAAACCATGTTATCTATAGGAGTTGTGGAGAAAAGAAAAGAAAAACATATTAAATGGGAAAGTTCATTTATTGGTTTGGTTGGAGGCATTAAATATGGGGTGATGTGGTGGTTAATCCTTGAACTCGAAAGTCGGCAGGAAGATTAAAAGGCAAAGGAATTTCAAAAGTTTGGTTTCGGCAATCTACATAAGCAAATTTAGTGAAATTAGTGCCATTTGAAAGCTGGGAGAATCTAGTTTTCGAGGTTGTCTTGCTGGAGAAAGATTGCAGGAGAAAGAGAACAAAAAGTAAGGAAATGGTAGAAGAGGCAGAATCTCAGGTTAATCAGGGCCCGAGGTGAAGATTGGAAGCTCTAGTCCAAACTATAAGAAATTTTGGGCTGAAATTTTAAGGTAGGAAATTAACTCAATTCTAAACATGTTTGTAGAAGAAAGTTTCTTCAAAAGAGGTCTGAATTTTGAGTTATGAATTTTTGAAGTTGTAACAGAGAATCTGTGCATAAGCAAACAACTGCTTGGGAAGAACAAGCAAACAACTCACCGTGGAGAGTTATAGCAAGATATGGAGAATAAGGATCTCGCTCTAGAAGGAAATCTCACTAGAAATTGGGCTGAATCTCGCTAGTAAGGTGAGTATCGCTAGGATGAAAGTTTTCCAGGAAAAGCTTAATCTCGCTCATGAGGATCTCGCTCGTGAGAATGAATTCACTCATGATGAGTATCTTGCTAGTAAAGCTGTCTTTAATGATGAAAGTTCCATTAGTAAATGAACTATTTGAGGTATGTTTCTAAGAATTCTAAGTAGTTTAACTGGGAATTATGACCTTTCAAGCTAAGAAGAGCTAGAAGAGGCGTATAACCCGTTAAGAGGCCAACGAGCTATGAGTGGCTATGTGATGGTATAATGTTTTAATGATTTAGAAACCATGATTTCCTTGAAGTTAATTCTCATGCTAAATGTTTATATGAAGTGCCAAGCAATATATGTTTGAAGTTATTTCTCATGCTAAGTAAAGCATGTTTTCCATGGAATTGACATGATTTAAATATGTTATCTTGTTCAAATACTTTCACATGTTTAAGTAACTTCATTTTAATGATGAACTAGTATGATGGATGAACTAGTATGATGATTTGAGTACTAAGCTTTAGTGTTCAACTAAATGTTTATGGCTAGTTATATGACGGATACTGAAGGACAATGAGAAGGTATCCTCGCCAAGTACCTAAGATATGACGGTACTCAGTTATAACTACGTGCACGTAGGTAATACAATGTCGAAGGATTGAGCAAAAGGGTTCTTCCCGACTAAGGTTGACGTTAAGGGTTAGATCTAGTAGTTCACTCTCAACTAAGGATAAAGGCAGTCATATCTTCTCCTAGGCTAGAAGGATAGTTTGGAATTGCGAATGCTTATGAATGTTTATCAACACACGATGTTTACTAATGTATGAGTTTTCCAAGTATGTTTTCCATATCTAACGCATGCTAATAGTTTTTACAAGCTAGTTCAACATGATTTAAGCCAACTTATTTTACAAAGTATGAAGCATGCGTTAGGGTTGAAGCTAAGTGAATGAAGCTTAATGTACTATGTTTTAAATACCTAAGATTGTCAAAATACATACGTTGGTATTCCTAAACATAATGAGAAGGGATACTGAAGGTAGGGAAGGTATTCTAAAGAGTTTTCTATGCTATATTTGAGAGCTATTCTTTTAATGCTCTTCGAGAACTTGATAGCTTAAGTGAGCCGGATACTAAAGGTAAGGAAGGTATCTGAATAAATATACCTAAGGTGTTGATGGTACATAGAAAACTCCACGTGTCGTAGGTAGTTCTAAATGGGAGGCCAAAGTATGGGTCCCCTAGGCTATATACCAGCAAAAGGAGGCTAAAGTATGGGTCTCTTGGTCGGTAATAGATGTTGGGAGCTAGAGTGATGTATGCTCGTTCTCAACTAAGGAATAATGATGTTTAATAGTGGTTTTAAAGGTTTTATGTACACGTTTGCTTGGTATATTTTAGTTCCAGTATTATGTTTTTAAGCTCTCAGTTTAAGCATGAGATTTATGTTTTTATTAAGTCACTCACCGGGCTTCTAGCTCGCGTTTTCAAATGTTTTTCTTTTTCAGGTAGCGGTCAGTTCCCAAAAGACTTTTCTGCTGTTACTCTGCCACTCAAAGAAACAGGTCGAAGGAAGTGTAACTGAAGACCTGTATTAGTTAGTACACATGTGTCTGTCTAGTGACTAGTATTCTAGATGGGGCTCACTAAGTTGTAATATTCATGTATGAACAATGCTGCGAAACCCTGTAATGTAACTGTGTTTAGTTCTGAGTTAATATGTTGGTATATTGATGATGTGTATATATTCAGGGTTTGAGCAAAAGTTAACAGGTTAGATAGGCAGTAAGTGCCAGCAAAAGGGTTAGTAACTGTTGCAGTCACCATTCCATCCAAGTTAAGAGGGTAATCTGGAGTGGAGTGTGACATAAGTTCTTAAACAATGTTGGATTGCATTGATAAAACATGTTAAATTGCGTCCATCAAGCATCAATTTCATAATATTATGATCGCATGCATTCATCACATAGAAACAGTTGATTTTAGTGTTTTTATGCAGAATATGCGTTGCCGCAATGCAAAAATTGCAATCATAGAAAATCATTGGTCAAGTGCAACTCCCCCGCAAGGCTTTGCGATAATTGTGTTTGCAAATATTCACCCGAGAAGGATTGTCGCAACTTGGTCAGCGCAACATGGTGGCGCATCTGGATGAAAGGCTAATTAATCGCGATGGGACAGAACATTGATGACAGTTGAATCCGAATTAAGTTGACAGCCGATAACGATCACAAGTACATTCAGCTTTTCGGTGAAAAATATTCGACACATCAATCAGGAATTAAAGCCGTCCCATCTGTACAATTATGAGAGAAAAGTCGCCGTTCACCTTGGATGTTCTATAAATACCAGAGGTATCCTTTGGAAAAGGGGTTCAACAGTTAGAGATTTCATACTTCAGTTCACACGTCTTTGTTCATAGTTTTCTTTCGTTTTAAGGCGAATGTGAGAGAGGAGGTTGTGCCGATAGATCGTTCTAGTAAGCTTGGGAGAGCACCGAAAGCTTCAAGGACAAAGAGAGGGCCGACGCCTTTGGAAACGAGAACATCTTTAGAACTGAATAGAGATTACAGTGTAAAAGCCTCGGTCAGCAAGGAATTGCTACCAGGCTCTCTATCTTTAACTTCCATTGTAATTTTGTACTCCACTCATTTATCGAAATGGAATCTATTTCTCTATATCTGTTCACCCTCTGTTATTTACACATGAGTAGCTAAATTAGTTGAATGGGTTGAGAAACATTTACCTAGCACAACTAGGGAATCTTCATGTTATGCGATTATCTTGTATTATGTATGCTTCATTCGTCCATTAGAGATACTCGGGAGGGTAGTCTAAGGACAGGATCTAGGCTTGGGAAGGTCAGGTTAGAATCTAGGCTTGGGAGAGTCAGATTAGAATGCATAAACAAGAGATAGGAATGAACACTATTTGTTATCAATGCATCGCATGCATTCTAGAGACAGGATATGTTTGTATGCAGTCACCTTGCTTTTATGCATTCTGCATCATCGCATAGGACAAGAGTAGAGACTTAGGGATAAGCTCTATGAACACTTTTGCATTCAACACATGCGTCCTAGACTTAGGAGCATCGCATTTGCATTGGAAAATGACTTGTTGTGCTGGTGGTAGTATGATCGCATAGTCTGACGCATTCCCAAGTAACACTAGCTAAAGATCTTCTCAACCCGTTCATCGCATACTCAGTGCATCTATCATACAACTTACTTTTCTCAAATCCACCGCATTTTGTTTATTTTCTCATTAACGCAATCAACAACAAACCAACAATTTATTTATTTAGTTACCGCAAAGTTTTCCTAAAAATTACCAATGCAACCTGTTTTCACGAGTCCCTGTGTTAGACCCTGGACTTACCAGGAAACTCAGTGGAATTTAACTTGGATTTTGCTGAGGAAACTTGAGTGCACAACGCAATTTCATCAATGCATATCGTCCACATTTCCACTTCATAAAATAAAGCATTAGGAAGCATAACTCATCATCGAACAAACAATGTTCAACAAGGTTCTGTTTCTCCTCTCCACTACACCATTCTACTGAGGTGTACCTGGCGCTGAGAGTTAGGAAATTATTCCATTTTCTAATAAATATTCCTAGAAATCATAATCCAAAAACTCTCCACCTCGATCTGATCGAAGTGTTTTAATCCGGTCAAAGCATTCTCAACTTCAGCCTTAAATAATTTGAACTTTTCAAAAGATTCAGACTTTCGTTGCATCGGATAAACATACCCATATGTCGAGTAATCATTAGTAAAACTGATAAAGTACTCATAGCCTCCTCGAGCTCGCACATTCATAGGACTGCAAAGGTCAGAATGAACTAATTCTAAAGGCTCTTTGGCTTGATAACCTTTTCCAGTAAAAGGTCTTTTAGTCATCTTACCCTCAAGGCAAGATTCATACACTGGTAAAGAATTTTCTTCTAACTCGCTTAGAAGGTCATTCACCAACCTCTCAATCCTATTAAGATTGATGTGCCCTAATCGAAGGTGCCAAAGTTGAGCATTTTCTTTTGGAGAAACTTGTTGGCGTTTAGATTGAGTTACAACAGATTTAAACATCTCTATGTTATGGAGGGAACTTAAAGCTAATGGTCTTAGCACATACAAGTTATTTTCCAGTTTAGCTGTACAAATTTCAACACTATCCTTATGAATAAACACTTTATTCAATTTAAAAGAAAGTGTGTAATTGCATTGTAACAGAGACTTTACAGAAATAAGGTTCCTTTTTAGTTCAGGAACTACAAAGACATCTTTTAATACAAGAAACCTATTTGTAAAGTTAACTGGATGCCTCCCACTGCCACAGTTGAGACGACGTGCCTGGTACCTACTCGCAACGTCATCTCACCAGCCTCTAGCTGTCGTCGGGATCTAATCCCTTAGAAAAGAAGAACAAACATGATTAGTGGCGCCCAATCAATTATCCAAGCAGAATCATCATTCTCCACTAAACAAGTTTTTAACTCAAGTAAATCACATTTACCTTTCTCTGCCTTGGCCGCCTTCTTTTCCTTTAGATAACGAGGACAGTTCCTCTTCCAGTGTCCGTCCTGGTTGCAGTGGAAACATTTCCTTTTCAATTAGCGGTGACGCTTCTTCTGGGCGACAGGTGGCGGGTTAGAAGGTGCTTTCCCTTTCCCTTTACCACCCTTCTTCTTCTTCCCTTTCTAGAGTTAGAAATTGAAGGTGCAAACTTTGTTCCTAAGGTCAAACCTCGATGGAATCTTTTAGAAGACGAGACAACATTTGTCTCACCTCCTTTTTTCTCCTTACTTTTTAGCAAGTATTGTTAAGTCTGCAACTTGTTGAGGAGAGTAGTAAGGGTATAGTCCACTTTGTTAAGAATCATATTACTAAAAAAGTGGAGGAAGCTCTCCGGTAATGAATGCAGGATAATACTAACCTAACTGCCCTTCATCGATTTTAGACCCATTGATCTCTGCCACGTTAAAGTGGACCATCATATTCAGCACGTGTTCACGAATAGAGGTGTCTTCCTCCATTTTGGAGTTGAAGATGTGTTTCAGAGCCTCATGTTTGAGTTGTCCAGACGGCTGTCTGAACATTCCCTGCAAGGACTCCATGATCTCACGTGCTGAGACCATGGGCTCATGGTTCTTGGCCAACACGTCACTAGACTGACCAAGATATAGGCTCGGGGCTTCTAATTTGCCCGTGTTTAATGCTTGTATGCCACATGAACATTTCGAGTAGCATCCTGAGGTGGAATAGGAGGATAGTCCTCCGTAAAGACAAACTTCAGATCCTTGATGATGAGTATCATCGTGAGCATATGTTTCCAACTCGAATAGTTTTGGCCATTCAGTTTTTCGGCGCTAAGTAAACTAATAGTGGTTGTAGCCATTTAAAACCATTGCTGAAAAACGAATAAACTTTTATAAGACTTTGCAAAACCACAT
This sequence comes from Benincasa hispida, assembly GCF_009727055.1. Lineage (NCBI taxonomy): Eukaryota > Viridiplantae > Streptophyta > Magnoliopsida > Cucurbitales > Cucurbitaceae > Benincasa > Benincasa hispida. Next base: position 25,050,896 of record NC_052357.1, read on the forward strand.
TTTTAACCAATTAGTTTTAGCAAAACAGTTTCCAAGTATCCTAAGTGATAAGACTTCTATTTTGCAATGATGCCCTAACGAGGCAGAACAAACGTCACCGGTGGGGTGATCAGATGTCCCTTCACTGGGATGAGATATTCTCAACTATTAGGCAGAACCAACTTTTGGAACTGAACCTAACAACCACCATTTGTTCAGTCCATAATTGTTAACCTTTAACAATTTCGCGTAAGTGTAACCCCTCGTTTTTTGCCCCAGAGTCCTGCCCTAATGCACCCACCATAGGGAAAAAGCAGATTAGGACAAGAGACTAAGTAATCTTATCCTCTTACAGAAGATCAAATAAAGAAACATGCAAAACATCCATCCTATAGGGGGACACTCTCAGGGTGCCTCGAGGCGATGTGCAGAAACTTTATTTAATCCAACAAGAGAGATCGTGGGATATATTGTCGCATTTACCACTCCCACTTACTACGAACATTCTCTCCATCCACCTTGATATTGACCTACCCAAGCACCATCCTTTAAGGGGACACTCCCAGGGTGTCACGAGGCTGAGGATAGATCTCACAGTTTGGACTATGAGGGAAAAATGTGAGATGTTTAAATGAAGCATCAAATGCCTCAAGTACCTCCCACTGAATGTTCTACCTAGGGGTTTATTAACCTAGACAATCTGACTACTGATAATAATCTAAGTCATTTATTAAGTTTGCACAAAAACAACTTTTGTCTTTGAAATAAAACAAATTCAATAGTCACATTAAAACTCTTTAATGGATTGTCCTTAACTTGCATGCATGCATCAAATCTATCTAATTCACCTTTTCAGGTAGGTTCCCAGGTAGGGGTGTTCCATTGTCTTCACCTTAAATACCCCAGCTTAGATAGAACCTGCCTTAGACAAAAGGTCCCTTATAGATAAATTTGCTACACTTTAACCTTTTATTAATTATTTTAGTTCTAAATTCATTTTATAACCATTATAAAATAAACAACTAAAACACACATGCCACATAACGAATTATTTATAACGCTTATAAATATTACGTTAAATAAATAATGCATACATAAATATAACCCTTATATTATATGATGCATGAGCATGCACTTACGTAATTTAAATCATGCTTCACTAAATCATAACACTTATAATAAAGAGAATATGCATGACCTATGGTGGGATTTATCTATATGTGCATACCATATGACATAAAAGAAATATACATCACATGTATAAAACCATGGATTAATGGACCAGGATGAACCAACATAAAACCGGAATGAAAAAAACTATCTATTACATTATTCCATCGAGCAAACTAGTTCACAAGAGAACCGAGTCTCGAACCGCCGGACGAAGCTCCCATCGTTTAGTAAACGCCTCCAGATAAACGAACGTGTAGCGCACACTAGACGATAACGCGAAAGCTAAACGATCGCATAGACGACAATAAGGTCGCAAAGCCTGATCGTTTAGAAGATCGCTTAGCACGCGAAAGGTAAACAATTTACCATGCATCTACTCCGTGATTGTATAGTCAGTAACTAAGCAATGAGGCTTGCTGAGCTATATGATCGTCCAGTGCACGCGCGCGTTAAACGACAGCCGAACATCCAATACTTAACGATCGTCTACCCATCGTCTACACAACAGGACCAATGCTTGATCGTCTTTTTCCTCGAAGAATAGCAAACCTTGCTCCGAACTTCTTCACGAACGACTCAAGACTCAAACTAACTTTCAAATCAAATTACAGACTTGATAACAATTAATTGTGCCAAAAAATGTAGGGGCCTTTACAATTAACTGAAGAATTCATCAAACCGAGGTTACATCCTAGAAAACTCCATTAATCCACACATCCACAAACGAATTAACAATTAAAACAGATAGTAGATATGTTGCACCTACCAAGAATGTAAATGCAATTCTTTTGCACAATGAATTGTAATACAAAAAATCGAGTGCTCTGATACCAATTGAAGGAACTCTTATTCAAGAGTACCTACAAGCGGAAGTGGATTTTTCCAATTCATTGTAACAAAATTTTCACATATATATTCAAACATACTAATATGCATTCATAACGCTAAATCACTAGCATGCTCAAAGGAACACTAAATAAGAGAATGAGAGATCATACCAGTTGAAGACTTTTCCTTCACATCAAATCTCGCTATCGCTGGAATGAAAAGCTATCGTTCAGAAAATCCCAGTCGTCTACCTCGTACAGTCTCCACACGAACAGAAGGTAACGGGGACGACACCACTACTCAGAGCCCTCAGTATTCTCGAAGTGAGAATTCAAAGGGTGGGCTTTGTTCGGATTTGGTAGAGGGGAGGAAGTAAAGAGATCGTATACAACGATCAAGAAAGTGGGAGAAAGACTCGTCTATCGTATAGACAAAATGCTTGATCATTTAGGTGAAGTATACGATCGTGTAGGAAAAGGTAAGCGATCGTCTAAACGATCATGTAGGAAAAGCTAAGTGATCGTCTATACGATCGTTTAGTAAATATCAGGCGCTAAACGACTGCTTAGAAAAAGGTAAACGATCGTTTAGTAAATAGCGTGCACGGGTGTAAGCGTTAAGCGATCACTCAACACTATCATATAGGTAAGTGATCGTTCAGCACTATCGTATAGGCACTGATTTTACTAAGCGATGACACACTTCAACACTATGTCACACATGCAATGCATAACACACCATGAGCTATTTAAGTATCTTAAAGTGATTCTTCAACTTACTCATCCGTTATAAAAATAGAAGAGACGCCGACCTATTATCCCTTAACCGTCCAATTAATAGACAATAAATATAATCACATTATATTCATAATCTATGGATTAATATCATATATTAACCATAGTATTTTTCCTCCACTAGATATAAATCATATTTATATCCAATTTCCTCCAAATTAATGTATCTCATACTTAAAGTTAATTATATCATATATAATTAACTAGTTCAATTATATCATATATAATTAACTAGTTCAATTATATCATATATAATCAAACTCCCTTTTATCAATTTGAACATTTCAAATTGACCCAAAAATTTATTCTCAACTTGTATCCAAGCTACCAAGGGGACCTTATGGACCTATGACTCGAAGCTCCAACGATATGTGAATAACTGACTAAACTCTTTAGCCACGATATCCATCATCTGTTAACTGCCAGGCATTCCACTAAAGATCGATAGTTGAACTATTCTTACCATAGATATATTTCTATGTCTATTGGATATAATCAATTATCAGTACGATGACCCTTCATATATGCTCATAAGTACAGTTGGACCAATTTACCGTTTTTATCTTGTAGTTACATCTTACTTCTTAAGTACCATTGATCCCTCTAATGAACAATACAACATAGTCCTATTATGTCTGAACACCTCTCGGGCCATGAGAAGGTGTGTGGTGCCACATCATTCAAGCCCCGGGATCAGCCCTTAAGAGAGCAATCTATCTACTTATGTCTGCTTTAGGGAAGGAGTGAACTCCATCTTGTGAAGTTGAGTTCCCAGCTCCTAAATCAGACGAATCCCTAAAGTGGTAGGTTTGAGTTGGTGCTCTGGTCACTCGCACTCATGCAAAACAAAGGACCGCCCTCAATGGCAAGAGTTCCCAACTCACTCAGGATTGAGGTCATGTTACCTATGGTCATCCTAGTGAAGTGAAGTCTCTGTCATGAACGGAGTTATATGACGAGATGTTAACACTCCGTGGTCAGGTCTTATACAAACTCTTTGTATAGGACGCCTCCTTTCGCATGTCCCCTACATAATGATCAGGATCAGACCATTTGTGACAAGTCACAACACTTGTAACTATTCCACAAAGTAGGTCGCGTCCGTAGCATTACCAGGATAAGATTTCCCTTCTATATCCATATGTTACAGACTATTTTGGTTGTCAATTAAGACATGATCCACTTATAGTTACTACATACATGCTTAAGTTACATAAAGACAACAAGGGATATTAAGTTTATTGATTTGTGGTAAAATAAAAACATCTAAATGTGCAAAGACAATAAGTGAAGTAAATATCATATATATTATATATCACAAGTGTTCGTACAAAATTTTTTATAAACTACAGGACACCGGACTTTAGGACACAAACCCCAATAGAGGGAACCTTGCTTTTGCTCTTGCATCACCTCCTTTAAACGACTGCAGGTGACAGGTCCCATGTAGGAGTCAATTGCGGAGGATGATCTGGATGCGACTTTCTTAGATGTCATTGATTGCTTGAATGTCGAGAGAGGGATTAGAGATAGAGAAGTCCCACTGGACATGCCAATTTGTTTGTACGAAGTTTCCGGAGAAACTTGTTTCATGGAGTTGAACTTGAGTTTGTGTTGGTGTAGATGTTGATTTGATGTATTATGGTTCGATCTTTAAAACTTGACCCCCTGATTCTCTCTCAGTTGGATGCATGTGTTTTACTCGAAGAAGCGAAGCGTGTGACGTTCTTGAAGTCAAAGTCTTAGAAGAGTCTTTGTGTCTTTTAGAGACTTGTGTCTTCGAGGAAATGTGCATCTTCAGGAGTTTAGAAGTTTTCTGGTTGTTAGTTAATTCTCTCTAGGCTCTTTGGAATATAGAATTGTTGACCTCCACAAATTAGAGAGCTTCTATTTATAGAGTTCTCTGGTGGGCTTGTGGGCTTGGGCTTGATTGGTCCATGAGTCTAGCCCTTGGGCCTGATTAGTTGGACTTGGGCTTGGTTGGTTCATAGGTCTGGCCTTAGGCCCAATTAATTGGATTTGGGCTTGATTTGACATTAGGGTTAAATTCAGCCTATTTTTGGGTTTAGTTAGACTTTAACCCAAATAATAATATCAAATTGACGTGGCAATTATGATTGGTCCAAAATTTATCATTTAGTATTTTTTAAACAAAAAGTGGAAAGTTATGAATATTTTTAGTAAAGTTTAAATACTACTTTGCCACTTACATTTTTAGTCTGGTTTAATTTAGTCATTGTACTTTAAAAAATTATTTCTTTTCATCTTTGTATTTTCAGAAATAACTATTTTGCTTCCATAATTTTATTTTTTAAATAATCAAATACAAAAACAAACTAAATATTTTAAAACTACAAAAACTATATTAAACCAAATTTGAGATGACAATAATTAGAAATTTTTTAAAAAAATAATGTTATTTTAATATTTATTGACAAAAATAGGATTGGTTTGAAACTATTGACAAAAATAGGGTTGTGAAATCGTGGACGGGGTCCACGAGTTTTGAGTCAACACAAATCGTATACCCGTCCACGATTCACGATTTAAGGCTAAATCGTGTACCCGATTTAAGGTCAGCCACGAATTAAGGCTAAATTTTTTTTTTTCACATTTTCTCCCAACTTCGGTCTTCTTCTTATATTTTTTTTTAGCGTTTTTGCATCTTCGGAAAATCTTTTACTATGAAATTCAAATTTTCAAAGGCCTACGGTAAAATAAAAATTGAATCAAATTTCTAGCCACGAATTAATGTTAAATCTATTTTTTTTCACATTTTTTCCATTTTCTGTCTTCTTTTATTTTTTTTAGTGTTTTTTTTATATTTTCGGAGAATATGTGAAATTCAAATTCTTAATGGGTTGTTTGGTTGGAGGGAAAAGAGGGTGGGAATGGGAATGGGCTTACAAAGCCCATGTTTGGTTGGTAGACTTTGTTTATTTATCTTGAAAAAGACATTTTCCAAATATCTTTTAGCCACGAAAGTGAATGAATTACATATCCCTTGAGAAGTGTGGGTTTTCACTTCTTCTTCCCCTTCCTACCACCATTTTCCTTCCTTCCACCAGCTCAGCGTTGCCACCTCTCTCTTTGGTTCAGTGTTGCTACTGTCATCTCTCTTCCTCTCGCCTCATCGACGCTTCCCTCCAACTGCATTGTGCTGATTTTCTGCTTCACTGTTGGTACTTGCATTCTTTCAATCTCCATTTATGTCTTTTTTCTCACTTCAAAAGTCAAATTAGGGCTTGTCTAGTGAAATAAGCGAGAACTTGTTTTTATTATTTGGTTTTTCTTTCTTTCTAACAACAATAGCACAATAGCCACGAAAAAGAATTCAGTCGTGGGGCAGATTGGGACTTTTTGAATGGTTATGCCCTTTGATTTATTGCACACGTTTTTCAACTGAGGATTTGATCACCATATATCTCCTCGGTCTCTGCTGAATTTTTCTTGTTTTCTATCTGCCAAATCTTAGAAAGTACCACCCACCAAGCTTATGTCCATCAACCTACGTCTCTATTTGAAGATTCATGTATGGAAGGATTTAGAGTGGTGAGGGGATGAGATTTTTCAGCCCTTTATTTGGGGATTATCAAATTTAGAATTTGATTTTTTTTTTTAATTAGTTATACGTTTTATAATTGCACAAAATTTTGAAAGTGATCACACAATTTAAACAAAAATAACATTTACTTAGGCAATCTAATAATATTCTCATACAACACCGAACACATGTATTACTTATTCCCATGAAAAGTTGATAAAATTTTTTATACAACCAAACATAGTTATCTTTAATTCCCACACATACTATTCTGTGACATTGTTTTCCATTGTTTTCCATGCATAACCAAACATAATCATCCTTGATTCCAAGCAATTTTATTTCCAAACATATAATTCGCAAAAAACCTCAATCCAAACGCCTCATAAAGGTTACGGTAAAATAAAAATTGAATCAAATTTTCAGCCATGAATTAATTCTAAATTTTTTTTTTTTTACATTTTCCCTCAACTTTTGTCTTCTTCTTTTATATTTTAGTTTTTTTTTTTTTTTTTTTTGCATTTTCGGAGAATCTTTTACTGTGAAATTCAAATTCTTAAAGGGTTTAAAATAAAAATTGAATCAAATTTCTAGCCACTTCTAATTTTTTTTTCACATTTTCCCCAACTTCCATCTTCTTCTTTTATTTTTTAGTTTTTTTTCATTTTCGAAGAATCTTTTAATGTGAAATTCAAATTCTTAAACCTCGATAAAATAAAAATTGAATCAAATTTCTAACCAAGAATTAAGGCTAAATCTATTCTTTTTCACATTTTCCTCAACTTCTGTCTTCTTTTATTTTTTTATTTTTTTATATTTTTGAAGAATTTTTTATTGTGAAATTTAAATTTTTAAAGGTCCACGATAAAATAAAAATTGAATCAGATTTCCAGCCACATGTTGTTACCCTATTTTTGTGAATACTTTTTCTCCCCACCTAACTCTTATAATTATTTTTTGAATAATTGAATATTCAAAAAATAGAGAACAAAAATCAACTAAAGTTCCTTTATACAAATTGATTAAAAGGAAAGTTAGTATTGAATCTTTTTTAATAATTTAGCCTACATTATCCAAATCAACGATTACGGCCTCATATTTTTTCTCAGGGGGGGCGTATCTTGAAACTACTCACTGAAAGAGCTCGATGGACTCCAGAATCGTTTCATCTTGTTTGGTTTTGTTCTGAGGTGAAATCGAAATCCTTCTATTTCTCTAATATTGACCTAATTTAGAGTTGTCGAACCATTTTTTAGTATATAATTACCTTTAATTTTACGGAATACTCATTTAAGCTTTGAATCTGCAATTGATATGGCTTTCTGGTGTGATTTATTGTTTAATGGCTTGAATAGATTATGGGATTTTAGTTAGTACTACTTACATCGTATTTCTTGTGTTTGGATGTTGGAATATACTGGAATTTTCTTGAATCGTCTGATAAAACATAAAATAAACCTTGATTTCAAGGTAAATGAATGCAAAACATGTACCCAGATTCAAGAAATGGATTTCTAATTTTATACTCGTCAACTTAATAATAGTACAGGACTTGACTCTTGGAGAGTTTGAACTTATTTTTTGATTTAGCTTCTCAATTCCATAGCAGACTTTAACCAGAAAAATCTTATTGTTAATTGGCGCATTATGTTTTTTTAATAGAAAATATTTGGTTGAGATGTGCTTATATTTTTGTTGGCTAAATTCTCAGAGTTAACTTGGGAAAATCCTTGTGAAATAGAGGCTTCATTTATCAAAACTTTGATGTTTTTCTGAGATACAAATTAAGTTTTGCTGTTTGGGAAATTTGTTTCTTGCAGTTATAAAAATGGCTATTAGTATTACCTAGAGACACAACTATCTTTGATGTCCTCTTAATCCATTTATTTTCATTCTAATTTTGTACAATCACAGCCAACAATAACAATTTCACTGATTCCACTAATCTTTATCGATATCGTATATAATCTAAGCTCCTTCATTCTTTCTCTATTAGTCTCTAATGTTTATGATTTTAGTTTTAAGTACGTTTATGATTTTTGTTTTAACTATCTCATGTTTTTTTTTAATCTTTGTTTAATCTTTTTGGCTTGGAGTCCTTTTTGTAGTTTGTTTGGGTCTCTACATTTTGTTGGGCTTGGTTTCTTTTTCGTAAGCTCTTATACATTATTTCATTCTCCCAATAAAAGCTCGGTTTCTTACCAAGAAAAAAAAAAAGAAAAGAAAAAACTATATGAGGGTCTTATAAATTTCTTGATGTTTCAGTTAGCTGGCTTTCTGAGTAAAGACTAAACAAAACGAAGGAAAATCATGTCTTCTCTGATTGAAGGCCTCCCTGATGCAATTTCTCTTAGATGTCTTGCGTATATCCCATATTATCTCCTCCCTAAGTTGGAACTTGTTTCTCGCTCTTGGAAAGCCGCTATTCGTAGCGCCGAACTGTTTAGAGCTCGACACGAAGTTGGTCTATATGAGGATTTTCTATGTGTATCCTCTTACCATCCAAATAATACATGGCAGCTTTATGACCCTCTTCAGAACCTTTGGATGACCCTCCCTGAACTTCCCTCAAAGAGAAGGCACCTTGCAAATTTTGGTGCCGTCTCCATTTCTCAAAAGCTGTTTGTTCTCGGTGGTCGCAGTGATGCCGTGGATCCAGTGACTGGTGACCGTGATGACAACTTTTCAACCAATGAGGTCTGGTCCTTTGACGCTGTAACCCGAATGTGGTCTATGCGAGCACCAATGCTCGTGCCACGTGCTATGTTTGCCTGCTGTGTTGTGGATGGGAAAATTGTAGTTGCAGGTGGCTTCACCAGCATATCAAAATCAACTTCTAAAGCAGAAATGTATGACTCTGAGAAGGATATTTGGATTCCATTACCTGATCTACCTCACACCCATGATTCAACCTGCATTGGATTGGTGATTGGAGGAAAAATGCACATTGTGTACAATGGGGAGTCCACAGTGCAAGTTTTTGAGAGTTCGGAAATAAAATGGAGAGTTGAGGATTATGGTTGGCTTCACGGCCTCAAGGCTGTTGTTGGAGATTCACTCTATGTCATGAGCCTAACACAAGGATTTGTCTTCAAGCAAGATGGACCAGATTGGCAGGTTATTGTTTTGGCAACTCAATTTCTCCGACGGATCGGGATGGCGGTTATCGGTTTTAGAGGTGAATTATACATGATTGGAGGCGTAATTCACTCGAACCGCGGCAATGGAGATCTTATAAAACTATCTGACGTGCGTGTTCTTAACCTGAGGGATGAGAAACCAACTTGGCATTGTGCTGCTCAAATGAGTCGATGCCAGGGAACTGTTCTTGGATGCACAGAGTTGAGAATATAGGATTTGAATGTTGCCTTCTCTACCGTTCCTCCCCTAACAAAGAAAGTAATTCAGAGACCCAACACTGTAAATTTATATTAGGTTAAATTACATCTTTGAGTCTGTGTGTCTATTTAGTCCTAAACAATATGAATTTAAATTTTGTATCTAATTCACTGTAAATTTTAGAACGGTCTAATATATCATTCAACTTTTAACTTTGTGCCTACTAAACTTCTGAATTTGAAGTTTATCCTTAAAAACTGTGTCATGTGTGAACGTATCTTTTTAGTCTTTTAAGTTTATCATTTTTATTCTTCAATGTTAATTCTTCAGTGTCAATGCATCTTTTTAGAAAATTTTGCTACTTTTTCCTTATTTTATCGGCTGGTTTCCATAATAGACTATTCCAGGAAAGTTCTTGCTATACTCTATTATTCATTGAAATAACATTAAATGGAGGTTTCATCGACCGAAGCACTTGCCGTTATAAGTTCCTATTGCCCTAAAGAGATGACAAATCCGTTACAGGGCTCGTAATAATTAACTTATTTTCATTCTAAATTAGAGTGTACTGGATTGGATTGAGTTGAAGCATTTGGATGTTCGAGTTACAAGTTTTTTCAATCCAAACAATCGTGTTATTAAATAATGAATCGAAACCAAACCAACCATGAAACATTTGGATTGGGTAGATTTGGGTTACTCGAGTTATTAATTAAAATTTTTGTTCTAAAAATAAGTAAAATGTTAATATGAAAAATTTTATTTAATTATTTTTATATATTGAATTAAGATTAACGATTCAATTTCAATTTATATTATGTGAAGATTTTCTTTCCAAATTATTTAAAAAAATTATTTTTAGGAGTTATTGGAGAACAAATTATTCAAAATAACTAATAAAATTAAATTAAATTAAAATTAATTTATGTATATATAATTAAATCATAATGAAAAAATATTTTTTGTTTTGAATTAGTAATGAGTTCGGGTTGGTTTGGTTAGTTGGTTTGGGTTATTTAAGGTGAACCCATGAACTAACCCAACCCGTACAGTTTTCATTTATTTGAACCCAACTAACCCAAACGAGTAATAATCCAACTGAAACCATATGGATTGTGATGGATTAATCGAGTTTTTCGAGTCATTAGGTTTTTTTGAGCACCCCTATTCTAAATATTGAACAAAATAATTAGTGGTAAGCAATATCGATAATCTGGAGATTGGGGTGGATTAATCAAGTTTTTCGGGTCATCAGGTTTTTTTAACATTCATATTCTGAATATTAAATAAAATAATTATTGGTAAGCAATATCGATATTCTGGGATTCAAGATCATGTCTGGTCTGATCAGTATATTAAACATTCAATATTTAAAAATTAAAAAAAAAAATTATTCATCTACTAAACAAAAAATTGCAAGTATAAATTTCATTATACATACATTTAATTTTATATCTATTAGAACTTTTTTTTAATAGTATATGTTAAGAAATATGAAATTGAAAATGAGAGGTCTATCAAACATTTTAAAAGTTCAATAATTTATAAGATATAAAATTGAAAGCCGGTGAATTATATTTGTAATTTATTTTTTACTCATTTATNATATTTGCAAAGCTTCCATTTTCAACAAAAATGTGCTCGAAAATAGTACTCTAGTGTTATGGTAATATGAAAAAATTTTCATATTACCTTCGTTCATTGCTTACCATTAAAGTAACATTTAAGATTTATGCGTGGTTCACAAAATAAATAAAAAAATAATTTAATAAATCGTGTTTAACGAGAGCTTGGAGAATTTTATGATGGAGTTGGTTTTGCACGGTAACAATTTTATTTTTAAGGGTTATTTTCAAATATAATAAAATAAGTCAAATTATTTATAAATATAGTAAAATGTCACTGTCTATAATTCTCTATCGCTTATAGACATTGACATTTTGCTACCTTTAAAAATAAGTTTAACAGTTTTGTCATTTAGAATGTTTAAAAAAAATAATGTTATTTTAATATATATTAACAAAAATAGGGTAGAGTTGTAAATATTGACAAAAATAGGTTTTTTAATCGTGTACCCGGTACACAATTACGCCTGAATCGTGTACCCGGTAGGGGTGTTCAAATAACCCGGTAACTCAAACAACCCGGACTACCCAACCCAAAATATTGGAATTAAATAAAACTAAAATCAATATATGTATAAATAATTGTGTTATAAGTAATAAAAATATATATTTTAAAGTTAATAATAAATTCGGATTGGTTCGGGTTATATTAGGTGAACCCATGAACCAACCCAACCCAACCCAAACCGCACGGATTGGGTTGGGTTGATCAGTTTTTTGGGAATGCTTTAGAAGTGAAAATTGTCCTCATAAACCAACACATAGGATTGCTCCAAGCTAAGCACGCTTAACTTTAGAGTTCTTATAATTGAGCCACCGAAAAGGAAGGTGTACCTTGTTGGTATAGGTAGTAACTTTCAATTCTTTTAAGCCTTTCTTAGCCATACTTTCATGTCCTTATGATCCCTCTCATTCGGATGTGATATCGGTTCATTCATGTATCCCTCCTGAACTCGGGTTGTTACATATTTGGGTTATTTGGGTTGCCAACCCAACCAACCCGAATTTTCGGGTTGATCCTAAAAATACCCTCAACCCAACCCAACCCAACTCATGTACACCTCTAGTACCCAGTACACGATTAGCCCTAAATCGTGTACTCGGTACACGAGTGTCTGTTGATCTGGCATGCGCAGACTGCTAATATGGAAGTCATGCAGCATTGACTGGTACACGATTACCTCAAGTCGTATATTGGGTACACGACTTCCTTCTCCATTAAACCACCGCGACTCTTCTTCTTCCTCCGAAAACTTCGATCTTCCTCCATCCAAACATCGTCCGAAAACCTCCGTTTTGCCTTATTTTCTCTTGTTGCTGCCACCATGAGTCGATCTATCAAAGGATTTTCTTCATCCGAAGCATTTTCTTTGACCAAGGTAAAGTTTTTTCTTTAATTTTTCTCAATATATGTATTTGTTTATAGTTTATCTGAAGCATTTTTTTATAAAAATGAGGATCAAGTTCGAAAATGTATAATTTATGGATCTACCAAATTAAATGTATAATCTTCATATATATATATATATCATTTTGTTTTCATTTGGGCTGAACTTAATGTGTAGTTTATGGATCCATGATTTATTTTTGGATATATGTTGAACTTAGAAATTAGATTTTATTGAGCTATTTTTCTGATGATTATGTTGGCCTATTTGTTGGGTAATTTTTTTTATGAGTAATTTGTTGGATGATCATGTATTTGTTGGGTTGAATCTAGAAATATATGTATATATTTATAAAAATGAAGATTGCTTCATATATATATTATTTTGTTTACATTTTGGCTGAATTAAATGTATGATTCATGATATATTATTTTGTTTTTATTTGGGCCGATTTAAATGTATAGTTTATGGATCTTAGATTTGGGCTGATTTAAATGTATAGTTTATGGATCTTAGATTTAGGTTGATTTAAATGTATAATATTTAGATCTTATATGTTAAACTTAGAAATTGGATTTTGTTGGGTTATATATTAACATTTTTTTTTCCGACTATAACAGTTGAAAAAATCATAATAAATATGTCGATGCGTCCTGAAGATTTAGTTATTCTTAAACCTGAAAATGATGGAGACAGTGACATTGATGTTGAAGTTGATGAATTATTTGGAAACGATAGTAGTGGGGACATGTCAATAGATGTTCACCCAAATAGATGGAGAAATTACAAATTCAACATGTGAACTAGGGTCTAGTTTGGAGGAAAGGAGTATAGGTGTAGATAATTATAGTTTAATATAGAAAGGAATGTTGTTTAATACTAAAGAAGATTTACAGCTTGCTGTAAAAAAATATTGTGTGACAGAACACTACGAGATTATTGTAGCGGAATCAAATCAAGATATTTGGTATACATCTTAGAGGGATGGTTGCGATTGGAGGTTATGGGCATGTTGGTGTAAAACTCATGGGATGTTCGAAATCACCAAACTTCAAGGGAACACTCATGTTTGTTTTCAGAATTGACACAGGATCATTCACAGCTTGATTCAAATTTTATGAGTATCGAAATCCAAAATTTGCTTAGAGTTGATCCTGAGTACCTGTGACCCTACTTCAAGAAGCAATTAAAAACAATATGGCTATAATGTTAATTATAGACGGGTGTGGCAAGCCAAGAGAAAAGCGTTGATTGTTGTGTTTGGTGATTGGGAGAAATCATATTCAGAGCTTCCTTATTGGTTGAGTGCTCTTGTTCATTACAATCCATGAACACGAACAGATTGGTATTTCCTTAGTTTTCCAGGTACGACTATTTTTTGTCGGCCATTAATCCAGATCGATGAAACTCATCTCTACGGAAAGTATAAGGGGAAATTATTGATCGTCTTATCTATTGATGCAAACGGGCATATATTTTCCCTTGCTTTTGCTATTGTTGAATGTGAAAATTCGTCCAGTTGGTCATGGTTTTTGTGGGCATTGCATGAATATGTTACCCAAAGAGATGGTATTTGCATGATTTCTGATAGACATAAGGGCATTCTTGCTGCAATTAATAATGAGAAAATTGGTTGGAGTGAACCTAGAGCGTACCATCGATATTGTCTTTGCCATGTTACCAGTAATTTCAATACGAAATATAAATCAAAGCAATTAAAAGATTTGGTGTTTAAGATAGGAAATCAATACCTAAGGCGCAAGCTCATTCGGTGCATGAAAAAATTGAAACAATTGAACCTTGGATGCCTTGAATATTTTTCAGATAATGACTTGAAAAATGGACCCAATTACATGACGGTGGGTACCGCTATGGGTGGATGACAAGCAATGTAGCTAAATGCATTAATGGTGTTTTCAAAGGTGCTAGAATGTTACCAATTACTTCTTTGGTTAGGTTAACATTTTATCGCACAATATTGTATTTTGAACATCGAATACAAGAAATCAGTAAAGCACTCGATCATGGGGACATGTATACAAAATATGCCTTGAGAAAACTTAAAAGGTGGGAAAAACGAGTATATGCGCATACGGTGACATCTATTGACAGGGAAAATCAAACTTTTGAAGTACAAACTGGCATAAGTATATTTCTCCCTATAAAGGACAACACACACAATTTTGAGCTTGAAAGAAGGAACATGTTCTTGTAATAAGTGGCAGTCATTCAAGATTCCATTCTCTCATGTAATTGCAGTTTGTAATTACATGCGTTTGACATACATACCACTTATTGATGAATGCTACAAAGTATCCAATTTCAAGCGATGTTATGAAGGTCGCTTCCATCCAATAGAATACCTAGATTATTGGCCAAAATTATCATTTACAGAAGTTCATCCAAATGTCGACTTACTAAGAGAACAGGGTCGGCCAAAAAGTACGTGCATTCATAATGAAATGAATTGGAGAGAGGGAAGTCAAAAAGTTCGATGTACAATTTGCAAGAGAGAATGACATAACAGACGTACTTGTCCACAATGTACATTGGTGCTTCATCTTTGGGTCATTAGGTGTATCTTTTATGTACTTATATTTTTTATGTAATTGTATATTTGATGTACTTGTATTTTTTATGTAATTGTAACTTTTATATACTTATATTTTGTATGTAATAGTTTCATTTTATGTAATTATACTTTTTATGTAATGAATTTATTTTTCATGTAATTGATCTTTTTAAGTACTTTTTATGTAAATTTTATTATGTAATGTAATTTGAACTTCTTAGGTAATGGAGCCTGGTCCTTGTAATCCTATACAACTATATCAATAAAATACGCATCGTTCACAATCAGTATGGGATAGTTCTTCTACAGTAGTTTTGAGTTGTCGGAGAAGGGAGGCATTTGCACAACATACTATCCCATTTGATCACTGCTTTATTCCCTACGTTGAACAAGCAGGTTTTCTTGAGATTGCACAAATCGTATTTATCCAGCTTGATTGGCACCTCATTACTGTTTTAGTTGAGCGTCGGAGACCAGAAACCTACACATTTCACCTGCCTTGTGGGGAATGTACAATCACGCTGCAGGATGTTGCCATATAGTTTGGGTTACAAATGGACAGGCAACAATTGACAGGTTCACTACAATATGATTGGAAGAATGTTTGTGAAGAGCTACTAGGCGTTTTACCATATGATCTGAAAGGCTCAAGATTGAGTATCCCCTGGTTGGCGTCCCAGTTTCCAGAATTACCTCTCGATGCTGACGACATCAGCATACGTAGGTATGCATGAGCATACATTATGCAACTTATTGGAGGATTTTTGTTCGTTGACAAGTCAAATACTCTAGTGCATCTCATGTTCCTCTCGCTACTGTCTGATTTCGAGCATGCTGGTACGTATTCGTGGGGTGGTGCATGTCTTGCATGGTTGTATAGAGAACTTTGTCGGGCTACCAATACACAAACGTTAGAAATAGCAGGGCCACTGATATTACTACAGGTATGGGCTTATGATAGATTTCCAATTATAGCACCACAAGTCCAGTTACAGGCCCCAGATCATCGTCCACTTAGTGCTAGGTATTATTTCATTTATATATTTATTTTGTTACCATTTTATGTAAGAATATAAATCAATTGTATTTTTTATAATTTTAAATGAAGTGGTGTATTAACTGCCTCCGAATAATCAGTAAATATATTGCTCGTGTACCGAAAAATATTTGACAAACTGATGCACAATCAGGTAACAAATGTATATATAAATGAATATTTAAAACATTTTGGATGTATACTTATCTTCTTTTTTTTTTGTCAGATTAATTGGACGCCATGCACACAACAGATTTGGTCATCACTACCTGATTACTGTCATGATGGTGAAGACATCTGGTTGACCGTTAGCCCTCTTATATGCTTCCATATAGTAGAGTGGCATCATCCAAATCATGTGTTGAGACCGTTCGGTCTGTGACAAACGATACCTTTTTTGTCCTATACACTCCCAACACTATACCAGATTGATTTGAGAGGTAAGCACAACCAAGACTGGCGTCGAATCCATGCGAAATATATATCCTACTGGCATGGACGACATGATTGTTGTGCACAAAGATAATTAACAAATGGGCCAACTGTATCAGATGACTACTTTTCTTGGTACGATTCAATCACGAGGCGATTTATCACACCTGATAGCGCTTACTATTACTGCATGGTAAAAGATTTAAAATCAGACATTTTCCATATATATAATATGAATATTGTTTAATATTTATTTTTTTCATTGTACAGAATGATTTTATTGAAAATGTACAACAATATTCAGTGCAGCACAACTTACCAGAGTTGGGTTCAATGGGTCAGCAAACATTGGTCAACATATAAGGTATTATTCAGCAAACAAGACAACTTAATGTTGCTGACACCGATCGAAAACGTATTCTTCGTAGACAACAACGACAGTGGGGTGAACCTAATTTAGAGGAATATGAAGACAACCCCCATGAGGGGTAAGGGCCGGGGGGTCGTCTTTAAATTTCATGTAAACTTTTATTTTCAAATTAAAGAACTAATTGTAAATCTTTTTTAATATCATGACATCTTTTTTTTTTTAATATGAGTGCAGAATACGTATGTTTTCATTGTAGATTAAATATATAATTAAGTTTAATAATAAAGAAATTTGTGGACCCGGTCCTAAAGTCTTAATATTGTTGTACATCTTCAATTAAAAAAAAAATTAGTCAAACTATTTTTTTTTTAAAAAAAAGAAAAACACATCGTGGACCGGGTCCACAATTCTCCATGCGACTGGTCGACCAAGTCAGCCGACGTGGTGCTGACTGGATTAAATGTTAATTGTGTACCCCGTACACGATTTTGCCACATGGTAATCGTATACCCCGTACACGATTTCACTACCCTACTTTTGTCAATACTTTCCACTCCCACATAGTTTTAAAAATACTTTCCCATATACCCAATTTTTGTCAATAGTTTGAAACAACACTATATTTTTAACTTCTTCTGGTCATTTAAAACAATTATCTTATTTTAAATTTATTTATGAAATAATTTAATTAAATATAATTAATTAGGTTTCACTATTTTTTCATCACTATTAAAATTCATTTTAAAATGTCATCATAATTATTTTAAATTAATTAATAAACATTAACGTAAAAAATTAAATCGAGTATTTAATGAAAAATCGATATTAAAAATATAAACTTTGGACTTATAAATCAAATTAAAACAAAACTTAAATCTCAAAAAAAAAAATATCACATTTTGAAATATGTAAAGTACATCAAAATCAAAATAAAATTTAAAAATAAAAAATATTTTTTTTCTCCATTTAAAAGCAAAAGACGAAAATATTGGGATAACTAACTCCTGCTAGTGGGTGGATACTGGTCAACGTGGCTTTCGGCTTCCATTTTAGCAGTTTCTTTTGGCAGGTTTTTTTTACAGGTAAGATTACAAATTTAATGTCTTAAATTGTAATTTGGGTTTAATTAGTCTATAAACTTATAAAATTATGTAATTAGTCCTGAAGTATGATTAAGGACATATTTGGATTAATTAGAAAAAATAATGTTGGTTAGAAAAGTCATTTTTATTTAAATTTTTTTGATAAAAATGGTTTTAAATGTATTTCAAAAACTATTTTTAAATTGTTGTCAAACATGTAATTTTTTTTTCTAAAATAACCTATTTTCAAAATTAAATATTTGAAAAGTTAAACCAAACCCGAGAATGAATAACAAAATTAAATTTAGTATTATTTAATACATTTATATTAATTATTATTTAATCACTTAAAGTATAAATAAATGATTTTTTATTAAACATTTAACTAAATTATCTAGTTTAATTGCTAAAAATAATGAATTAAATATTAAATTAATTAGAATATTAATAAATTTTATATTAAATAGTTAAAATATCATAAAATATTAATGATAAATGCATTTGTCGAAATTTATTATGTTTAAATAAGGAAAATTAGAAAAATTAGAAAAATAAGGAAACTATTTACAAATAGCAAAATTTAGTCATTTTAGACTTCTATCAATTTTTATCAAGGATATATATTGATAAACTTCTATCGGTCTCCATCAATTATAAACTTTTATAAGTATTTATTATTATTATTATTATTATTATTATTATTATTATTATTATTTTGTTAGTTTTGTAAATAGCTTGATAGTTTTTTTCTGTCGGTGAAAATCTTCTTTTAAATAACATATTTATATTTAATAGTTAATTAATTAATAATGTCATCAAATGAGTTTTAAAATGGTATGAATAATAATATTTTAAATTAAAAAAAACAAAAATGAAAATAAATATCTGTCAAAAATCTCACAAATTTGCCCTAAAAGAATGAAGTATTTATTACATGGTAATTTGTAAAATTTTCCTTAGCCTGATTGTGCAGGCCGATCATCGTCTTTCTGTGGATCACTGGACTTCAGAGAATTGTTTCTTCCTCAACAATCTGAATCATTTCCTCTTCCATGGTTTAGATTTCAGGTGAATTTAAAATCACTCTGTTTCTATATTTCTCCTTCATTTCTTTTCCGAATTGCAGCCCAATATTGATCTAATTTACAGCCCTCCCAACAAAACCATTCCTGTTTAAACTTATTTTTACCTTTAATCTTGTTACTCATTTTCTGCTTTGAATTTTGAATGCCCATGACTTTCCCCCATCAACTTGTACGTTTTTCTAGGTTTGCTTTTGTTTTATGACCTGAATGGATTGTGGGGTTTTAATTATATCATTTATTTACTTCTTTTTTTCTGTTGGTGTTTGTGTATTGAAATTCTGCATGTCCTGGATTGACATTGTTTTCTTATTTCGCTTGTCAAATTGTTAAACACATTGAGAAGTAGAAACCATTTTCTGTTTTAGTGTTAAAAGGAGTAAAAAGATTTGTGAGGAGGTTTTGGTAGAAATTCTGTCTACATTTTTTTTTCCCATTGCATTGGTTGGTTTCTCATAATAGACTTTTTCAAGACACCTGGAAAGTCCTTGCATGCAACACTCTATTCATTGAAAGTACTTATATTTTTCAAGACTTTTTGTAACTATTTTATATATTCTATTGTTGGGCTCTTGTTTTTGTGTGCTGCTTTTTTCTTTTTTTCATATTCCTGTGTATTCTTTCATTTTTTTCTCAATAAAAGTTATGAAAAAAGAATGAAAAAATGAACTTATTAAATGGACAAAGGTTATCTATCAACACATGAATCTTTTCTCATATGCAAAATTAATGGCTTGTATGAATTTACTTTCTGAGTGCTTATAAACATTTTTTTCGCTAAAAACTACGTTTGTAACCACTTAGAAAATCAATCCAAACAAGCCCTAAGTTTTCATATTTGAAAGCTTTATAACTAGAGAGATGACCAATCACGTTACAGGGCTCCCAACAGTTCACTTATTTTCATTCTAAACATTCAGCAATGAAGATTCCCCTGGTTCTTTATGATATCTTATATAATCTTAGTTCCTCCATAGTTTATATATTCTTTTTGAGACCAGAAGAGGGTGCTGATTTACTTTTATTCATTTCATATTCTTGTATTTTTGTTGATGTTTTGGGCTAGCTAGTTATTGTGTGGAGAGTGGAGACTGATCGGTACGTACAGAAGATACTCTGGAATTGAAGAACATGTCTAGCCTGATTGAAGGTCTTCCTCACGACGTTGCCCTTAGATGCCTCGCTTTTGTTCCATTTTACCTCCACCCCACGTTGGAGCTCGTTTGCCGGTCTTGGAGAGATGTCATTTGTAGTGGCGAAATTTACAGAGTTCGATGGGAGTGTGGTACAGTTGAGGATTTGCTATTTGTATGCTGTCATGATGAAGAAAATAAATGGCAGTTTTATGACCCAATTGAAGACTTTTGGGTCACACTTCCTGAACTTCCAGGGGGAAGAAAGCATTATTTTGGTGTTGTCTCCACTTATCAAAAGCTGTTTATTCTTGGTGGTCTCTTGATAAATACTATTGATCCATCAATTGATGAAGATTTCTCATGCACCGAGGTATGGTCCTTCAACCCTATGACTCGAAAATGGAAGCAACAAGCACCAATGCACGAGTCACGTGCATTGTTTGCTTGTGGCGTTTTGGATGGAAAGATCATTGTGGCAGGTGGGATGAATAGAAAATTTGAATCAACTTCTAAGGCAGAAATGTATGACCCTGTGAAGGATGTTTGGATTGAATTACCTGATCTGCCTCAATCCTGTGATTCAGGCATTTGTATGGGAGTAGTAGTTGGAAGAAAATTGCATTTCATATACAAGGGATTGCCCATAGTTCAAACATTTGACAGTGTGGAGTGGAGGTGGACAGTTGAGGATTACAATTGGTTTTCCCACATCTGGTTGATGACTGCTGATCGAGATGTAATCTACATTATGAGCCAAGGATATATCTTCATGCAGGTTGGACAAAACAGCAAAGTTGTTATTTCAGCAGATCAGTTTAATCTCAATGATGGGATGGGGATGATTTGTTTTAGGGGCGAACTGTATGTGATTGGAGGAACACTTTACACCGACCGCGATTACGAATATCTTTCTGACGTGCATGTTCTTACACTGTGCAGCAACCTGAGGACATGTTGGGTTAATACTGCTCCAATGAGTCGAGGATATGGAACTGTTCTTGGTTGTGCAGCGTTGAGGGTTTAAGATTTGTATGTTTTTTTTGTTCTTTTCTTTTCTGTTCTATTGATTTTATGACTGAGTTGGATTCTGTGTTTTCTTGTCACTGGAATTATTATGAAAGGTTGCATAGATGGAGAATGACTTGAGGGGATGCTTGTTTGGGAGGATTTCTTTTGAAAAGTATTGCACTGAGAGAATTTTATATCTACTTTTTGAAGCAAATTCAAAATTTCAAATTAGGATTATTGTGTTATGCCATGGAGGGGTTTTTTCTTTCCTTTGAAAAGCTTTGAGTGTTTTCAAAAGGAGTAATCTTGGTCTAGACTCGAGAGGAGTGATTGAAGGATCTGTTT
Organism: Benincasa hispida; assembly: GCF_009727055.1. NCBI lineage: Eukaryota > Viridiplantae > Streptophyta > Magnoliopsida > Cucurbitales > Cucurbitaceae > Benincasa > Benincasa hispida. Next base: position 25,072,629 of record NC_052357.1, read on the forward strand.
GAAAAACAGTCATTTTCATTTAAACATTTTTTTAGAATTTGTTTATATAAAAGCAATTTAAATAAAAACACTCATGTATTTCACTTTCTTTAAACTATTTTTATTTTGAAATTTGTTTGGTTTGCTTTGTTGTCTATTATAAATGTCAAATATTAAATACTATAAACTAATAGTCTCAAATTTGTATTTGAAAACACTTTTCTTGGTTGAGTTTTTTTTATTTTTTTATTTATTTTTGAGCATATGGTCGATCTTATTGGTCATTAGAGTTAGGTCACTAGAGCTGACAACCATTGTCAGAGTTGGTTGTTCAAGGGATTGTTGGAGTTGGCGGCCGGTGGTCTTCACCAGAGGTGGTTTTTGTTCAAGGTGGCCAACATTTATTATAAAAGTTGGGAACAAATTAACTATTAAATATTCAAAAATTATTTTTTTTAAAAAAAAGTTTGATTTCAAGTAGTTTTCTTAAACCAACTAATTTCATAAATTTAGTTTTCCAAACTTTATTTCGAGTGGTTGTCAAATGTACCAACTCTTTTCAAAGATAAAATCTTAGAAAAGTTACGGAAATTTATTCGAATTCTTTATTGAATAAATGTCCTAGTGGTATATTTTGAATAACAAAAGATCTTTTCAAAACCAAAGGAGGAATTAATAATCTTTCTAATCGAGTAATGAAAAAGACAAATAAAATTAAAGGAGGAACTATAAAAGCATAACTGCATAGTACTTGTACTATGGATTTCAAAGTCAAAGGTTAGATTTCCATACCTCACATTTTAATTACAATACCTTAAAAAAAAGATAAAAAAAAAAATTAAATATTTAATTACCATCTGGAACTTTTTGGAACTTTATGATTTCGAGGGTGATTTCAAATGAATTTCTTTTTTGTTAATGTAAAAAATAGAATTAGAATGATTTTGAAATTTAAAGTTATTTCAAATTATGTTCTAAACTTTTCGGACTAAAATGGTTGGATTTCGTAGAATTTCAAAATAAATTGTTAATTTACTAATTTTTAAGTAACACATCGTTAGTTAAAAATTTATATTAGTAAACTATTAACTTTTTTTTCTTTTTTGGTTCCCATCCAAATATAAAATTTTAAATACATTCATTCAAATCTTTTTTCAAATAAAATAAATCATTTCACGAATTTCAAATGGCAAGATTTAAAATCATTTCTTAAATATTATTGAATCTAATCGGAGGATAAATCTCCAAACCTTGTTTCATTTTATTTAAACTCTCTTAATCGAAATAGTTGGATAATGCCTAGAGATGTCCAAACAACTCATGGGGTTAGGGGTCCGTGGGGACTTGCCCTGAACGGGGTGGAGAATCCCCGAATACATGGAGAAGGGGGAAGGAGTGGGGATTTTTCTTCCTCATTTGCAATTCGGGGCCGGGGACGGGGAAGTTCACCAACCCTGCCTTGTGTCCCATTATTTAAGTTTAAGACTTTATTTCTTTAATTTTTTATATGTCATAATATTTAAGATATGATGTTCTTCGTTAAATTTTAATTTTTACCAATTATGAGAATTTAACATTTTAATTATATATTTTTAAATTGCATATGTATTATTGTTTTTATTAATAGATATGCTTGTTCACACAAGGTTTCCAGATAAACATGTTTCGTGGAGTTGAACTTGAGTTGGTGTTGATGTTGAGATGTGATGTGGTTCGATCTCTAATACTTGATCCTCTAATTCTCTCGGTTGGGTGAATGCAAGGGTCTTCTGTCTTCTAAGAGTGCAGCTTCAGGAGTCTTTGAGTTGATGAATTATCTCTAGACTCTGAATGTAGAAAATGCTGACCCCTCAAAATGAGAAGAGCCCACCTATATTGGTTGATTCATGGGTCTGGCCTTTGAGCACAATTAGTTGGACTTGGACTTGGTTGGTCCACGGGTCTGGTCTTTGGGTCCAATTAATCAGATTTAAGCCTGATTTGACATTTGGATCAAATTCAACCTATTTTTTTGGCTTGGTTGGACTTTGACGCAAATAATAATATCAAATTAAGTCAAATTAATCTTATCTGATTCAAATAAAACCACATGACGTCATCGAAATTTGTCTTCAACGTCAATTCAAAAAAATGTCAACCCCTAATTGAGCCCAAATTTAATGATTTGGAATTTCGTCATTAATTTAGTAAATGACGTGGCAACTTTAATTGGTTCAAAATTTCTTATTCAACAAATGCTCCTTTCGAGATTTATGCACATATATGGGTGGATAAATATCGAAAAATATAAAGTTGGAATTAAAATCCAAATATATTTGTTCTTGAATTTGACTGCAATTGATGTGTCAATCAAACTATGAATTTAGTACATAAGTTTAACTTGAATTTGAGATAAAATTTGAAAAATGCCCAAATTTTAATTTGAGATTTTATCCTTAATAATTTGGCTTGAGGATAAAAGTATTGTGATTTGGTGATTTAGATTTGGGATAAAATTTGGAATATATCCAAATTTTAATTTGAGATTTTATCCTTATAATTTGGCTTGAGGATAAATGTCTTGTGATTTGGTGATTTGGGATAAAAATTGGAATATGCCCAAATTTTAATTTGAGATTTTATTTACAATTTAATCTTAATGTTGAACAATTTGATTTTGAATAAAATTTGGAATATTGCCAAATTTTAATTTGTGATTTTATCTATAATTTAAATTTAATTTTGAATAAAATTTGGAATATGTCTAAATTTTAGTTGAAGATAAATTTAGGGACAAAATTTAATAAAATCAAATTATTTGTTTAATTTGTTTTTTTTTTAAAATTTTCATTTGAAATTAGGATAGAATCAAATTAGAAAATCTAATATTTTGAATCAAATTTGGAATTCCTAATTTGTTATGGAACCTAAGAAGCTCTATAAATAGGATCCCAAACCCCTCCATTATCCTCATCCCTTATCTTCTTCTCTAATATTTCCTTTCTCTCCTTTTTCTCTTCTTCTTTCAAAGTTTTCTTCCTTTTGTTTTGTTTTTTGTCTTTCTTTTTCCTTCCCCTTTTTTTAGCAAAGTTTTTTTAGCTTTCTTTTTCTTTTCTGTTTGTTTTTTTTTCTATTTCTTCTTTTTTTTAAAAAAAAGAAGATTTTTTTGTTTTCTTTTTCTTTTTTATTATTTTTTTTACTAACTCGCCCCCTTACTATTTTTTTTTGTAAGAGTTACAGCGCAACCAAAAGAGTACAACAAAACAATTTTTTTAATCTCACTAACCCGTCTTTGGTGCACATAAGGACGAACTTGGCATGGTCTATCTACTATATCCCTGTTCGTGCTCGTGCTCGTGCTTTCTAATCGTCATGGGGGGCTTGCAAAGGTTTACAACCCCCTCATTTGATCACCGTCTACCTTGTAGCTCCGTTTGTGCATCCTGAGCGTCATGGGAGGGACCCCGCCAAGACTTACAACTCTTTCATGCGATCGCCCTAGGGAGGATCCTGGAAAGTTCTGTCTTGTAGCGTCGTTCGTGCATCCTGATCGTCATGGGAGAAGCCCCGCAAAGGCTTACAGCTCTCCCATTCGATCACCCTAGGATGGATCCCAAAAAGGTCTACCTTGTAGCACCGTTTGTACATCTTGATCGTCGTGGGAGGGGCCCCGTAAAGGCTTACAACTCTCCCATTCGATCACCCTAGGGAAGATCCTGAAAATATATGTCTTGTAGCATCGTTTGTACATCCTAATCCTCATGGGAGGGACCCTGCAAAGGCTTACAACTCTCCCATTCGATCACCCTAGGGAGGATCTTGGGAAGGTTAGTCTTATAGCGTCGTTCATGTATCCTGATCGTCATGGGAGGGGCCCTGCAAAGGCTTACAACTCTCTTATTCGATCACCCTAAGGTGGATCCTGGAAAGGTCTACCTTGTAGCACCATTCGTACATCCTGATCGTCGTGGGAGGGGCCCTGCAAAGACTTATAACTCTCCCATTCGATCACCCTAAGGAGGATCCTGGAAAGGTCTGCCTTGTCTCGCTTGCTCTTGCATCCTGATTGTCATGGGAGGGGCCTGCAAAGGCTTATAACTTTCCCATTCGATCACCTTAGGGAGGATCCTGGAAAAGTCTACCTTGTAGCACCATTTGTACATCCTGATCGTCATGGGAGGGGCCCTGCAAAGGCTTACAACTCTCCCATTCGATCACCCTAGGGAGGTTCCCAGAAAGGTCTATCTTGTAGCGTCGTTTGTGCTTCCTGATCGTCATGGGAGAGGTCTCGCCAAGCTTACAACTCTCTCATTCGATCACCCTAAGGTGGATCCCGAAAAGGTCTACCTTGTAGTACCATTCGTACATCCTGATCGTCGTGGGAGGGGCCCCGCAAAGGCTTATAACTCTCCCATTCGATCACCCTAGAGAGGATCCCGGAAAGGTCTGTCTTGTCTCGCCTGCTCTTGCATCCTGATCATCATGGGAGGGGCCCCGCAAAGGCTTATAACTCTCACATTCAATCACCCTAGGGAGGATCCCGGAAAGGTCTGCCTTGTTATGTTACTCCTTGATCAAAATTTAAAGATAAGGGAAATATGCCATCGAGTATTGAAGATGAGGCGGATATGCCATCAAACTTTGAAGATAGGAAGAATATGCCATCAAGCTTTTGAGAAGAGTTAGGTTGGCCGAAGTCGATCTGCATATAAGGTGGAGCCGGATGGACCAGAGTTGTCCTCGTATATGAGGTAGAGCTAGGCAAACCAAACTTGATCTCGCATATGAGGTGGAACCACACCCACATTTTTGGAGAGAAAGCGAAGCTACACCAATATTTTGGAGAAAGGGTGAAGTTGTACCAACATTTTTGAGAGGAAACGAAACCGCATGACGACTTTGGAGATGGAGTGAAGTCGTGTCATCAGTTTGGAGATGAAGTGAAATCGTGCCATCAGTTTGGAGATGAAACGAAGCCATGCCACGACTTTGGAGAGGAATCGAAGTCGCGCCAACATTTTGGAGAGGAAACAAAACTACACCACGACTTTGGAGATGAAGCGAAGCCATGCCACAACTTTGGAGATGAAGCGAACCATACCATGCTTTGGAGATAAAGAAAAACTGCATCAACATTATAGAGATGAAGCGAAGCCACACCACGACTTTGAAGATGAAGTGAAGCCACGTCATTAATTTGGAGATGAAGTGAACCACGCCAAATTTCACCAGATGAAGCATCGATGAAGCCTCTAAACTTAAAGATGGAGGAGCATCGATGAAGCCTTTGAACTTGAAGATTGAAGAGCATCGACGAAGCCTTTGAACTTGAAGATGGAAGAGCATCTAAGTTTGATTTTAAAGAGGAAGTGAAGCGTATTCCATGTGTGTGCCTTTTATTTACTGTGCTAGCTCCTTACGAGGGATGAACAACTTCAATCCATTGTGTTGCCCCCAATAGGGATGAACATCTTCAATCTGGAGTGTCATTCTTTAACGGGGATGATCAACATCAATCTTGTAGTATCATAATTAGGTGGTTGTGGTACCTTTTCTAATGGACTAAACTTAAATTTCTTTATGTTTCCTTCGTACCTTTAAACAAAGGGATCAAATCATGACATAGTTCAAGTTTTTTTTTTAAACTGGACTGAACTTGAAGTTTCTTTCAAGCTGCCTACATACCCTTCATAATGATAGGGATCAAGTCATAATGTAGTTCGAAAATAATGTTTTCTTTTTTATGTGCGACTGAACTTAAATTTCTTTAAGTTGCCTACGTACCCTTTATAATGACAGGAATCAAGTAGTAACATAGTTCGTACAAAGGTATTATATATATATATATATATATATATATACACATTTGTTAAGCGTAAAATTTCTTGAGAAACTTGCCGTTGATTGGGCCAATTCTTAGCCCATCTTGATCAACTATCTTGTATGCTCTGTTTGTGTAGACTTCTTTGATGATGTTGGGCCCATCCCATTTAGGTGTAAACTTATTCCCTGTAAGTCTTGTCGTGATCATTGGTCTCCTTACGACAAGCACTAGATCACCAACTTGAAAGAACCGAGGCTTTACATGTTTATCGAAGGCTTTAGACATTCGCGCCTGGTAACATTCCAACGCTTGTTGAGCTTCTAATCATTTTTCATCCAGTGCTTCCAAATCTTGGAGCCGCAGTTTGACGTTGTCCTCTGTAGTCAGCCCTTCTTGCCTTACCATTCTTAGCGATGAAATTTCTCTTTCCAAAGGACAACTTCTACCCCATAAACGAGAGAGTACGAGGTGACTCCTGTAGGGGTATGGTGGGTGGTGCGATAAGCCCACAACGCTTCACCGATCTTCTTCTACCAATCTCTTTTCGACTTGGAAACAATTTTCTTCAGTAGGTTGCACAATGTCTTGTTAAATGCCTCTGCCAACCCGTTTGCAGCGGCGTTATACATGGATGACTTATACTGCTTGAATTTGAATTTTTCACACAATCTGTCTATTAAACTGTTAGAGAATTGTCTCTTGTTATCCATCACAATCTGATGGGAAATACCGTACCGATAAATGATATGAGTGCGGATAAAATCCACCACGTTTTCTTTCTTAGCTTCCCTTAGAGTGACAGCCTCAGCCCATCTTGAAAAGTAGTCAGTGGCTGCGAGAATATAAAAGTGCCCTGCTGACAACTTAGGTGTTATAGGGTCGACCAGATCAAGCCCCCATGCTTCGAAAGGTCACGAGGCTATGGTCGGATGCAGAGGCTCGGACAGTTGATGAATGAAATTCACGTGATATTGACAGGCTTCGCACTTCTTTGCATAATGCATCGAGCCCTAGATCATCCCCGGCCAATAGTACCCATTCTTTTCAGCTGGAATTGTAGCTTTGATCCAGCTTGATGCGCGCCGCATACGCTTGAGTGTAGTTCCTCCAAAGCCTTTGTTGACTCTTCTTTACTGAGGCATCGAAGGAAAAGTCCTTCAAAGGATCGACGGTATAGAACCCTTTTGTAGTAAATGAAATGAGCGGCCCTCCTTCGAACCTCGGTTTTACGGCAGGGGTCATCCAGGAGCCTTCTATGCTTAAGGTAATCTATAATGAGTTGCCGTCAGTCTTCCTCATCGGTTAAGTAGATTGATATCGTGTTCGTTTCTCCACATGCAGTCCCGACTGGAGGTACAACCCATCTCTGCCAGAGCGATATATTAAGGGGCACATTATCCAAGACCGTTAAGGCAGTGGCTACATTTGCCAAGGCATTCGCTTTCTTGTTCTCCGTCCTCGGGACATGCTCCAACGTCACGCTTTCAAACTTTTCCATCAACTGGCGAGCATAAGTGAAGTAGCTGTCTCTTATACACATCTAGATGTGTATAAGAGACAGGCGTAAGTGAAGTAGGGTTTCAAGTCGTCATGCCTCACCTCGTCCTGGCATAAGAGTTGATTGATTATCAACTTTGAATCACTGAAGATCTCTATACAAGCTACTCCAATCTCTAAGGCCATTTGGAGACAAATTATCAAGGCTTGGTATTCAGTGTCGTTGTTTGAGCATAACTCGGTAAGTGCGAAGTTATAAGGTAGCATGTGCTTTTCTGGTGAAATAAGGACAACACTTGCCCCCGCACCACTTTTCCGTGTCGCACCGTCAAAGAACATGACCCACAGTTTTGAGGTTTCTATGAAGAGAACTTCATCATCAGGTAAGTCTTCACTTAATTCCCAATCCGATGGAATTGGGTGATCTGCCAGGAAGTCGGCCAATGTCTGCCCTTTAACTGCCCTTTGCAGTACATAAACAATGTCGTACTATTGAAGCATGATTACCCACTTGGCTAAATGTCCCGAGATGATCGGCCTGAACAGGACATACTTGATGGGACCGACTTTCGCAATTAAGTGGACTGTGAAGGCTTACATGTAGTGCCTCAACTTATCTATGGCGAAGAATAGCGCAAGGCACGTCTTCTCGATAGGGGAATAATTGATCTCTACTCCGTTTAGGGTACTACTTAGGTAATAGAGAGCACGTTCTTTTCCCTTTTCTCCTTCTTGTGCCAACAATGTCCCCAGTGATCTTTCTTGTGTTGTGATGTATAGTATCAACGATTCCTCGCTATTGAGGCTCCTAAGACAGGAGGCTGATCAGGTACCTCTTTATGCTATCAAAAGTATTCTGGCAGGCCTCATCCCATTCGAACTTCTCTCCCTTTCTCATCAGTCTTTGAAAGGGTTGACACTGCCCTGCTAGGTTAGAAAGAAACCTCCGGATGTAGGCCAGACGTCCTTTCAAACTTCTCAATTCATGTAGATTCCTTGGTCTTGGCATCTTCTGGATGGCATCGATCTTGGATTGGTCTATCTCTATCCCTCGATGTCTCACAACGAAGCCCAGAAACTTTCCTGAAGTTACGCCGAATGCGCATTTGAGGGGATTCATCTTTAACTGGTACTTTCGCAGGCGATCGAACATGGCTCTTAGATCTTTCAAATGGTCCTGTTGTCGTCTGGTCTTGACCAAAAGGTCATCCACATAGAACTCCACGTGTTTGTGTAACATATCATCAAACACCTTCTGCATGGCACGTTGATAAGTAGCGCCAACATTCTTCAACCCGATGGGCATTACCTTGTAGTAATATATCCCTTTTAGGGTTCGAAATGCCATCATTTCCTCGTCTGCTAGGGCCATTCGTATCTGGTTATACCTGTAAGATCCGTCCATGAAGGATAAGGTTTCATGTCCCATTGTCGCATCGGCCATGATCTCTGTGATGGGCAATGGAAATCGTCTTTCGAGCATGCGCTGTTTAGGTCGCGAAAGTCTACGCGAACACGAAGCTATCCATTCTTTTTTCTAACTGAGATAATGTTGGCTATCCATGTTGGATATTTAACTTTGCGAATGAACTCGGCTTCAATCAGCTTATTGACCTCAACCTCAATATGGGGAATAAGTTCTGACTGAAAGTGTCGTTGAGCCTGCTTAACGGGTCGACACCCCTGTTTGATCGCGAGATAGTGGACTGCTACTTTTGGATCTAGTCCCGACATCTCTTTGTATGACCAGTCAAAAACAACCCTGTATTTGGTGAGCAAACTCATGTATTCGTCCNCTGCTACTTTTGGATCTAGTCCCGACATCTCTTTGTATGACCAGTCAAAAACAACCCTGTATTTGGTGAGCAAACTCATGTATTCGTCCTCTTCCCCTTTCAAGAGGGACGCACTGATGAAAGTCGGATGCGGTTCTTCTACTGTGCCCAGATTCACCTCTTTTAGCTCGTCCACCGTGGATTGACCACTGTCCTCTAGACCTTGCGGAGTGTCCTCCACTTCCTCTTCGGTCATACCTTCTTTGGATTCTTCTGTGATGGTGATGTGGTGGCACAAAGTTTTGCCTTATTCTTGCTCTAAATTTCCATTATGAGGATTGATAAAACGACGTCGCGCCTCTTTACTTTGAGGGAGCCCTCACTTGTATTTAGAGTAACGAAGGTCTTTCTCTTCATGCGTGAGGGGACGGTACTACAAATTTCTCCATCACTTCTTGCCTCTTTTGATGGCTTCTGGTTCGATGACCCTTCAACGCTTTTAAGGTCGATTCGTCGTCAAATGGACGCTTGAGGCATCGATTCCCTCTTTCTTATAGTCATTTCAAGGGTGTCAGCGCAGGCTTTTCCCTTCCTTTTTGTTTTACTAGGGACATATTGGTTGAGGGGATCTTCAACCCTTTCGTGCTTCAGGCGATCAAAAATGGGAGCGCGGGGTTTTCCTTCGCTCTCATTTGGAACTGCACCCAGTCTCTCAAAGGTTGGCGGTTGCACCACCACTGACGATTGACAGATGATTTCCTCATTTCCTTCATTTGACAGAGTCAACCTTTGAAAGACTGAGCGTCGAGTAGCTCTGGGAATAGTATGTGGGCTTCCCCCTTCTGCTTCTGTCATGCTTAACCTCTCAAAGGCCAAGGCGCGTGTGGCAGACGGTCTAATACGGTTAAAGGCTGAGGCTCTTTTATCTTTTCCCTCATATTCTCCTGTATCATCAACTTCTTCTACAGTGATATGATTGTTGTTGGTCACTTTCCCCTTCGCCTTTCTAATTATACAGACTGGCTCTGACGGCTCATATCCGAGTCCTGCCCTCGACTGGGTATAGCGTGTCCCTCTTGCAAAAGCTTCTTTTGGGTTAGCGAGAGTCGGGGTTGCTCATAAATCTTCAAAATCTTGAACTCAGTGTGAGTTGTGAAGTCATAGCCCACCTTCGCCAACAGCTTGTAAGCCTTGGGATCGAATCCATCTTCAGTTTGCCTCTCGGGTAGCTTTAACCCCGTCACTTCCGCCTTCGGCTTGTGGACTTCCTGCTTCGTTATCGGCGTGAGGGGTGTGACGAAACTCTCCTTTAGGATTTCTATGTCCCTGCCCTGCAAAACTTTTGAGCATTCCGTAAAAGGTGACTCACCCTTTTTTCGTCTCGACAAAAGGACATAGCACAGAATCAAAGGTTTTGAGGCTTTTTCGCCCTTCACCACGAGTGTTTCTCCAACGCCGAGGGATGTCCTACTCTTTTTTGGGCTAGAGGCTTGTACCTTGTTACCCACCCTTTCTCTGTGTCTATTGGCGACCTCGACCGGGATCCACCTACTTTCTTTGCCAGCAAGTTCTCTGTCGGCATAGTCTCACCAGAATTCTCGCTCTTTAGGTAAAACTTTGCATCTGCGAAGTGAGACTCGACCTCGAAAAACGGATTAGAATCTGCTTCAACCTTCTTCATCCCATCTTGGTAAAACTTGAAACACTGATGTAGTGTCGATGTAATCACACCATTCCCATGAATCCAAGGGCATCCCAATAATAGCTTGTAGGTGGTCTTTGAGTTTATCACATGAAACAGCGCATCAGCCTTCAGATCGCCAATGAGGAGCTCCAAGCGTATCATGCCTATCACCCTTTGACTACCTTGATTGAAACCCTGAATTACTAATTTGTTGTTTGATAGCTCTTCCATGAGTATGCCCAACTGTTTCATAGTCGTCTAAGGCATTATATTGACGGTGGATCCGTTGTCGATGAGGATTCGACCCACTCTCTGTTTTCGAATGTATCAGAGACGTACAAAGGCCTATTATGCAATTTGGATCCCAGTAGTAGATCTTCGTCTGAGAAGCCTATGGATGTGAAACACGAGGCATAAGCACGTGTTGCGGAGGTCGATGCATCAGATGCGTTGGATTCTAACAGTGCCTCAATGAGAGTCATCTTAGCTTCTCGCGGGAGCGAGAGTAGGTCATCTATGTTGAATGGTGACGAATCCTTTGGTTGTCCTGTCGATTTTAATGGGCATGGAATGGTATCTTCTTTTTCCATGGTACTGACAACATGACATGTAGTAGCCTCTGGCATCTCCTCTGAACCCCGATTGCAGAAGTTCTTCAGGAGGAAATCTGCTAATGTCACTTGTCGTTTGGGATGAGGAACATCCTCGTCTCTCTTGTCAATAGCCTTGGGCCTCCAGGCCTTCTTTCTACCCTTCCTTTTTTGTGTCTTGCTCCCTCTCCTGTAGCTTCTATGAGAGTGTAACTCTTTTTGGGTAGAGTTTAGTCTTTCCTTCTTACAGCGCGCCACAAAGATCCAGCTTTCGTTATTGTCATCGTCAGCGCGTTCTCCTCTGTTTTGAGGATCTGTGGCTTGGACCTCTTACTGAAACCGCACTACCACAGGTTCAAAGGTCCTAAACTAGACCGAGCTCTCCCTTTCTTTATAATATATAATTGGTGCGGACATGCTTGGAGTTACCATCACCGCAACATGATTCGTTTGGACCACCTCGTCTAGATCCAGCTCTATTTTCCTCTCACGAGCCAATTTGAGGATCAATTCCTTCAGTACAAAACATTTTTCGACTGGGTGGCTAACGACCCTGTGATACTTGCAGTAGTTGGAATCGTCCACTTTGTTGGCTTGTTCCGGTCGTTTACATTCTGGTAGCTGGATAAGGTGGTTCTCTAGTAGTTGCTCAACCATATCTACAACGTCAGAGTCAGAGAACGGGTAGACTTTTTCTTGTCGCTTCTTCAGGATTAGGCGACATCTTTCACCTCCTTTGTCTTTCTTTTCTATCTTCTTCTCTTTCCCTTTCGAGGAGAACTTCAACGGGATCGTATTAACGACCATTGATTCTTTTGTAGCACCTTTCAAAATTTTCTCAGCGCCCTTCACCTTCTTCTTGTCTTTCTTCGGTCTGTGGCTCAAGAAGTCCCTTGTTCCCCTGTTGGCGATACTTAGCTCCATGTCGTGGGCGCGAGTCGCCAATTCTTCAAAGGTACGGGGCTTTATTCCCTGTTGGATATAGAGGAGTTCCCAGTACATACCCTGCGTGCACATTTCTACAACGAATAATTCAGTGAGTTGATCTTTGCAGTCCACACTCAGAGCTCTCCATCAGTTGATATAGTCGATGACCGGCTCCCCTTTCTATTGTTTGGCGTTCATCAGCTCCATCATGCTGACGGTGCGTCTAGTGATGTAGAAGCGATTCAAGAATTCTCTTTCAAGCTGCTCTGAATTGTCAATCACCTCAGACTCTAAGTTCGTGTACCAGTCAAAAGCGTTTCCTTTTAGGGTTCTGACGAACTGCTTGACTAGCAGATCTACCCTTGTTTCCGCATTCTCGCATGTTTCCACGAAGTGGGCGATGTGTTGCTTTGGGTTGCCCTTTCTGTTGAATTGCTGGAACTTTGGGGGTTGATACCCTNCATTCTCGCATGTTTCCACGAAGTGGGCGATGTGTTGCTTTGGGTTGCCCTTTCTGTTGAATTGCTGGAACTTTGGGGGTTGATACCCTACAGGCATTCTCAGATTGTTGATCCTCTAGTGTACGGCTTGGAATACATGAAGGAAGTTTGAGCCGACCCTATATATTGAGCTCTTATGGAGGTCATGATCATGTCTTACAGTTGGTCGACCGTCAGAGAGGCCACTGAGGCTTACTGTTGCAGTTAGTTTTCTTGCAGCATGGTCTTCCTCTTGTCAGTTGCTTTGACCGTGGGTGCTTGGCTTGATTCACCAGCCTCTCGAGACTGCATTAGTTCTCTCAGGGTAGCGATGTCATGGTCTCGCTCCTCGACAGCTTTCATAAGAAAGTTAATCTTCCTTTCCATTTCTGTCATGGCCGCTTCCACCGTCACGTTTGCCATCATGACAGAAATCACATCTTGCTGGAGGCGGAAGTAGAGTTGTCAAACATGGGGTTTTTCTTAATGAAAACCTCGCCTTGTGGGGATTCCATCATTTGCCTCAAGATGTTGTGGGCGATGAGGGAGCTCTGCTCTTGCTCTTACATGACTTCTCTTGAGCGGTTGCGGATGACAGTCCCATGTACGAGCCGTTTGTGGAGGAAGCTTTGGATGTTATCTTCTTAGGTGTCATTGCCTTGTTTGGATGCTGGGAGAGATATGAGAGGTAGAGGTATCCCACTGGGCGTGCCAATTTATTCACACGAGGTTTCCGAAGAAACGTGTTTCGTGGAGTTGAACTTGAGTTGGTGTTGATGTTGAGATGCGATGTGGTTCGATCTCTAATACTTGATCCTTTGATTCTCTCTTGGTTGGGTGAATGCGCTTGACTTGAAGAAGGAAAGCACCAAATTTGTGTCTTCAAGGGTCTTTTGTCTTCTAGGAGTGCAACTTCAGGAGTCTTGGGAGTCTTCTGCTTATTGATGAATTCTCTCTAGACTCTCTGAATGTAGAAAATGCTGACCCCTCATTAGATTTTCTCTATTTATAGAGTTCACAGGTGGGCTTGGGCTTGGTTGATCCATGAGTCTGGCCTTTGGGTCCAATTAGTTGGACTTGGGCTTGGTTAGTCCATGGGTATGGCCTTTGGGTCCAATTAATCGGATTTAGGCCTGATTTGACATTTGGGCAAATTCAACCTATTTTTGGGCTTAGTTGGACTTTGATCCAAATAATAATATCAAATTGGGCCAAATTGTCATAATAAAACCACGTGGCGTCATCGGAATTTATCTTCAACTTCAATTTAGGACAAATGTCAACTCCTAATTGTGCCTAAATTTAATGATTTGGAATTTCGTCATTAATTCAGTGAATGATGTGACAACTTGTGATTGGTTCAAAATTTCTCATTCAACAATGTTTAAGGAATTGTTAAAAATATATATATTTAATTGAAATAAAAAAATTGTTAGAAAAAATAACGGCGAAACTTTTTCTCTGTGGGGATAAAACTCCACAGAGAAATTCGCGAGGACGAGGAATAGAATAGGGACGTCCCCGCCCTGTGGACATCTCTAATAATGTCAATGCTTAAGTTTAGATAACTTGAGCTCGTTTGGGATTGCGTTTGCAATCCTACAAAGTGATTGTTGAAAAGTCTTAACCACCTATCTTTTGTTGAGTAAGTCAAATAATTAATTAATCTAACAAAATAACTTTTAAATTTTAACTAGTGTGTAAAAGCTCATAGATAACAACTTTTAGATTACTTTGCTAATATTTTGAATAAATATAATATCCTTTCGTATTGATATATTTTTTTCATATCTATTTTAAAATTCTGGTTGATTCAAATTTTTATAATAATTATTTTTTAAAAAATTTATCGAATAATCCAGATTAAACAAAATTAGTTAAAATTTAAATAATATAAAATTATTAAAAAAAATATTATAATAAACTTGTAACGTCCTAAAGTTTTTTTAATTAAAAAGGAAAAAAAGAGGAAAAAAAAAAAGCAAATCGTTGGTTATTTTGGGAAGAAGGAATTAGGGTTTTAAGGGAGCTATGCGTGAAAAAGAAAAAAAGGAGAAAGAATTTTTTTTTCTTTTTCTTCTTCTTCCTCCTCCAGCGGCCCCTCCTTTTTTATTTTCTACAGTCGCCGATCTCCACCGCCAGTCTCTGCGCGAGTTCGCCTTCCGCCTTCCGTCGCCGATCGTGCTTCTTCTCTGCACCGCCGCTCGACCCGACGCAGACGAAGCCTTTCAAGCCGGAGTTCGCGAGGGCCTTGTCTTCACTGTCAACCGAGTCCGAAGCTGCCGAGTGTGAAGTCGCGAGCCTCTCCGTCGTTCCAATCGCGCAGAGCTTCCGTTCCACCTCTGTTCATCCACCGCACGTCAGTGTTCCGTCGTTAGCCGAAGCCCAATGCGCGTCAGATCGCTCACCTCGTTCGATTGCACACCAGAGCAGTTGGGTTATCGCCGATTCGTGGGTTGTTCCGCCTAATTCTTCTATTCGGGGTAAGTGTTGGTTCCTGCAGCCCATTGTCTTTTGAGATTTTTGGGCCTAATTTGTGATTGGTTACAGGAACGGCAGGGAAGTTCTCAGAGTAAGATTTAACAATTATTTTAAAAGTTACAGCAATATTAAAGTT
The DNA here is from genome assembly GCF_009727055.1 of Benincasa hispida. NCBI lineage: Eukaryota > Viridiplantae > Streptophyta > Magnoliopsida > Cucurbitales > Cucurbitaceae > Benincasa > Benincasa hispida. The sequence continues at coordinate 25,087,980 of NC_052357.1, forward strand.
AACTAACTTTAATGTTATTATAAAAATTTGGTTTATAATTTAAATGAGTGTAAACGAAGGTAAATCTTAAATTACCGATTCATCAATCCTTAAAAGTACAATCTTATATCATCTAACTGTTAAAAAAAACTTAAAATTGTTGAAAAACAAGTATAAAAACTTTTAAAATGAAAAATTAATGGCGGATTTGTTTATAGGTTTTTTTTTTTTTTTGAAAAATCCACCCTCATATATGATGGTACTTTCAATTTTAAATATTGAACTTTCTATATTATATAAATGTTAAAATTGAGTCAAATTAAACCTTCGAACTTATGAATAATAACATTTGTATAAATATAAGAGTTTAATTTTTATTATTTTGGATCTAATTTCTACAATTATTATAAGTTCGAGGGTCCAATTTTGATACTTATAAAAGTTTAGGACCTAATTTTTACAAATAAAAATTTGAGAGTGCAATTACCAATTAGGAAAATTCTTATAAATAGAAAAATTCAAAAAATATTCACAAAAAAAAAAAATGCTAATTTTTGAACTTTTTGCTAAATATTTTTAAATATATATTTTTTTTATATTTAAAAAGACCCCTTGCAGTTAGTATCCTATTTCGGGATTGTTTTTTTTACAATTTATCCTTATCTTTTGCTCTGTAAAAAATAAATTAATAAAGGAGAAATCGAATTCATCACCCATTTTTTTGATCTTATAAGAAACTACCCAAACCACCCACTCGCATGGGTTAGTTTTGAAATTACCATTTTTTCTTTATTTTTTTTATAAAAGAAATACTTCAATGGATTATGAATATTGTAATAATAAATAAATGTCCATTGCTTAATGTCTCAAAAGTCATGTGTCATTCTTCATGTTGTAGATGTATCTTGTAATTATTCATGCTTGGTGTCTATGTAAGTCTACATCCTATATGTCACTTTGCCTATAAATAATGACATTTGGTGGATCTTAAAAATCATACATACATTGGTGAGAATTCTACTTCAAAATTCCACTAATTTTCATATTATCCAATTTTATAATTTTAGTTATTTTATGTTTTTAGTTATATTATTTTATTTAATATTTAATATTTAATATTTAATATTTAATATTACTATATAAATATATTATTATATTATATTTTCTCTATATCCGTGTTCCCATTGTGAATTGTGATCCTCAAATTCACAACACGTTATCAGCACGAGCTCCTATGATTTTTCTCGCAAAAGGTATGTCCTAAAGATATGTTGGTTTTGTTTTTCCCTCTTCGTCATAATTAATAAATTTGATGTTATTTTGCATATTCAATATCTATTAAATTTCTAACGTATAATGTTTTATGATAAGTGTTGTCATGACAAATCTCACAAAATTAGAATTTTTCGCCCTTGATATTAACGACAATAATTATTTGTCATGAGTACTTGATGTCGAAATCCACCTGGATGCTATGAATCTTTGGGAGACTATTAAAGAAGGAAATACGACATCTAATCAGGACAAAGCAAAAACTATTATTCTCCTTCGTCATCATCTCCACGAGGGATTGAATCTTATAATAAAAGATCCCTGTATCTTGTAGAAAAATTTTAAAAAGATGTATGATCATAAAAAAACGGTTATAATTACTAAAGCTCATTATGAATTAATTTCAAATCAGTAAGTGATTGCAACTCCGCATTATTTAAAATCAGTTTGAAATTGTTATTATGTGAAGAGAAAATTACTGATGTCGATATGTTAGAGAAGACATTTTCTACATTTCATGTCTCGAATATACTCCTGCAGCAGCAATATTGAGAGAATGGTTTTAAACAGTATTCTGAATTAATTTTATGTCTTCTCGTGACCAAACAAAATAACGAGTTATGATGAAAAATCATGAATCTCGACCAACCGGAACGACATCATTCCCTAAAGTGAATGTTGTGAATTTTAATAATAATCGTGGTTGAGGTCGTGGTCGAGGTCGAAGTCGTGATCATGGCAGAGGAAGAAATAATTATTATTTTCGTGGTGATCGTTTTAATCATTCAAATTTCAAAAGAACCACACAAGGAAAAGCTCCACAAGATAAGAGTTCAAAAAGTGTTGAAAATAAATGCTTTCGATGCAGAATGACTGGGCATTAGTCACGTACCTGTCGTACGTCAAAACACTTAGTTGATCTTTATCAAGTCTCCCTAAAGGAAAAATAGAAAAATGTTGAAGCAAATTTTGCATACCATGATAATGACATATTTGACCCATCCCATATGACAAATTTGGATGTGGCAAACTTCTTTCAATCTGCTGAAGAGAAAATTGGTGCAGTTGATGGAACATCAAGTGTTTCTTTTGATTTTGAGAATATCTAAACTTAATGTTATTGTTTTCTTTTATCTTCATGTTTTTAGTAGCTTTTGTATATTATAAGTGTTGTTTTTGTAATTGTAATTATTTTCTTTTAATGAAGAAACATGGATCATTTTCATATGTTGGATGTTTAATAAATGAGCAAAGAAGATCTATGTCTGGCAGACAGTGCAACTACACACATAATACTTACAAATAAAAAATACTTTTCCAAATTGACAATGCTGAAAGCAAAAGTAAATATAATATCAGGTTCTGCAAACTTGATCGAAGGTTTTGGAAAAATAAATATTATTTTGCCTAGAGGAACAAAATTTACAATTGACAATGCATTATTCTCTAGTCAATCAAAGAGAAATCTTCTAAGTTTTAAATGTTGGTTTTAGTGTCCTAAATCTCGTTGTAATTTTGTAGTTTGTAAACTTTGTATAAACATATTATTATTAATAAAATAAGTGTTATTATATAAGCATATACTCAATCCAATAAACTAAGATCCTAGGTTATTTTATGTAATTTAAACAAGTATGTAGAGACATACAAGTAGATCTTGTTTAAATGATAACCTAAACGGTTTGTAGTAAATGGATAAGGTTGGGTACCTTATCCTGGTGACACCACGGATATGGCTCGCTTTGTAGGTGTTACAAGTGTTGTAAAGTGCTACAAATGATCTGATCCTGATCATTCATGTAGAGACATGTGAGCGGGGATATCCTATAAAAAGAGTTTGTATAAGATCGAACCACGAAATGATTATTCTCTTTATATAACGCTGTTAATAATAGAGACTTACATTTCACTATGATGATCATAGGTGACATGGCCTGAATCCTGAGTGAGTTGTGAACTTCTGCTCATGTAGGCGGTTATTTGATTTGTATGAGTGAAAGTGACCAAATTGCCAACTCAATAAGCCTACCATTTTGGGAATTTGTCTGACTAGGAAGTTGGGAATCAACTACAAAGACATAATTCACTCATTCCCCGATGTCAGGGCAAGTAGATTAATTGCTCCCTTAAGGCTGATTCTTGGGCTTGAACATACTGGCCACACCCTCTCCTGGCCCAAGAGGGACTTGGTCATAATTGGACTATGACTCGTTGTTCATTATAGGAATCAGTGGTACTTAAGGAGTTAGATGTAACTACAGGGGCAAAATGGTAATTTGGCCCAATTGTACTTACGAGCAATTTGTGAAGAGTCATCACACTATTGATTGGTTATAACCAATGAACACAAAAATATATCTGTAATGCGAAGAGTGCAGCTCTCGGTCTTTAGTGGAATGACCGACAGTTAATGGAAGTTCAGTAATTTAATTAGAGAGTTTAATTAATTATTCAAGTACCATTGGAGTTTCAACCTACTGGACCATAAGGTCCCCTCAATAGCTCAACAGGGATTTAGTTTAGAATTAATTTTAGATTAATTTGAAGCGTTCAAATTAATTGAGAGAATTAATTATATATGATAAAATTAATTAAATTAATTATATGTGATATAATTAATATAATGTATTGGATAAATTGTAGTATAAAGTATTTGAGAGGAATTTGAATATGATTCAAATACTAATTATGTGAATGAGATTCATATAATTAAATTTAATATAAATATGATTTATATTAAATACCTTAAAGTAGTTGAGAGGAATTAAATATTTGAATATGATTCAAATATTAATTATATGGATGAGATTCATATAGTTGTATTTAATATAAATGTGATTTATATTAAATGCCATGTATTATTCAGAGAAAAATAAAACTATAGGTTATGTTGTATTTGATACAATATAAAACTATAGACTATTTGTTATAATTTGATATAACATATAGTGTATATATATAATAAAGTAGTTTTTATGAATTTAAGTAAAATTAAATCAATTTTAATTAACTCCCCCTTTGATCTCTCATCTAATACGTGAAGTGGGTAAGATGAATGACTATCATTCATTTTCCTCCTTAGATTGCTGAGAGAACAGTTCTTTATGGAAAAATCACATAGAAGAGAAAAGTTCTTTGAAAAACCCCTTTCCTCCTTAGATTACTGAGAGAACAGTTCTTTATGGAAAAATCACATAGAAGAGAAAAGTTCTTTGAAAAACCCCTTTCCTCCTCTCCATCTTCTTCCCTTTTTCAAACCTAGGGCAGAGCCCACAACTCATGTCTATTCTCAACTCTAGAGAATACAGAGGGTTCGACTTTGGGTGGTGTCCCTGTTGGAAAAGAGATCGTGATCTGTTCGAGGGATTTCGTGAAGAAATAGATTCTTTTAAGGTAAATTTGTTTCCTCCCTTTTTAATTAGAAAAGCATGTTGTAATCTTATTTTTGAATGCATAATCTTTTTTCTTAATTATGTAATTCTTGGAAATTCTGTAAAAAAAAAAAAAAAAAGAAAAGAAAATTGGGAACGATCCCCGCATTCCGTTGGGGTAACCTTCAATGGTTTTCCCTTCAACTGGTATCAAAGCGCAGTTTTGGATCCCAATTTTTTGTTAAATTTTGGAATTTTAATTACAGAAATGGTGGGTGCATTTTGTATTATTTTTCATACGATGAATGTTTTTATAGAAGGGGTTTTGCATATTGGATTTTTTTTAAATTGGCTAGAATTTACTACTTAAAGTTGTTTAAAGTTTTAATTGCCTGGTGTGTTGGGCGTTTAATTTCATGTAATTGAGCCTGTAATTGTTTGTATCATTCGTGATGGAGCTTCGGCTTCGAATCGTTGATTTTACAAGAATGGAGCAAATCAGATGAACGGGCGAAGCAGAGCAGGCTTTTTGTCGCGCAGCATCACGACGCCCCTGTCCCAGCATTGCAACGCTACGGCAACAGAAAAGCCAACGTCACAACACTAGCATCAAAGCGTTGCAATGCTTCGAATGGTCAATGCATGTGCCTTGATTCCACTAGATTGTGGAGTTGAGTATTTCTAGTGGATTTTTGCAGTTTTTTCTTTTTCTTTTATTATTTATTTGTAATAATTAATTATTTATTGTATTTTTCATTAATTAAACTAATATCATTGTTATATTAATTTAATTAATGTTTAGGATGCCAATTTCGGTCAAATATTACTTTTTTATTTAATTATACATATGATGTATGATTTTAACTATTTATATGTCATATTGTCTGCATATAGAATTAAAACCCACCATAGGTTATGCATTTAATTTCATGCATAATTTATATTATAAGTGTCATAATATACGTATATGCATGATTTAATTTTATAGTATGCTCATGCATCATATAATATAAGTGTTATACTATATGCTTGCATGCATAAATAACATAACCATGCATCATTTATACTATAATCGTTATAATATATAATTTGAATGTATGCATGTAATGTATGTTATTCAATTTTATTACTTTGTTATATATAAGTGTTATATATATGTAGTAATGAAATGAACATTACATGATGCATGACATTACTTTAGGTAATCTTATCGACGTTATAATTTTATAAATTATGTCAATCAATACAATGTAGGTTTTAATTTGTTTCATTTACGTTATAAGAGTTATAAATAAATGAATTAGAAATTAAAATAAATAACTAAGAGTTGCATGAAAACTTAAGTAAAATCATTTTTTTAAATAGTTTTAAAATATGGTTCGCATAGACCTAAGTTCACAAATTTCTAATGAGATTAGAAATTAGATTAATCTTTTCTTAATCGGTTTAATAGGATTAAATTGATTTCAATAAAAGATTAACTTTGTAGCAAACATATCTATAAGGGACCTTTTGTCTAAGGCGGGTTCTATCTAGACTGAGGTACTTAAGATGACGGAAACGTTGCACCCCTCCTGGGTACCTACTTGGAAAGGTGAATTAGATAGATTTGTTGCAAGCATGCAATTGTTGATGAACATTTGTTAAAGTGTTTAACGAGAATTAATCAAAATTGTTTAACTTTCAACAGTAAATGTTACTTTTGGGCAAACTTAAATAATCACTTAGTAAAAATAATTAGTCATATTTTTCCTAAATAAATTAAACCTTAGATTGTTAAAATACTCAGTGGGAGGAAAATATGTATATGATACGTAAATTTTTCCACTTACGTTTCTCCCTTAATATTCACACCATGAGACTCATGCTTGCCTTGATGCGCTCTGGGAGCGTCTCCTCCGGATGGTGTTTGCATGAGTCAAAATCAAGGTGAATGGAGAGAATATTTATAGTAAGTGGGAGAGAGATGTGTATCAACATGTCCTACGGTCTCTTTCATTGATTTGCACCGTGAGACCTTCTTGCACGGCCTCGAGGTGCCTTGGGGGTGTTCCCCTTATGGTTTGTGCAGTAGGTCAATATCAAGGTGAACTCCAAATATGGATAGGGTCGCTTTATTTTTTGTCCCAATCGATTTTTTCCTTCGGTTTGCTCATTGGGACAGAGCTCTAGGGTCTAAAATGAAGGGTCACACTTACGGAAAATTATTTAGCAAGTTAATGATTTCTTGACCAAATAAGTGATGACTAATTGTTATAGGAATAAAAATTATTCTGGTGTAATGATTGATTGAGAGTATCTCAATTCACTACCAACCAGTAGACATCATCTGGCTGGGTCTTGCCAGTGAAGGGACAACTGGCTACCCTTCTGTGGCTTTTGTACTAAATCACTGAAGCGTCATTGCAAAATTAGATGTTAAATAGGGTTCATTTAGATTTTATTGGATTTTTAAGAGTTATGCTAAAATTTAATGTAGATAAATGTGTTTATTTTTCAGCAAATATGTCAAATAGCATTTTTTTCATTAGTTGCCTTTTCTAGTTTTGCCGATTTTAATTACACGACGTGGAAAGAATCCATTAAAACGTTTTTTATGGTAGACAACCTCGAAATTGTCATGACGGAGGATTGTCCTCAAGTCCCAACCCCTGATGTACCACGAAACGTTCGTGATGTATATAAAGTTTGGATGAAGGCTTATTCTAATGCTCGGTTCACATTTTGGCAAGCATACCTGATGTGTTGGCCAAAAAGTTTGAGAACATGGTCATTGCACATGGGATCATGCAATCAATGTGAGAATTGTTTGAATGAAAGTTCTTATGATTTAAGAAAAACGGGATTGATGACAATGAAACCAATAGTGTCAGTTCCCAAGATAATCTCCAGACCATATTGAATGTCAAGGGACTGACAGAGAAAGTAATCATTGCCAACTCTGATGAAGTTCATCGACGAGGATTGTCCTCTGAGATGAAACTTGGAGTTTATGACTTTGGTAGTGGAACTGATCCCTCTACTCTCTAGAAAATGAAGAACTCCAAAGAAAATAAATCTGATTTATTTGTCTTGGAGACGTGCTCAATAGAGAATGATGATTCTGCCTGGATAGTTGATTCAGGAGCTATTAACCACGTGTGTTCTTCCCATCAAGAATTTAATTCCTGGAAACAGTTGGAAGCTAGAGAGATGACTCTTAAAGTCGATACTAGTGAGGCCATTTCAACTGTTGTTGTATGCAAGCTTAAGTTATATTTGGATAAGAAACTATATATGTTATTAGATGACGAATATATAGTTCCTCACATCAAGAAGAACCTAATTTTTATTTCCTGTCTAATTAAACAAAAATATTCCATATCCTTCTCTGGGAATAAAGTTTTTATTTTTAAGAATGGAATGGAGTTAGGTTTTGGTTCAATGGAAAATAACTTATATGTACTAAGGTAGTTAGTCATAAAAGTCGTGCTCAATACTGCAATGTTCAAAATAGCAACAATTGTAAAAAAATCGAGAATTTCTCCTAAAGAAAATGCCCATCTTTGACATCTAAGATTAGGTCACATCAATCTCAATAGGATTGAGAGGGTGGTGAAAAGTGGACTTCTAAATGGTTTAGAAGAAAACTCTTTACCAATATGTGAGTCATGCCTTGAAGGCAAGATGACCAAACGACCTTTTACTGGAAAAGGTTATAGAGCCAAAGAAACCTTAAAGCTTATACATGCAGACCTCTGTGGTCCGATGAATGTAAGAGCACGAGGTCGGTATGAACATTTAATCTTTTTCATAGATGGTTATTCTAGATTTAGGTGTCTATACCTAATGCAACATAAGTTTGAAGCTCTTAAAAAGTTTAAGAAGTACAAGACTGAAGTTGAAAACTTGTTAGGTAAAAAGATAAAAAACACTACGATCTGATCGTGATGGACAGTATATGGACTTAAGATTCCAAAACTATATGATAGAACATGGAATCACGTCCCAACTCTCAGCCCCAAGTACATCTCAATAGAATGGTGTATCGGAAAGGAGAAACAGAACCCTGTTGGACATGGTTCGGTATGTGATGAGCTATGCTTATCTTTCTAACTCGTTTTGAGGATATGCAGTAGAGACTACCGTTTATATTTTGAACAACGTGAAGAAATTCTATAAGGAGAGAACCTTGAGTGGAGGCAAGATCATCTCAAATCTATTTTTCATTGAATGTAAGTTTTACAGTAAAAAAAAAAACACAAGATATGCATTTACATAAATTATAGCATGCAATAATAAAGGAAAACTTAGGGTTTTAAAAACCCTTACTTTTGAAGACTATTCTTCAAGAATCCCTCGAACAAGTCATGAATGGATCTCCTTCTCCAAAAGGGACACCACCAAACTTCTCTTTAGGAATTGAGAATGGCAGGAGGTGTGGGCTCTGCCTTAGGATTTTGGAAGAGGGAAGGAGATGGAGAGGAGGAGATTTCTTCCCTTTTCATTTTTTTCTAGAGAGAATTATTCTCTCAGTGTTTCATAGAGGAAGTGAAGAAACTCTTATACAAGAGTACCTCTGAGCGGAAGCAAGATCGTTCCAAACTCATTGTGACAAAATTAATGCATTCACAATCAAATAGAACAGTTATGCAATAAACAACAAATTACTAGCATGCTTTAAAACTTAAATGATAAAGAGAACAAGAAATGTACCAGTTGAAGAACCCTTCTTCATAGAAAACTCGTTCTCTCCAAACGAACTACTCCTCTCGCTCTTGCTGAGAACGTCAAAGCCAGTCGTTCACCAAATCATGGTCTTCTACCCAAGAACGAACTTCTAACAAACACAACAACATGGAGGACACCACCATTTAGAACCCTCGGTATTCTCGGTGTGAGAATCCAGGAGGTGTGGGCTTTGTTGGATTTGGCAGAGGGAAGGAGGAAGAGAAAATCGTATACCACGACCAAACAAGTGGGAGAAGGCCGATGTCTATCATATAGATGATGTTTGATCGTTTAGGAAAAGGTACACGATCATTTAGTAAATAGGCCGCGATCGTATAGACGACCGTTTAGTAAATGCTCAGACGCGTGATCGTTTAGGAAAAAGTTAGACGATCGTTTAGCAAATCCTATGCGATCGTTTAGTAAGCTGCGTGTGTGTATACGATCGTGTAGAAATGTTGAGCTATCGTATAGGCTCTCAGTTTGCTATGCGATAGGCTGTATACACCAAACATGAGCGAATGACCGATCCAATGCAAAATGAAAATGGTTTTCATTTTACTCTTCAGTTACGAAAACTGAAAGCAACCTCCCACTATCACACAGTTACGGAGAAATGTCGGCACAATTATCCCATAATTCTCCAATTAAAAAAATAATAAATATAATTATATTATATTCATTAATCTATGGTTTAATATCACATCATATGCAATTCATTAACCATAGTCTTTTATTTTCCACTAGATATAAATCATATTTATATCAATTTCCTCCAATTAATGTATCTGCAAACGGTGAGAGTAGACCAACTGTCTCTACTAGATGTATCTCATACATCATACTGATTATATTATATATAATCAAATTACCTATTGTCAATTTGAACATTTCAAATCAACACCAAGAACTGATCCTCAACTGAATCCATTGAGCTACTAAGGGGACCTCATGTACCTGTAGATCGAAGCTCCAACGGTACGTGAATAACTGACTAAACTCTTTAATCACGGGATCCACCATCTGTTAACTGCCAGGCATTCCACTAAAGACCAACAGCTGAACTCTCCTTACTACAGATATATTATGTGTCCATCTTAACCAATCAGCAGTGCAACAACCCTTCACAGGTCGCTCGTAAGTACAGCTGGGCCAATAACCGTTATGCCCCTGTAGTTACATCTATCTCCTTAAGTACCACTGATCCCTCTAATGAACATAAGTCATAGTCCTACTATGACTGAGTCTTCTCTTCCAAAGAGAAGTTGTGGCCACTATGTTCAAGCCCCGGAATCAACCCTTAAGGGAGCAATCTCTCTACTTATCCCTGCTTCGGAAATGAGTGAATTTCATCTTGTGGATTGAGTTCCCAGCTCCCAGATCAGACAAGTCCCCAAAAAGGTAGGTATGTTGAGTTGGCAATCTAGCCACTCTCACCCAAATTAATGAAAAGACCGCCCTCAAAGGCAGGAGTTCCCAAAACACTCAAGATTGAGGTTCTGTCACCTATGGTCGTTTAGGTGAGATGTAAGTCTTTACGGCGTTATATATAGAGTCTAATCTTTTCATGGTTCAGGTCTTATACAAACTCTTTGTATAGGACACCCCCGCTCCACGTCTCCACATGAATGGTCAGCATCTACCATCTGTAGTAGTTTACAATACTTGCAAACCTCTACAAAGCGGACCATATTCGTAGTATCACTAGGATCAGGTATCCCACTTTAGTCTTTATACTACAGACCTATTTAGGTCATCACTTAAGGCCGATCCACTTTTATATCACATATACATGCTTAAGTTCACATAAGATAACCAATGAGCTTTGTTTATTGGATATGAGTAAATGCCAGAATTAAATAACACTTATATCTTTACAAAACAACAAAACTCCAGGAGAATTAGGACATCAATCCCAACAATCTCCCACTTGTCCTAATGACTCGAGAGACTAATGTACAATACAATATAAAAATGTACAATATACAATAAACTAAGGCATACCCCAGTACCATCTCCCACTTGCCTTAGAAAAGATGCTGCATGTCCCGCAGACCCAGACTTTCCAGGTGACCCTCGAACACTTTAGTCGTGAGAGCCTTTGTACGTTGTGCTCCGATGCGATCTTCGTGACTATCACATCACCGCAATGCACAATCTCCCTGATCAGGTGATATTTTCGTTCTATATGCTTACCCCGACGATGACTTCGAAGCTCCTTCGAATTTGCTACAGCCCCACTATTATCACAATATAGTGTGATCAGTAAATCCATATTTGGAATAACTTCCAAATCTGAAAGGAACTTCCTCAGCCAAACAGTCTCTTTAGCTGCTTCATAAGCCGGTACGTATTCGGATTCCATAGTGAAGTCCGCAATACATCCTTGCTTGATGCTTTGCCAGACTACAGGCCCTCCATTCAAAGTAAACACTGACCTCGATGTCGATTTACGAGAATCTCGATCGGTCTGAAAGTTAGAGTCAGTGTATCTTGTAAGGATCAGATCCTTATTTCCATACACAAGCATGTAGTCCCTCGTTCTCCAAAAATACTTGAGGATCGTTTTGACCGCCGTCTAGTGATCAAATCCTGGATTGGACTGATACCGACTGACAATCCTTACTCCATAGCAAATGTCGGGTCTAGTACATAACATTGCATACATTAAGCTTCCTACAGTAGAAGCATAGGGAATCTGTCTCATCTCCTCAACCTCTTGAGGTGTCTTAGGACATTGATCCTTAGATAGAATGATTCCATGTCTGAAGGGTAATAAACCCCTATTGGAATCCTGTATCCTGTACCTGATCAACATTTGATCAATGTACGATGCCTGAGATAGAGCTAAGCATTTGTTCTTATGATCCCGAAAGATCTGGATCCCGAGAACATATTATGCCTCACCCAAATATTTCATTTGGAACTGGGCAGCTAGCCAACTCTTAATATCAGTCAGATACCCTACATCATTCCCAATGAGTAGGATATCATCCACATACAGTACCAGGAAATCTACTGAGTTGTTGATGATCTTCTTATAAACACAAGGCTCATCAACGTTCTAGTCAAAGCCAAATGACTTGATAGTAGTGTCAAATCTGATGTTCCAAGATCTAGATGCTTGTTTTAGCCCATAAATGGACCTATTAAGCTTGCAAACTCTTTGCTCTTGATTTAGAACTATGAACCCCTCTGGTTGAGTCATATAGATGGTCTCCTCAAGATTACCATTCAAAAAGACAGTCTTGACGTCCATTTGTCATATTTCATAATCATAAAATGTGGTTATGGACAGAAGAATCCTGATAGACTTTAGCATGACAATAGGTGAGAAATTTTCCTTATAGTTAACTCCCTTAAGCTGGGTATAACCTTTTGCCACGAGTCTAGCCTTAAAGGTTTGCACCATTCCATCTACACCTCTCTTTCGCTTATAGATCCACTTACACCCAATAGGTCTTACACCATTAGGTGGATCAACAAGCTCCCAGATGTTATTGAAGTACATAGACTCCATTTCCTGGTTCATGGCTTTAACCCATTCATATTTGTCAACATCCTCCATTGCTTTCTTAAAAGACAACGAATCCTCGACTCCATCATTCGTAATGACGTTTTGGCCTTCAGTCAAACCCATGTAGCGATCCGGTGGGTTCATAAACCACTCACTACGTCGAGGCAGTCTCAACTCTTGAGTCGGTTGACTAGACATCTCGACCTCAACAACTCTTGTTGATCTGTCGGCCTGTTCAACAACTCTTGTTGAACCCTCAGCAGTCTCAGTCTCACTAGATCTCACGTAAAACGAGCTTACTTCATGACTTATGATCCCTCATGTGATCTTCTTCCAAGAAGATGACATTAGTGGAAACAAACACTTTGTTCTCACTCGGATCATAGAAGTACCCTTCTCTCGTTTCCTTGAGGTAGCCTAGAAAGAGGCAAACCTTTAAACACAGTTCCAACTTCTTTGGATTAGTCGCTAGCACATGTGTCGGACAGCCCCAAATCCTGAAGTGGCATAAACTACCTTTACGACCTCTCCATAACTCAAAAGGTGTTTCAGAAACACTTTTCGAGGGAACATTGTTCAGGATATAACATGTAGTCTGCACTGCATAACCCCAAAATGAGTCTGGAAGATGAGCATAACTCATCATAGATCGAACCATGTCCAACAAGATTCTGTTTCTTCTTTAAGATACACCATTTTGCTGAGCTGTACCAGGGGCCGAGAGTTGGGACGCAATCCCATGTTCTATCATATAGTTATAAAATTGGAGGTCTATATATTCTCCACCACAATCAGATCGTAGTGTTTTTATCTTCTTACCTGACAAGTTTTCAACTTCAGCCTTATACTCTTTGAACTTGTCAAGGGCTTCAGACTTACGTTGCATTAGGAAGAGATACCCAAACCTTAAATAATCATCTATAAAAGAGATGAAATATTCATACCCACCTCGAGCTCTAACATTCATCGGACCATAGAGGTCTGAATGTATAAGCTCCAAGGCTTCCTTGGCTCTGTAACCTTTTCCAGTAAAAGGTTGTTTGATCATCTTGCCTTCGAGACATGATTCACATATTGGCAAGGAGTTTTCTTCTAAACTCTTTAGAAGTCCACTTTTCACCAGCTTCTCAATCCTATTGAGGTTGATGTGACCTAACATTAGATGCCAAAGATGGGTATTTTCTTTTGGAGAAACCTTTGGTCTTTTAGTTGTTGTTGCCATACTGAACATTTCAGTGTTAAACAAGGCTTTTATGACTAACGATCTTAGTACATATAAGTTATTTTCCATTGAACCATAACCAATCTCCATCCCATTCTTGAAAATAAACACTTTATTCTCAGAAAAAGAGACGGTATAGCCTTGTTCAATGAGACAAGAAACCAAGATTAAGTTCCTCTTAAGATGAGGAACTACAAAAACATTATCCAATAACAAATAACGTTTCTTGTCAACAAATAACTTCAGCCTGCCTATAGCAACAGCTGAAACAACCTCACCAGAATGACTCGAAGAGTCATCTCTCCCTATGTGACAACGTTTGCCAGGAACTGAATCCTTGGTAAGAGGAATTGACATGATTGGTAGCACTTGAATCAAGGATCTAGGAAGAATCATCATTCTCTACCAGACAAGTCTCCAAGATCAATAAATCATATTTACTGTCTTGCTCTTCTTTTGGAGAGTAGTGGAATGGAGGTCGTTTGCCACGAAATTCGTTTCACATGATTCTTTCCACTATAAGTAATCGGTCATTTTTAAAAGCTTTAAACAGAAATATTAACAAGTTGCTGAAAAGAAAAAACACATTGACCTATGTTAGGTTTTAAACAAATACCCGTTGTAAAACAAAACAACATCCAATAAGGTTTTAGCAAAACTAACAAGAACCTCGTATGACATATAGTTCGCAATGATGCTTCAAAGATTTAGGACAAAAGCCACCGAAGGGAGGCCAGTTATCCCTCCTTTGAATCGAGAAGTTCTCAACCAGTCATTAATACCAGAACAACTCTTGTTCCTATAACGACAAGCCATCATTGATTTGGCCAAGAGATTATCAACTTACTTAACAATCTCCCGTAAGTGTGACCCGCCATTTTAAGCCCTAGAGGTCCGTCCCAAAAGGCCAATCCGAAGGGAAAAAAATCTGATTGGGGCAAAATCTAAAGCGACCCTATCCATTTCTGGAGTTCACCTTGATATTGACCAACTGCACAAAACCCATCCGAAGAGGGACGCTCCGTAGGTGATACGAGGGCATACAGAATGATCTCACGGTGTGAACCAATGACAGAGACCATAAGACGTGTTGACACACACCCTTCACCCACTCACTATAAATATTCTCCCTGTCCACCTTAATATTGACTCATGCAAACACCATCCGAAGGGAGATGCATCCTGGGCATCTCGAGGACAAACATGAATCTCACGATGTGAACATATAGGGAGAAACGTGAGTGGAATCGTAGACATATTTGATACGCCTCTTCCTTCCACTGAGTATTTTATAACCTAGGGTTTAGCTTACTTAAAAAAACACGGCTAAGGATTTTAACGAAGTGACTTTTAGGTTTTCCCAAGATTAACTTTTACCTTGGATAGTGAAACAATTTTTTATCATCATCCGTTAAACTCTTTAACGGAGTCTTTGACCAAAACGTCGCATGCTTTTTGAAAATCTATCTAATTCACCTTCCTAGGTAGGGGTGTTACGTTTCCGTCACTTAAAAACCCAGCCTAGCCAGAACCCGCTTTAGACAAAAGATCCCTTGTAGATAGGTTTACAACAAATTTAATCTTTTATTCCAACCAATTTAATCCTATTAAACCGATTTTAAAAGATTAATCTAGGTTACTAAACTCTTTAGAACCACTTGAACTTAGGTCTATCTCAATCCAATTTTAAAATCCTTTTTTTTAAAAAAAAACTTGAGTTCACCCTAAGTTCGCATGTAACTCTGAATTATTGATTTTAGGTCTAATTTCCTTTATAACACTTATAAACAGAAACAACCACAATGCTAAGCTAACACATGCAAGGCATTCATAACGATTATAAACAGCCTAAGTGTCATGCTCAATGCATTGTCCATTCATTGCTACTTCTTCTATATAACACATATACAAAACGGCAATAAAACAAGCAAAATATGCTTCCATTCACCCTTAGACTATAACATTTATAATAAAAGGATGATGCATGAGCATGTTCACTGCATGCAAAATATAACTCTTATATTCATGATGCATGCGCCTGTTTTCAAGTAATTTCTTCATGCAATATTATAACATTTATAATATATGATGCATGAATAATTGCACAACCTAAGGTGGGTTTTTAACCATATGACAAATAATTTGACATATAAGCACCATACATCACATGTATAAGCAATAAAAATTGATGAACCGGGTAAAATTGCCTTAAAATACAAAAAGGAAAGCTAACTATTACAAAGACAAGGAGTTTTCAGTTCAAACAGGCGAACCGGGTCTTGAACCGCTCAGCAAAGCATCACTTCTCCAACCATCGTGTAATAAGCACCCCGTGGTCGTCTACACGATAAAACAAACACTTCGTTCTATCGCTTACCAGTGCTCTAGAGTTAAACTATCGTTTAGCATTGACTATACGATCGTCTAGAAAAATCCAAACGATCATTTAATTATTACTACACGATCGTGTACCTTTACTAAGCGATGAAGCTTGAAGTACATGATCGCTTAGCGCGCTCCGCAAAACGCCCGCCTTCTGCGATCGTTTAAGCGACTACGATGCCACGAAGCACCATCACCTAAGCGATTGCTTAGCTAGTGTCTCCGTATCACATACGCACGATCGCATAGGTAGTAACTAAGCAATGAAGCTTGCTAACTACATGATCGTCTAGCACGCGACTTCTATTGAGCATCGCATGCTCCCACTACGATCGCCTACCTCTAGTGCCTACGTGATCACGTAACTAATGTTATGCGATATGGTAAACGATTTACCCCATCGCTTAGCATTAGCTAAACGATTGATTAGAAAATATTACACATTTGTCTAGAAAAAATATCTAAAAGATCGCTTAGTTAAATCCCAATGATCGTTTACTTGAGGCTACACGATCCGACCAGCGCTTGGTCTTCTTCTTCGTTGAGAACTGCATTGCCATGCACCGAAGCTTCATCACGAACGACTCTGCGAACTCAAACCTTTTGAATTACAGACTCGATTGCGATGTTAATTTTGCCCAAAAATACAGTGGCCCTTACAATTAACACTTTGTAATAATTAAAGCTTTAACAAAAAGGCAATTTAAACTCGAAGCATTCATCAATTCATCCACAAATGCAGAAAACGGTTAACCACAAATGCAGAAACCCACTGTGATTGAAAAATGCGTTCAATTCAGATCTGTAATTTGGAATATCATAGAACCTGGCTCTGATACCAATTGAAGAAAATCGGAAGCTGAGATTTCCATGAGTAGCGGAACAAGACTATTCCAAATTACAACCATGAATGAACATATATTTGCAGTTGACTCAAAAAAAAAAACGGTTATACAATTCATACAGAGAAATTACAGCGTGAATAAACTCGAATGCATAAAGATAAAACTCTACGCACAATGGCAGAAGTGTCTCCACGCTCTGTTGTGCATGAACGCTTGAACAACATTAGCCTTGAACGTCCGATCTACACGATTGCAACACCGCATGAACACAACACAAACATCTCCCACTTGTCCTAATGACTCGAGAGACTAAGTACAATAGCCACAATATAAAAATGTACAATATACAATAAACTAAGGGCATACCCAGTAACCATCGTCCCACTTGCCTTAGAAAAAGAATGGCTGCATGTCGTTTTTTTTTTCGTTATTTGTTTTTTTTGGGTATGTTATTTCTGACTTTTTGTCATAGTTTGTTTTCCTTTAGTAGTTTATTGATTATTGTTGTCTGTTTTGATCGTATGACAGTTTTTTTTGTATTTTTTTTATATTATGTTTTTTTTTTTCTTTTTTTATTTTCTTTTTATGTCTTTTGTTGTTTGTTTTTGTCTTTTGTTCTATTCTTTCCTTTTCAGGCTGATGGAGGCAGTGTTCTTTTTTACTTTTATCAGTGTTATTTTTGTGGTGTTTTCTTTTTCTGTCTATGTGTTCTGTTCTTCACGTTCGGAAGTTTTTGCACTAGACTATTTTTTTTTTTTTTGTTTCTTTTTTTCGTTGTTGCTGTGTGTTTGTTTTTTATCTTGTTTTTGTCTTTTTTTCCATTTCACGGCCGCAGTGGTTAAGACGATTATCCTTTGAATCAGGGAGAATGTGCATGGCGGTTGATGTGATGTCACGAAGATCGCATCGGAGCACAACGTACAAAGGTTCTCACGACTAAAGTGTTCGAGGTCAACCTGGAAAGTCTGGCTTATTGTTGTTTATTGTTTGACCCCAGACCCAACTTTCCAGTGACCTCAGAACACTTTTAGTCAGTGAGAGCCTTTGTACGTTGCTGCTCCGATGCGATCTTCGTGGACTAATCACATCACCGCAATGCACAATCTCCCTGATTCAGGTTGATATTTTCGTTCTATATGCTTAACCCCACGATGATTCGAAGCTCCTTCGAATTTGCTACCAGCCCCACTATTATCACAATATATGGTGATCAGTAAATCCAATATTTGGAATAACTTCCAAATCTGAAAGGAACTTCCTCAGCCAAACAGTCTCTTTAGCTGCTCATAAGCCGGTACGTATTCGGATTCCATAGTGAAGTCCGCAATAATTCCTTTGCTTGTGCCTTTGCCAGGACTACAGGGCCTCCATTCAAAGTAAACACTGACCTCCGATGTCGATTTACGAGAATCTCGATCGGTCCTGAAAGTTAGAGTCAGTGTATCTTGTAGGATCAGATCCTTTATTTCCATACACAAAGCATGTTAAGTCCCTCGTTCTCCAAAATACTTTGAGGATCGTTCTTGACCGCCGTCTAGTGAATCAAATCCTGGATTGGACTGATACCGACTGACAATCCTTACTCCATTAGCAAATGTGGGTTCTAGTACATAAACATTGCAATACATTAAGCTTCCTACAGTAGAAGTCATAGGGAAATCTGTCTCATCTCCTA
Source organism: Benincasa hispida (assembly GCF_009727055.1). Classification (NCBI taxonomy): domain Eukaryota; kingdom Viridiplantae; phylum Streptophyta; class Magnoliopsida; order Cucurbitales; family Cucurbitaceae; genus Benincasa; species Benincasa hispida. The sequence continues at coordinate 25,106,953 of NC_052357.1, forward strand.
CCAACCTCTTTGAGGTTTTTGTTTAGGACATTGATCCTTAGATAGAATGATTTCCATGTTCTGAAAGGGTAATAAACCCCTATTGGAATCCTGTATCCTGTACCTGATCAACATTGATCAATGTACGATGCTGAGATAGAGCTAAGCATTTGTTCTTATGATCCCGAAAGATCTGATTCCCGAGAACATATTATGCCTCACCCAAATATTTCATTGGAACTGGGGCAACTAGCCAACTCTTAATATCAGTCAGATACCCTACCATCATTCCCAATGAGTAGGATATCTCCACATACAGTTACCAGGAAATCTACTGAGTTCGTTGATGATCTTCTATAAACACAAGGCTCATTCAACGTTCTCAGTCAAAAGCCAAATGACTTGATAGTAGTGTCAAATTCTGATGTTCCAAAGATCTAGATGCTTGTTTAGGCCCATAAATGGACTATTAAGCCTTGCAAACCTCTTTGCTCTTGATTTATAACTATGAACCCTCTGGTTGAGTCATAGTAGATGGTCCCTCAAGATTAACCATTCAAAAGGACAGTCTTGACGTCCTTTGTCATATTTCATAATCATAAATGTGGTTATGGACAGAAGAATCCCTGATAGACTTTAGCATGACATAGGTGAGAAGAATTTTCCTTATAGTTAATCCTCTTAAGCTGGGTATAACCTTTTGCCACGAGGTCTAGTTAAAGGTTTGCACCATTTCCATCTAACACCTCTTCTTGTCGCTTATAGGATCCACTTACACCAATAGGTCTTACAACCTTAGGTGGCATCAACAAGCTCCCAGATGTTATTGAAGACATAGACTCCATTTCCTGGTTCATGGCTTTAAACCCATTCATATTTGCAACATCCTCATCTGCTTTCTTAAAGACAACGAATCCTCGACTCCATCATTCGTAATGACGTTTTGGGCCTTCAGTCAAACCCATGTAGGCGATCCGGTGGGTTTCATAAACCACTCACTACGTCGAGGCAGTCTCAAACTCTCGAGTCGGTTGACTAGACATCTCGACTCAAACTCTTGTTGATCTGTCGCCTTGTTCAACAAACTCTTGTTGTTGAACCCTCGCAGTTCTCGTCTTCATTAGATCTCATGGTAAAACGGAGCTTACTTCATGACTTATGATCCTCATGTATCTTCTTCCTAAGAGATTGACAATTAGTGGACAACACTTTGTGTTCACTCGGATCATAGAAGTACTTCTCTCGTTCTTGAGGTAGCCTAGAAAGGAGGCAACCTTTTAAACACAGTTCACACTCTTTGGATTAGTCGCTAGCCACATGTGTCGGACGCCCCAAATCCTGAAGTGCATAAACTAACCTTTACGACCTCTCCATAGACTCAAAAAAGGTGTTTCAGAAACACTTTTCGAGGAACATTGTTCAGGATATAAACATGTAGTTCTGCCACTGCAATAACCCCAAAAATGAGTCTGAAGATGAGCATAACTCATCATTAGATCGAACCATTGTCCAAAAAAACAAGATTCTTGTTTTCTCTTTAAGATACACCATTTCTGCTGAGCTCTGTACAACGGCGGCCCGAGAGTTGGGACGCAATCCAATTTCTTACTCATATAGTTATAAATTGTGAGGTCTATATATTCTCCACCACAATTCAGATCGTAGTGTTTTTATCTTCTTACCTGACGAAGTTTTCAAACTTCAAGCCTATATACTCTTGTGAACTTGTCAAGGGCTTCAGACTTACGTTGCATTAGGAAGAGATAACCCAAACCTTAAATATCATCATAAAAGAGATGAAATAATTCTATACCCACCTCGAGCGTACTAAACATTCCATCGGACCATAGAGGTCTGAATGTATACAGCTCCAAGGCTTCCTGGCTCTGTAAACCTTTTCCAGTAAAAGGTTGTTTGATCATCTTGCCTTCGAGACATGATCACCATATTGGCAAGGAGTTTTCTTCTAAACTCTTTAAGAAGTCCACTTTCACCCGCTTCTCAATCCTTTGAGGTTTGATGTGACCCTAACATTTAGGGATGCAAAGATGGGTATTTTCTTTGGAGAAACCTTTGGTCTTTTAGTTTGTTGTTGCATACTGAACATTTCAGTGTAACAAGGCTTTTATGACTAACGATCGTTAGTACATATAAGTTATTTTCTCATTGAACCATAAACCAATCCTCCATCCCATTCTTGAAAATTAAACACTTTATTCTCAGAAAAAGAGACTGGTATAGCCTTGTTCAATTGAACAAGAAACCACAAGATTAAGCTTCCTCTTAAGATGAGGAACTACAAAACATTAATCCAATTAAACAATTAACGTTTCTTGTCAACAAATAACTTTCAGCCTGCCTAATAGCAACAGTGAAACAACCTCACCAGAATGACTCGAAGAGTCATCTCTCCCTAATGTGACACGTTTGCCAGGAAACTGAATCCTTGGTAAGAGGAATTGACATGATTGGTAGCACTTGAATCAAGGATCCTAGGAAGAATCATCATTTCTCTACCAGACAAGTCCAAGATCAATAAATCATATTTACTGTCTTGCTCTTCTTTTGAGAGTAGTGGAATGGAGGTGTTGCCACGAATATCGTCTTCCACAATGATTCTTATCCACTATAAAGTAATCGGTCATTTTTTAAAAAGCTTTAAAACAGAAATTATTAACAAGTTGCTGAAAAGAAAAAACACATTGACCTATGTTTAGGTTTTTAAACAAATACCCTGTTGTAAAACAATAACAACATCCAATTAAGGTTTTTAGCAAAACTAACAAGAACCTCGTATGACATATATAGTTCGTCAATGAATGCTCAAAGATTTAGGGGGGGGAGGGGAGGGGCAAAAGCCACCGAATGGGAGGCAGTTATCCCTCCTTTGAATCGAGAAGTTCTTCAACCAGTCATTAATACACAAACAACTCTTTTCCTATAACGACAAGCCATCATTGATTTGGCCAAGAGATTATCAACTTTACTTAACAATCTCCGCGTAAGTTGAACCCGCCATTTTAAAGCCCTAGAAGGTCCGTCCAAAAGGCCCAATCCGAAGGGAAAAAAAATCTGATTGGGCAAAATCTAAAGCGACCCCTACCATTCTGGTAGTTCACCTTGATATTGACCAACTGCACAAAACCCATCCTTAAGTACCACTGATCCCTCTAATGAACATAAGTCATAGTCCTACTATGACTGAGTCTTCTCTTCCAAAGAGAAGTTGTGGCCACTATGTTCAAGACCCGAAATCAGCCCTTAAGGGAGATATGTCTCTACTTATCCCTACTTCGGGAAAGGAGTGAATTCTATCTTGTGGATTGAGTTCCCAGCTCCCAGATTAGACAAGTCCCCAAAAAGGTAGACATGTTGAGTTGGCAATATGGCCACTCTCACCCAGGACCGCCCTTAAAGGCAGAAGTTTCCAAAACACTCAGGATTGAGGTCATGTCACCTATGGTCGTTTAGGTGAGATGTAAGTCTCTAGTATCAACGACGATATATACAGAGTCTAATCATCTCGTGGTCCAGGTATTATACAAATTCTTTGTATAGGACACCCCCACTTCACCTCTCCACATGAATTGTCAGGATTTACCATCTGTAGTAGTTTGCAACACTTGCAAACCTCTACAAAACGAGACGTATCCATAGTGTCACCAGGATCAGGTATCCCACCTTAATCCTTAAACTACAGACCTATTTAGGTTACCACTTAAGGCATGATCCACTTGTCTATCACATATACATGCTTAAGTTCACATAAGATAACCAAGGAGCTTTGTTTATTGGATATGAGTAAATGCCAGAATTAAATAACACTTATATCTTTACAAAACAACGAGACTTCGGGAGAATTAGGACATCAATCCCAACAAAAATAAGCTTGAATTAAGGGAATTTGGATATTAACTCACTACTACAACCCAAATGAAGAACAATCTTCTTCTACGATTTTTTCAGAGAAATTCTATCGGTAGCCATCTCTTCTAACACTCCAATCTCTTCAATATATTGCAGAAACTCATGCAAAGAGATTTTCTGCATGAGATGCAACTCATGCTTGGAGTTAATGAAGGTTGAAAAGGTGGGTTGTTAGTGAGCTACTACATGAAGACACAGGAAAATCCAATTTTTCCATTTTGTGTTTTTTCTTCTTTTCTTTTTCAATTTATCAAATTTTGATTTCATAAACCAATTTTATTTAATAAAATTGATAATATTATTAACTTCATAAATTAATTTTCTTAATAAAATTAATAAATAATTATTTAAATAATTTAAATAATTCTAATTAATTTAATATCAAATATTAAATTAATTTTTATACAATTCCATATTCAAATATTTAAATCATATTTAAATATTATTTCTCCAATTTCATTTAATTCTAATTTGAACACTTCAAATTAACTTATCACGCTATTTTAGAGCTGATCCATTTACGAGCTAGTAGGGGGACCTCGCGAACCTACAGATCATGGACATCGACGATCCGAGATTAATCGACTAAACTCATTAGACCAATCTAACCCCCATTCGTTAACTAATGGATGATTCCACTAGATACACGGATTCTGACTTTCAGACTGATAAGGAACATCCTCAAGTATCTTCGAATAACAAGGGACTACATGCTCGTGTATGGATCTAGGGATTTGATCCTTACTGGATACACAGATTCTAACTTTCAGACTGATAAGGACTCTTGCAAGTCCACATCAGGGTCAGTCTTTACTCTTAGCGGAGGAGCTGTAGTGTGGCGAAGCATTAAGCAGGGGTGCATCGCTGACTCCACTATGGAGGCAGAGTACGTAATGGCTTGCGAAGCTGCTAAGAAGGCCGTATGGCTTAGGAAGTTCTTGACAGAACTGGAAGTTGTTCCAAATATGTCTAGGCTCATTACCCTATTGTGATAATAGTGGGGCAGTGGCGAACTCCAAGGAGCCGAGGAGTTATAAGCATGGCAAACACATAGAGCGGAATCATCTGATTCGCAAGATAGTACATCGAGGGGACGCGATCGTCACAAAAATCTCTTTGGAGCACAATGTTGCTGACCCGTTTACGAAGGATCTCACGGCTACAGTGTTTGAGGGTCACCTTCAGAGCATGGGTCTATAGGATCGCCCACGGCTGAACTAGGGCAAGTGGAAGATTTTGTACTGCGCTTTTATGCCCTAGTTTATTGTTTTGTACTAGTTTTATGTACACCCCACTTTGCTTTAGGACAAGTGGGAGATTGTTGAGGTTGATGCCCTAAAGTCTCGTGTCCTGTAGTTTGTAAACTGTTTGTACGAACGCTTGTGTTGTATAATATACGATATTTACTTCACATCTTGTTTTTGCTCAGTTGTATGCTTTATTTGCTTTACCACAAACCAATAAACATAAAATCCCTAGTTGTCTATATGTACCTTAAGCATGTATCTGTCTCTTATACACATCTAGATGAGTATAAGGACTATGTTGTATTGTTCATTATAGGAATCAGTGGTACTTAAGGAGTTAGATGTAACTATAGAGGCATAACAGTTATTGGCCAAGCTGTACTTATGAGCGATCTGTGAAGGGTTATCGCACTGCTGATTGGTTAAGATGGACACATAATATATCTGTGGTAAGGAGAGTTCAGCTGTCGGTCTTTAGTGGAGTGCCTGACATATAACCTGTCTCTTATACACATCTAGATGTGTATAAGAGACAGATGTTGTATTGTTCATTATAGGAATCAGTGGTACTTAAGGAGTGAGATGTAACTACAGGGGCAAAACGGTAAATTGGTCCAGCTGTACTTACGAGTATCTGTGAAGGGTCATCGTACTCATGATTGATTATATTCGATGGACACAGAAATATATCTATGGTAAGAAAAGTTTAGCTGTTGGTCTTTAGTGGAATGTCTGGCAGTTAACGGCTGGTGGATCTCGTGACTAAGAAGTTTAGTCAGCTATTCACGTACCATTTGAGCTTCGAGCCACAGGTCTATTAGGTCCCCTAGGTAGATTGGATAAAGTTGTGAATCAGTATTTGGGTCAGTGTGAAATGTTGAGAGTTCCTTAAAGTTTCTACAAAACCTACCCAAAGGTTCATTTTCTCTCTTATTTACTACGACGACACAACAGGAACAAGATGTGAGGCTTTGCCGAATGTGATATTGTCAATTTGGAAAAATATTTTTTATTTGTAAGTATCGTGTGTGTAGTTGTACTGTCTACTAGACATGGATCTTCTTTGCTCATTTTTTAATCACCCAACATATGAAAATGATCCATGTTTCTTCATTAAAAGAAAATAATTACAATAAGAAAAACGACACTTAAAATATACAAAAGTTACTAAAAAAAATATGAAGATAGATAAAAGAAAACAAGAATATTAAGTCTAGATATTCTCAAAGTCAAAGAAGTTCGCCACATCCAAAATTTTCATATGGGATGGGTCAAATATGTCATTATCCTGGTATGCAAAATCTGCTTCTACATTTTTCTCTCTTTCCTTCAGGGAGGCTTGATAGAGGTCAACTAAGTATTTTAACGTACGACAGTTACGTGACCAATGTCCAGTCATTCCGCATTAAAAACATTTATTTTCAGCACTCTTTGAACTCGTATCTTGTGGAGCTTTTCCTTTATTAACATCATTTTATGTGGTTCTTTTGATATTTGAATGATTAGAACGATCACCACGAAAATAATAATTGTTTTTTCCTCTTCCACGGTCATGACCTCGACCACGATTATTAACATTCACAGCATTCACTTTAGGGAATGGTGTTGTTCCAGCTGGTCGAGATTCGTGGTTCTTCATCAATAACTCGTTATTTTGTTCGACCACGAGAAGACATAAAATTAGTTTAGAATATTGTTTAAAACCTTTCTTTCAATATTGCTGCTGTAGGAGCATATTCGAGACATAAAATGTAGAAAATTTCTTCTCTAACATATCAACATCAGTAATTTTCTCTCCACATAACAATAATTTTGAATTGATTTTAAAAAATGCGAAATTGTAATCACTTACTGATTTAAAATCTTATAATCTTAAATGCATCCACTCATAACGAGTCTTAGGAAGAATAATTATTATTTTTTTATGATCATACCTTTCTTTCAAATTTTTCCACAAGATACGAAATCTTTTATTGTAAGATACTCCATTTTTAACCTCTCGTGGAAATGATGACGAAGGAAAATAATAATTTTTGCTTTATCTTGACTGGATGTCGTTTTTCCTTCTTTAATTGTTTATCGCAAGTTCATACCCTCCAGTGAATTTCGACATTGAGCACTCATGACAAATAATTATTGTCATTAATGTCAAGGGTTGTGAATTCTAATTTTGTAAGATTTGTCATAACAACACTATCGGAAAGTGTTGTATTTATATTAGAAGTTTAATATGTACTAAATATGCAAAATAACATTTAATTTATTAATTATAATAAAAAGAAAAAAGGGCCTACTTTTATGACCTACCTTCAATGATGGAAGTAATAGGAGCTCATGTTGATAACGTGTTGTGAAATTGAGGAGGGAGCACAACGAATATGGAGAAAATATATTATAATAGAATATAAATATAACAATAATAAATAAATAAATATAATAATAAAATAAAATAACTAAAATTATGAAAATTGAGTGGAAATTTGAAGTGGATTTCTTCACCAATGTGTGTATGAGTTTAAGATCCATCAAATGCCACTATTTATAGGCAAAGTGGCAAATATGAGTAACTACAAGGCACATGGACAATATAAAGATTGATACATGACTTTTAGGACCATCAATTTATTTTTATAATAGTTTTGATAAAATATGATGTAATGCGAGGGTATTTTAGTAATTTTGTTGTTTGAAATACGGAAAAAGTGGCATAGATGGCCCAAAATAAAAGGCACAAATAAAAAATGGGTACCATTTTGAAAACCAATGAAATTTGGCCTTCTACTTTTGTCATCACTGTATAAGGCTTGAACATTGTGGCCACAACTTCTCTTTGGAAGAGAAGACTCAGTTATAGTAGAACTATGACTTACGTTCATTAAAGGGATCAGTGGTGCTTAAGGAGTTAGATGTAACTATAGAGGCATAACAGTTATTGGCCAAGCTGTACTTACGAGTGATCTGTGAAGGGTTATCGCACTTCTGATTGGTTAAGATGGACACGTAATATATCTGTGGTAAGGAGAGTTCAGTTGTCAGTCTTTAGTGGAGTGCCTGACCTGTCTCTTATACACATCTAGATGTGTATAAGAGACAGGTGTTTAATGGAGTGCCTGACAGTTAACGGATGGTGGATCCCGTGACTAAAGAGTTTAGTCAGTTATTCACGTACTGTTAGAGCTGTCTCTTATACACATCTAGATGTGTATAAGAGACAGTAGTAGAACTATGACTTACGTTCATTAAAGGGATCAGTGGTGCTTAAGGAGTTAGATGTAACTATAGAGGCATAACAGTTATTGGCCAAGCTGTACTTACGAGTGATCTGTGAAGGGTTGTCGCACTTCTCATTGGTTAAGATGGACACCTGTCTCTTATACACATCTAGATGTGTATAAGAGACAGGGTTTAAGCCTTCTCCCACTTGCCCAATCGTGTACACGATTGTTCATTCCTCCTTCGTCTGCTTCATTCCAAGTCCACATAGAGCCTACCCTCTGGATTCTCACACCGAGAATACCAAGGTAACCTTTTTGGTGGTGTCATACTCAACTCGACACCGTTGAGGTTTGTGTAGGTTGTCGTGTTGCTGGGGTGTTCATGACCAAGGCGATCGCAGAGGACGAGTACACGGTGTTCGTGCTGCGGAGCGGTCGTGTTGTTCGAGCGTTCGTGAGCAAGGAGCGTAGAGACGAGTCTACAAATGTTCGTAGCTTTCGCCTTGTTCATTTGTAGTTATCATGCTGTAATTTTTGTAACAATTGCATAACTATTTGTTTTGTTTACGATTTTAATTTATAATGTTCATTCATGATTGTAATTTGGAATGATCTATTTTCCGCTGCTCATGGAAATCCTCGGATAACATAGAGCATAGAGTGTAATGCATGAAGCATGAAACATCAAGTATCGAGTATCGAGTAGCATGTAGCTAGTATATAGCATATATCATATAACATAAAGCATAAAGAGTAGAGTATCAATTATTGAGCATCAAGGATCGAAGATCGAGTATCGAATATCAAATATAAGTATCAAGTATCAAAGACACTTATAAATCACAGCGCGCGAATGGATTTTAGGGTTGAATGAGTAAAATTTACATGATGCTGATAAAAGTAAAATGCCATTTTTCATTCCATTTAAAAAAATACCAAATTTTCATTTGGACCCAAAAAAAAAAAATAGGCATCCATACCAAAGAAAAAAAACCTTGAAATACAGCAATTCCCCCCATTCTTTTAAAACAAAACCCTAAATTGCAGTTCCCAGAAACGCCCTAATTTTACTGTCAGTTCACTGGAATAATGGAAGAGACGACGGTAGAAGAAGGCGATACCAACAAAGATGTTGAGGTTGCTCCAGCCTTAATTGCAGTTCACCCAACTGAGAAATTTGTTGCCGTCGCCGTTGGCTCCGACCTGCGTGTATACGATCTCGTGTGAGTTTTTTTTTTCCGGCTCCATTAATTTTATCTTCTATAAACTTTGATTGATGGTACAATACGACTATATTCACTCTCTTTATACTAATTGGATTTAAAATTAAAATCGTATTTGCCTTTGTAGCCCTGTTGAATTCCTTTCTCGTATGTTGATGGGTTGTTTTGAGTTAACTGCAGAGGTAATTCTGCGGTTTCTTTGGTTGATGAATCTGGGGAACCGTATCATAAAGACTCCATTAGAACGATTTGTTATGGTTCGAAAGGGAACCTTTTTGTATCTGCTGGTGATGATAAGACGGTTAAGATTTGGGCTACCGAGTCTTGGCGCTGTATTTATAATGTGTAAGTTTTTTCCCTTTTCTGTGCTCTCTTTTTTCTGGGTGATTTACTTCGGGGATGTTCATTGGCTATGGATATGCGAGCTGATTGATGTGTTCATTGGTTGTGGCTTATATATTGCGCAAATTTCATTACTTTTTTTTTTTGTTATTATAATGCATATAGTAGTTTCTGGATTATTTGGAAAAATTGTAACACCAGCTGCATGCTTTCTCGATCGGTCTTCCTTGTGTAATACTGAAAATTTCATAATTCTGATGACAGGGTTTCTGAAAAACGAGTGAGTGCAGCTGCCATTAGCCCTAATGGTCTGCATGTTTGTTTTGCTGACAAGTTTGGGGTTATCTGGGTTGTGGATCTTGATGGAGGCGTTGATGGAAATCAGCCTCTGGTTAACAAGAAGGCAGTGTCCTTGCTTTCACATTATTGCAGTATAATCACGAGCTTGGTAAGCAGTCCTCTCTTAACCATCTTTTTCCCCTGTATTTAGCCATGTTTTTGCTATAGTGCATCGGTGGCTTTTCTTACTTCTGTTCTGCGACCCATTTCGTTGACTTGTACATAATGTTTGTTTTTCTAAATGTTAAATATTTTGACTTTTTGAAATTTAAACGTCATAGGTGAGGGTCTTCATACTTGTGTATGTGGAGAATGAACTTTTAATTTCTATTTTTTCATGATTTCTCTCATTTAGATGAAATATATTTTCCCTTTTAAGAGAGGCTCATTTTTCCTTTTTTTGAGAGTTGAATTGTTAGGGGTGCTGTAAAGTTGGGCAGGTCAATGTTGGTCATCCCACCATATGATTTGAGCTTTATCCAATGAATGGGATGCTACAAATAAATAGTAGACTTGGATGGAAAAAACAAATGTAGAGAGTGGACAAATGACTATTTCAAGGGAGACTTGATGGTTCTTTTTTGGAGGACAATTGGAAGCATTGTGATGGGTGTGACCAATTTCGTTTATCTGTAAGTAGTGAGGAAGAGCATGAGTTTATGAGAACAACATTTTCCGTCTCATGAGTCTTTTCGGATTGTATTCAAAAGCAAATTTATATGTTCTTATGCATGTGGTGGAATATTTCTGTTAGGATTCTACTTCCCGCAATCAGAAAATCCCAATAAGAACACAAATATTCAAGAAATTCACAAGGCAAACACCCTTGTGATTATATATTTACTCAAGGAAAATCCAGTCATACAATATCAAGATAATAACAAAAATAAGTAAAGATAGATGAACAAACTCCTCAGCACATTCTAGAGGACTGAGAATCCAATTCCAAGAGCCAAACACTCTTCTAATTCTTCACATCCCTAGCCGTACTCTCTCTCCCACTATCTATAGCCCAAAAACCCAACAAGCCTAATTTCTAACTACTAGAATGCGGAATGCCTCTTATTACTAATCATACTGATTATTTCAATATATTCCTGATTAGGAGCCTTACAATTTCCTTACACCAATTACCAATATGTAGAGATTGGAGGACATGGCTATCCAAATACCATTGTATATCCATCGCGAGAAAATTTTCAATGTAAAAGATCCAAACGAAAAATAATTGGGATGTCTTTCTATGGCTTTCTATGGCATATGAGGGAATTGATTTTTTTACAACATCTATAGGAGCATCCTTGTAGTTCGTTGGTAGTGGTGCATTTCTGCAAAGTGGCTTCAAAGGACCATCACCATCACCTTTTCTTGATACATGATCAGGTTGCATATATAAAGCTTCATGGCTAACAATGGGGTGAGAAATATTTCGAAGTTACTTTGAAATTTTACGATTGAACATTGAGGTAGTGATTTCTATGTGGAGAACCAGGGCTTTGGATGCTCTTCAATGCATATGGTTGAGCATAACTGGAGAATTTATAGAATAGATTTGTTAATGGGCGTAAGGATCAGAAGGTTTGCATATGCCTTTAGTTTGTTTGTTGTGACTGTATGTAATTTTGTACTTATATCCCTCATGAAATTTCCTTTTTCTATTGAAAGGATAAAAACAAAAACAAAAGTTGGATGAGGTAGATTCATATGATGCTTTCACATATTTATAATGGTGGGAAATGTTTCTGTTGTTTTGCTGTTTGTATAGTTTTCATGCAGTTACACATAATTAATATCTTTATTTTTGCAGGAATTCTCACTGGATGGGAAGTTCTTAGTTAGTGCGGACCGTGATTTTAAAATTCGGGTAATCATATTCTCTTCTCATTAATTATGAGAGTAACTCATTGAAATTCACGTTTTTTTAAATGGGGGTGTTTTTATTGAAGGTGACAACATTTCCCACAAAACCTGTGAATGAAGCTCATGAGATTCAAAGTTTTTGTCTAGGCCATACAGAGTGAGTTTTCATGATCTAAATCTAATATTAGTACAAGATAAAGGTGGATGGTCAGTAGTGACATTTCCTTTGATTTTGATTCATATGTTTATTCCATGTATCTTTTCAAGTTTCGTATCCTGCATAGCCTTCATTTCTAGCCTGGAGTGCTCACATGGGTTTCTCATCTCTGGAAGTGGCGATTTAACTGTAAGATAGCCTCATATGAACTCCCCATTTGCTTTTGGTGCAACATGTGAAATACAACCATATTTTTTGGCCTTTTCAGGTACGCTTATGGGATATTCTCTCTGGATCACTCCTTTACACTTGTGAAATTGGAGATAAGGTGTTTCCGTTGTCCTGAACTTATTTTGCACCTCGAACTCTCACTATAATAGTTTTTTAAAAATGGAATTTGATGAATTCTACATTGAATAATACTAGGTTTTCTCTCAGAATTATTACCTTGATTAATGAACACTATAGCTAGGACAAGATGGTCGTAACTTAGAGAACAGTATATTGTATCCCATATTAAGATTGGTATAAAATATGGACGAGTGTTTCCGGTTTCTCTCTTCTGTAACTAGAAGAGCTAACTAAAGTGTGCATTCTTCTCTTTTGTGCCTTTGTGGTATGGTTTTTGATCTCCTTGTTCACAACTTGATTTCTCGCACCAACTTACTGAAGGTAGAACTCTTAGAGTCTAAAGAAAGAGAGGGCTGCCATTCAGCTGTCACAAGTCTCTGCACGATAGCCAATGGTGCCCTTGTTGCGGTGGCGGTTCAAAGGCAATTTTCCCCCTCTATGCTCTTTTTTCTTCTTTGGTGGAGTCTACCGTTGAATTTGTGTCCTAACCTTATCATTTTTCTTTGTAGCTTGCATGGAATAATTCTACTGAACTGTGACCTGTCAAATCATACTCTATCTGTAGTCAAGGTAATGATCTCCAGATTTATATTTTACAAACTTCTGGATGATATACACTGATGAGATTGTTTGCCCTTTCTTCTCCCTAGAGACCTTTTGAGGATGGAAGTAATATTTGTGTTTGGTTCCGATGAGTTTGTAGGCCCATGAATAAAGAACATCAGTTTTATGCTTTATTAACTCATACTGTCGATCCCACGACTTCAATACTCTTCAGACTTCACAAGTTCCACTCTTGTCCCGAACACCCTTTTTGATGTTTGTGAGCCTCCGAGTCTAGTTACAGGCACATCATCTAATTTATTTAATCTCCTTGTTTCCTGATGAAATTGGTTTGTTATAATTTTGATATTTCAGGTGGTTTCTATAAGTGAGGAGACATTCATCCCGACGAGCTTATCGACCTGTTGGTCGACTGGGTACCTATGGATGGTAACCGGTGCCTCCAGTTTGCACAATTTGGGGCACTCCTCTCTGGCCCGTGTCAAGGTCATCAGTGGTTTCAACAAGGACAATCCCGATTCCACCACAAATGAGGTATCCATACTGGAAGATGATGCAATACCCGGGGGAATGAAGCTACTTGAAAAATTGCAGGGAGGTGTGACATTCGACGAGAAAGTGTTCTTGGCAGCTGCTGAAGCTGTAAAAACTGCAATGAGCAATCTGTTGACTAAGAAACAGTATTCCACAGAGAAGAGGGACTTCAGAAAGAGAACAAGAAATGATAGGAAGCTTAAACAATGATATGAGTATTCATTAGTTCACACATCAACAACAGTATCCTGTTTAATGTAAAATTAGTCATTTTTTCAACTTTTTTGGTTTAACGGAAGCTTTTAGTTAGATTATATTGTGATAATGTTTTAATTTAATTCTGCAAGAGAAACTTGACGTACTTTAGCCGTAGTTTTCTTGGTCAAAGCCATATCAGTAATAGGAAATTAGGAATGTACGTTGGCCCCCCAATTATTTTGAAGAAGCTTATGTGCAATGACCAAAATAGCCCTCAGCTTCTGTTGGCCTCTTTCTCATGGTTGAAAACTGGCCTTGGTTGGATTGAAGGTTATTATTTTATTTTTATGATGAAATATGAGTTAAAATTGGCTTATTATATGACCCGAGGAATTGCATGTAGGCCTTGTTTTTACTAATTTGTAATTAAAATTTGTGTAATCATATACTAATCTGTAATTAAAATTTGTATAATCTAATGGAATTTTATTGATGGCTCAATTATCTTTTATTATATTTACTCACATTTCATGTACGTGTTTTGTTTTTTAATCATTATAGTTACTGTTTGAGGTCAATCGTTAATGATATCTGTAATGACAACAAGAATTATGATAGATTCATTTGTGATTATGAAATGCAATTCATTTATTACCTACCATAAACATAGCCATACAAAATTGAATGGGGGCAGGTATGCAATAATTAGGTTAAATTTTTGTAATGATTTAGAGCAATTAATTTTGGAGTTTTGTTGGATTTGAAATCCATCTACATCAAATGTCAATAATTGAGGAAATATTAGAAAGCAGAAGAGTGGGTGAAATTGAATGAGAAAAGGACAAGCAAGCAATGTTCATCTTGTATTAGTTTATTTATCCATCACGTAATACTAAACTACTCTCAACATTTACGTGGCCTTCTTATATTCTGCCTCTCCCCCACTTTATTATTGTCGTCAGGTTAATTATAAAGCTCAATCCGAACTAGGGATAAAATACTATTTATTATTTTCAGTAATCGATAATTCGATTTTCTACTCGTATTTAAAAAAAAAAAAAAAAAAAAAAAAAAGGGTTCACTAAACCATGATGAACACTACTGAGAATTAAGATTAAAGCGCCACTTTAAACATTTGGTGATGGAGTACACAAGCACAGCCATTGAAACTTGATGAAAAATTTTAAAATATAATTTAAAATAAAAACTTTATGGATTAAATATAATTCGTTACCATAATTAACTAAAAAAGTAAGGGTTAATTATTTTGCAAACTTTAGGGGTTCATACGTAAACACTTGAGAATAATTATAACATATATATGAAAATATCATTTATGGATATTTCCCAATAATTTATATATATATTTTTTACTCTGAGAAACATTTATCTCTGCCATTTGATAATGATGAAAATTTCTTAAGGTTTGACCATTAAATTATTTGACCCTGCCTAATCTTGAAAATTTGTTGTTTTTTATAATGAAAAATGTTTTATCCAGGATAATCTGAATAAGATTATTTATATCGAGCTTACTGCTATATCTTCTTTCCGAATATTTGGATTCGTTTGATATGCAATTTAAATTATTTATATGTTATTATTATTTTAACGAATTCATTCAATGAATATTTCTTTATTGAATTTATTGTTATACAAAAATTTGATTATATGATCCAAATATTCAAAATATTGAAAACATAAAATCTATATTATCTACCAAGGATATAAGAGAGAAACATTTGATTTTTCTTTTACTATTTTAATGGAGGGTCATTAGGATATCTTATGTTATTTAAATTATTAAAAAAATCTCATTTTATCTATAAAAGGAAAAATAAATTTAAAAAATCACATTTTATCTTTAATAATCTCTACTTTTTTTAGATAAAGGTTTTTTTAAAAAAAAAAAAAAAA
This sequence comes from Benincasa hispida, assembly GCF_009727055.1. Taxonomy (NCBI): domain Eukaryota; kingdom Viridiplantae; phylum Streptophyta; class Magnoliopsida; order Cucurbitales; family Cucurbitaceae; genus Benincasa; species Benincasa hispida. The sequence goes on from NC_052357.1 coordinate 25,122,806, forward strand.
TCATATTTTATCTCTATTATCTACTTCAAGTTAAATAAAGGTAAAAAAATAAAATAAAAATCATATTTATTCTCTAATATCTTATTCATGATTTTTTTAAAATTATATTTTATCACTAATAATCTATACTTCACATTAAATAGAGGAATTAAAAAAAATTATATGATTTGAGATTTAAAATTTTCTCTATAAATACCTAATTTTAACTTCTCATTTTCCATCAACTATCTTTTTTTTTTTTTTTTTTTTTTTTTTAATACCGGTTTTCTCTAACTTATTTGTTTTTTTGTTTTTTTTTATAGAAATTTTGTTGTAGATATTTGTTTTAAAAGAAATTTGTTAATAGAAACATTTTTCCCAATAGTATCTTTTCTATCTTATATCACTTCTCTCTATTTTTGTTTAACATATGTTATTTTTTCAATTTTTTTTTTTTTACCTTTCAATTTTGTAAAAACATATAGAGGGATTAATATGACTTTTTTTTTATATGATTTTGTAGTTTTTTTACAGACAACAAATTCATCAATTGATCTTCACATCTTAAAAAGAGGGTAGAAAAAATACCTTGCTTTTGAGATTTAAGATACTTCTCAAAGTTTAAACAATTTAAAGGACGATAAAGTGACAAAGAAGATAGTGTGTTTTAATGCTTTTGTAGTAATTTCTTTTCACGTTTTAATTTTAATTTTAGTAAATGTATACCAATGAGTTTAGAGATTCATAATACTTTATTACTTTTTTTTTTTTAATCTTTTATTCCTTTTTTATTTTTAAATTTGTTATAACTACACATTAATTCCTAAAATTTGAAATAAAAAAAAAAGATGGTTCCAAATCAAAATAGATTAAATTTTGAAATAAAATTTAAAATCAAGAAAAAGATTTTTTAATATATATTTTTCTTTAAAAAATGTTAGTTTAAATCAATATTTGAAATTAACAAGATAATCAAATCATCAAAATAAAAATAAAAACTAACTAAGAAATTATTATCATGAAATTAAAAAAAATTGGTTTAAATTGAAGTTTGAAATTATGAAGATAATCAAATCATCAAAATTAAAAATTAAAAAAATTAGCTAAGAGATAATTAAAAAAAAGTACAAAATTAAGAAGATAATAAAACAATCCAAATCTAGATATCAAATACATTTTTCTTAACAAAGTGACCACAATTTTAAAATAATAATAATAATAATATTTTTTTTTTTGTTCATATTGAAGTTTGAAATTAGGAAGATAATCAAATCTTCCCTGATTAAAATAAAACATATATATATATTTTTAATAAAATGATAATTATCATAATTTTTTTTAAAAAAAAATAGTACAAAATATTTTAGTTTATAATTGTTTTATAATACATTTTATACTCAATTAGATTAGCTATTATTTTCCTCACCCAACTTCCACAATTTTTATAAATATCTTTTCATCATTAAAATTTTATAATTAAATTCTCCACTTAAACTTTATGCAACATATGCAACGGAGTTAATATCAAATTAGTTATCTTAAAATAAATAAAAAAAATTAGGATTAATATACTATTTTGATAGTATAACTTATTTTACTTCATTAAATTTAAAACACATAAAAAATAATATACTATACATTAAAATTACATAATATCGTACAATAATTTAACAAAACATATAACATAAATTTGTCGATATTTTTTTTAACAATATGTGAAATTTAACTAACTGGTATTGTAATCAAAGCAAATATAGTTGGATTGATATGTAAAATGTGTTCTTATTGTACTTAGGAAAACAATTTGGTATTGTATATGAATATATTACACATTTTAAACTAGTTTTAAACATAGGTTTATTAGCCATACTGTTAAATTGAATCATATAGTAAATACCAGTCTCACGGAGAAAACGAAATTCTGTAGCTAATACCACCAACTTTATTATATGTTTATCAACAAAATTTATTTTGAAAGTCGTGAAATTGGTACAATAATTATTTGGATTCAACGTCTTATGAAGAGAGAAAATAAGAAGTCATTTGAGGTATTGAAACAAACATCATTAATTAAAGGCATATCACATGTGTCTCAAACCTTTTCTTTTTCTTTTTTATATTTAGGGAAAGTTCATTTAAAAGTAGTATGGGTGAATGATTTGTTTGATTCAAAAACCTTAACTAGAAGGAAAATCTACAAAATTGCAAAAGAATTTAGTTCTCCATATGTGACCATGCATAATAAAAAACAACCAAAAAAAAATGCCATAGATGGGAGGAACAAAGCACATGCATGGTACCGTTTCTTTTTTCCATCCAAAATAATTAATCATATTAAAAAATATGAACACTTCATTATAAAGGTGTTCAAATGACTAGACAATCTAAACGATTCGAACAATCAAACTCAAACTATAAGAGTTGAGTTTGATTAATTTTGTTTTTGAGTTGAATTGAGTTATTATTTTTTTTTTTTTTTGGATTGACGAGAAAAATAGCAAATTTTAAAGTTTCATTTGAAAAAATAGCAAAAAATTTTCAAAATTGTAAAAATAGCAAAACGATTTTTTTTTTTTTTAAAAAAAAACTAATTAACAAATATCCAAATTATCCCTGCATATTAAACCCAATAAAATAATACAAAAACAAAAACGAATCCAAAAAAACTAATTCAATGCAAATACATACATTGTAATTGCATTACATTTAAATGAGATGTCCTCGAACACCCTTGTGTTAGACAGTCACCAAAATTACCATCAAACTCCTAAACGATACTTAATTTAATTGAAGCCAGTCATATCGTAGAAAAACCAAAACTTTAACAAAAACCTACAAAAAAAACCCCTGATAATCACCTATATCACCTAAACACTCCTGGCCGATTCCTCTTACGATCACACAACGGCAATAGCGATGGCTTCTGGTAAATAGCTATGTAAAAGAGATAAATGAGATAGGAAGATCCACGACAATTATCGAAGTTAACTTCGGCGACGACGACGATTTCAACAAAAACAATGACGTGTGGTGGACTGCAGTCAAATGAAATAGTAAGGATGATGGTGTGAAGCAAAAATTGTTGCTCTTCACGCGAAGGAGGAGAATAAGGCGGAGGCTTGGGGGAGGGAATTTGTGCAGCTGGCTATTAGATAACTAGGTTTTTTTTTTTTTTACTTTCTTTTATTTTTTATATGTTATTTTAACTAAAAAAAACTTATTTAAATATGTTTATATAATAATAATAATAACAATAATAAAAGTTTCTTTTTTCCATCTTAAATTTTAAATATGTCGATATCTTCTCGTATCTTTCCTAAGATAACTTCTTAAATTTCAAATATATTGATATCTTCTCGTATCTTTCATAACATAATCTTTTCCAATAAACTCAAATTTTGATTCTAAAAATTTAAAATTAAAATAAATACATTAAACTTTCAAAATTATGGAGCTTACCTTCAAAATCTCTAATTCCAAATTTTGAAAACTAAAATATTTTAATTTAATGTATTGAAAATTTAATTTATTAGATATTGGACATCTACTCAAGTCAAATTAAGCTAAGTTTTGATTTTAGCGAACTCACATTTATTCAAAAAATAAATAAGAAAGGCAAAATCCATAATTAAATTTGAATTGTTTGAAAATAACTATTTTTGAAAGGTTGGATATTACATAAAACCTCATAACTTACATTATAATTGCATTATATGTGTAAAGGTAAATTAGTTAAATCTAATAACTTTGTTTAAATATTTAAGGAAAAAAAAACCGACAACCTTATCTAACCCAACCCAAATTTTAAGAGTTGGGTTGGAGACCATGTTCTAGTCTTTCGAGTAGCTAACTCGACTTTTCAGGTTGGTCCAAAAACCTCCTTTAACCCAACTCAATCCATGTACACGCCTACTCTATTATGGACTAACACATAGAATGATAAAGATATTAGTGAACAACTATCAACCATGATACACATGTACTCATTTTCTTAAAATAATTATGATGTGAAATTTTAAATTTAATCTTAAGAGGAATGAAAAATAGGAAAATTTAGTTAATTATAATTATTTTAAACTTTTTAAATTAATTAAGATGTTACACTAAATACATACAATTATCTAAGGATAAAAACGAGCCAAATTTAAATCTTTAAATTTGTAATATTTTAAAATATAGAGACTAGATTAAAAAAAATTAAAATTTTAAAAATAAATCAAAACAAAATTTAAAATTCAAGTATTAAGGCCACATTTATCAAACCGTAATGAAAATTCTAATGAAATTCCGTTGATGGAATAGTTATAATAAACTTAAATTGCAGATGAAATTGGATTGACGTTTATTTAAAATTATGAATTGTAACGATAGGTAAAATGTGCCAAAATTCAAAAAAAAAATCTCTGAATCAGTAACAATAATGGTAACCATAATAATGCAACATAGTTTTTCAGATACAATTGGATTGAGCGCATTCCGTCTATTAATCATTTTGCATTTTTTTATTACAAATTTCGAAATGGGTCCAAATATCAGTATAGATGTAAAACACAAGTAAACAACACTAAAATAATTAAATGAGACTCACTTTTCATATTATCATTGATTTATTACATTTTACTTATAGTGAGTTTGGTCTAAATGGATAAATTTCTTTTTCTAAAAAAATAAAAAAGGGAAAAAAAATGGCATTATCGAAACCTATATGTGCGTGCCTTTTACTCATTTCTACGTTTCAGTGTTTTGCACGAATCGTGTCAGAACTGAGAACTTCAGATCGGAGAAAGATTCCATCATTTTTCATTTTATTATTATTATTCTTTTTATTTTGTCCAGATTTTTTTTGTACATTTGAAAATGTCAAATAATTTTTGTTTATGGTATTGATATGAACTCGAAAATTTTTACTCTATAATCGTTATATATAACATCTTCTAAAAAATTCATCAATTAGATTTTAATAACGACAATTAATGTAACTTGTTTAATGTTGTAATTGTTGATTTACATTTTACATTTTTTTTTCTTTTCTTTTTTCTTTTTAAATGCCTGAATTTAAAATCCAATCTCTAACGGTAAGTTCGATAGTAAAACTTTGACCTAGGGTCATTTTGGCTATTTTACCTAATCGTTTGACCAATCATAAGATAACAACTATATCAACCTAAATATTGATTTATTATAGCTTAAATTGCAAAAAATTGTCCCATAAACTTTCCGATTTATGTATATTTGGTTCTTAAATTTTCAAAATGCTTAATAAGTCCTTAAATTTTTAATTTTGTGTCACTAGATCTTTTAACTTTAAAAAGTGTCTAATAGATTCTTAAATTTTCAATTTTATGTATATTAAGTTCCTAAATGCTTTAGAACACTAAAATTCAATTTAAATCCAATAAGTCAATTTTTTTTTTGGCAATTTGATATCTAATATGTCCTTGACTTATTCGAATTTTTTTTTTTCAACTTACGTATCTATCAAACATAAAATTGAAATGGAAAATCTCAGTATATATAAAATTCATATCTAATAGATCAATTATCAATTATTTTTCACAAAATTAAAACTATTAGAAGATAAAAGACCTATAATATACAAAATCGAAAATTTAAGGATATATTAAACAAAAAACAAAACCAACAACTATATTTTACCAAATGTCTTATAATTTTAAATTTATATCTAATAAAATTTATGATTTTTAATTTTTTATCTAACACGTCGTTGATATATATATATATATATATATAAAGCAAAAAGTTAAAATCCTATAAAAATATTTTCAATTTATTATATTAGTTAATTTTTATTTGTATAAGATATCAAAATCTATCATACACAAAATAAAAAGATTAGAAACCACCTAGATATTTTTAAAGTTTAGATATCTATTAAACTGACCTATCAAAGAGTTTTTAATTAAAGTTCAAGAAAAAGAAACATGATATCCAAACATAAAAAAGGTAGACATATAATTTAACATATAAAAAACACTCATGAATTCACTCTTTGTTTCAAAAGTACCTTTATCATTAAAAATTTGTAACATTACTATTTCCCTTTCATACATGTTTCAAAACTATATTCAAATATAAATCTTTATGAGGTGTTAGAGACACTGAGTTGAGTTATGATACCTGAAGTTAATATGTTGGAGTTAGAAGAAAATCAATGTTTGAGGTGTAGAGTTTGTGAAGATGAAGTTCCTTCAATAAATGTGTAAAAGAGAGAAAAAGAGGAAGATGAAGTTTTTTCGGTAAATGTGTAAATTTCATATTAAACATTGACTTGTTAGTTGATAAGCCAAACACCCCTTAAAATTTTTGAATAATAATTAAAACTTATTATATTTGGACAATGACTTAAAATTAGGGATGATCATGATAGATCAAAAAATCAAACCGACTGACCGAATTAAAGTTGCACGGTTGGGAAGGGAAGGGGTTGGCCGGTGTCAGTTTGGAAAAATTAAAATAAAAAGAATAAAACCGACCAAAACCAATCGACCGACTTTTACTCTTTGATTGTCGAGGTTAGTTTGAACATTTATTAAACCGACCACAGTCGATTCAACGATTGAAAAATTGACTCTAATCGATCCTCCTTAAAATGATGTAGCAATCTAAATTTTAATCGCGGGTCATTGTTCATGAAATTAATATTTATAAAAAAGTTGAGAATAATGAAGATGATAATTTTTTAAAATATAGAGATGTTTTTTAAACCAATAGCAAAATTTAGGGTTACTTTTCTTTTCTCAAAATAATTTAACAAATATTTATACTACATGTCCCCACCTAAATACGGCCTAATCTAAAAAGTGAGAGTGAGGACAAGACTTCACGTGATATAAGCATGAGAATAAACTGTCACACTACACGACAAAACCCTACCATATTATAAGAGGAAAAATAATAATAAAGAGAGAAATTTATTTTTGTTTTACTATTAAATTTGAGAAAACATCCAAATTGAGGTGGTTTCTTTCATCACGTCCCTCACCTCCGTTCAATTATTCCACCATACTTTAATTAATCCATCATTTATGTTTTTTTTCTTAATTAACCATTTCCTAAATAAAAAATAGATTTATTACTGAACTAACTAATGGTTTTTATTGAACTATTAAAAAAAAAAATTATATAAACTTTCGTTAGCTTAATTATATAGTATCAATACATTTTATACACATATTTTGTGTTACATAATAGATCTATAGGTTAAATAATGGGTGGTACCTACATTCCAGAATTAATTTCTTTTTCAAAATTAATTTATCTTAGTGGTAATAAACATACACTAATTCTTTCGAGATTGGAGGTTCAATTTCATCCTATAATTGTTGTAATAATAAGAAAATCCTATTTTTTTTTTAATTTCCTTTTTGACAATATTTCTTTACTTCATTCTTACTAAACTTATACTTTTAATTTTAGGAAAAAAAAACCATTTTATCTCTAAATTTTGAATCTTGTTTTCCTACTATTTATAAGTTTCAAATAATGTTATATTTCTACTCATGAGTTTTGAGTTTAAGTTTTATTTAATCTCTTACTTTCAAAATGCCATATTTTTACCCTTAAATTTTAGATTCTAATTTTGTATTGATCTCTAGTCTTTAATATCTCACACTTTTACTCTCTAGTTTTCATCAACCCACTCTCATAAATTCTAAAATAGGCTAGTCTTAAAAGTTAGAGAATAAAATGAAATTTAAACTTCAATTGCAAAAAGATAAGATTGGTTGGTGACTTTTGCTTTTATTTTGCTTTTTTTTTTTGTTGGGTAATTAAGATATTATATAAATAGATTAATAACCAGATCAAAAAGTAATTTAAAAAGAAGTTAAGAGAGAGATGATAAAGAGGATAAAAAGAGATAAGGTTTGTTGTTTAATTTGAATTAGTCATAATAATTCCACTAATTATATCAAATTAAGGACAACTTTTAGAGTGAAAAAAGGAGCCATTTTTGGAGTTTTTGTGGGACTGTCTTCTTTATTTCACTCTAAATCCACTGATTTTTTTGGTGTCCCCATTTTCCCTTTTTCCCATTCTCCTCCCTTTTTCTTAAATTTCCATTTTCAAATTCTACATTTTTCAATATTCTTCTTCTTCTTCTTCTTCTTCTTCTTCAACCTCCAGCCAAAAATCTCAAAAAAAAAAAAAAAAAAAACTTCTACCTAATAGCAAATTTTCTTAGAATTTTAATAAATAAATAATTTCTTTTAAAGGAAGAAACAAAAAAAAAAAAAAAAAAAACCCTAATCCATGTCCATCATCTCATGTCTTCCACACCGTTGGATTGGTTTTGATCAACGGTGGTAAATAGTTTGTCTTGTTCTTTTCTTCCACCGTTTTAGCAGAAGCAGCCATGGAAGCCACTGAAGTTTAATTTAAGCATCAAATTTTTTTGCCCCCACCCAAAATAAAGCTTTTTTCCTTTTTCCTTTTTTTGAAAAAAAAAATCCCATTTCCTAATTCCAAACTCAGAAGTTTGTTTTTCTCAACAATTTTTGCTACTTATTTTTGAGGTATTTTTCTCATTAAATTAATTTCTGGGTTTGGTTTTGTTTAATTTATTAAATTCTTACATGAGTAGATCTGAATTTTTAATTTTTAATTTTTTTTTTCAGGTGGAAGATTTTTGAAAATAGGAGAGAAAATAAAAACATGTTGAGGAATAGATCTAGAGCTGTAACTGGAAAACAAGCATTAATGGCAGATCAAACCTCTCAATCTTCTTCTTCTTCTCCATCTTCTTATACAAAACCACTTAAAAATTCCTTCTTTGGATCTCCAAGATTCAAAGCTTTTTCATCAACAAATGATCACTCTGTTATTAGCCCAACTTCTGTTCTTGATTCCAAACCATTTTTCTCTTTACAAAATCCTTTCAAACCAAATCCCAATACTACCCCCAACAAAAAAGTTACAATTTTCCCAGAAAACAAAGGCCCAAAGAAGCCCATTGGGCTTGCTTTAATTGAGGATAAAAATGATTCCAAGCCCACTAAGAGTGTCATCTTTAGTGCTAAACTTCGTGTTCAAATCCCTCCGCCGGAATCCACCATGGACGGCGGCGGAGAGATGGGTAATGGGTTGTTGATGACGGTGGAGGAGATGGAAGTTTGTGAAGAGTATACTTGTGTGAAAAGACATGGGCCTAATGCTAAAATTACTCATATTTTTGATAATTTTGTGGTCAAAAGCTCTGTTGATGATTATGGTTCTCCTCACAATTTTTCAATGGCGGATGTGAGGAAGAAGAAGATCATGAAGAAGAACAACACTGACTTTCTTAGCTTTTGTTATACTTGCAAGAATGATCTTCAGCTCACCAATGACATCTATATTTACAGGTATCATCGACTTCTTTCTTGTTTCTTGTATTATCTTATTTGTTGTTAATTAAGTCCTAGAAAATGAAATTTTGTTCCTATAATTTACATTTTATTGAATAACTATTCGATAAATTAATCTTATAAATATTATTATTTTTCTATAATTAACAGTTTTAAAGTTTAGGTTTTGTTTTTAGAATTTGATTATAATTCAAATCTTTCTTTTAAGAAAGATGCTTATCAAACGATTTTATTTTATTTTTTTGGGTGAAAGATCAAATAATTGTGTTGAGGAGTAGTATTTTGTTTTATTTTACTTCTTTGAGAATGGGAAGAAATTATGTGTTTGGTAATTGTTATGGTTCTGTTCACTTAAGTTGGAAACAGTCCTTTTTACATAAAAAAAACAATTTAAAATAAAATATTCAAAGTTTTTAGGTTATAATTATTTATTTTTACATCTATTATGGAATTTAATTAGATAATAATGCAAGGAAAAAAAAGTTTCTTGATTTATACATAATTTTGAGAGTTTTTTTTTTTAAGATGAGAAAATAAAACAAGTAAAAAGTTGCTTTATATATTAAAAAAAATTAAGAAAAGAAAAAATTAATGAGAAATATGAACGTTGTCAACAAAGATAAAAACGTCACAACAAGTATTCACCTATATTTCCTGTTTCATCTCTAAAGATTTCTCGCAACGGTTTATATTTTTACCTTTTTCGATATTTTATTCTCGTTACTAAAAACGATATTTCTTTGGTTGTGTGAATAACTTTTAAAGATCTTAATTATAAGATGATACAATAGAATAAATATGATTAATTTGGAAGTTGAATAATAATTATCCGCCATATTATTGTTGTTTGCAGAGGTGAGAAAGCTTTTTGCAGCCAGGAATGTCGCAACCAAGAAATGCTTTTGGATGAAGAAGAGGAAGAATATTCATCTTAGATCATCATTTTCAACCTATGCTTTCTTCTTCCATTATATTTTCACTAAATTCATGGCAAAATTTTACTCTTTTTTTTTTGGGTTTTGTTTTGTTTTTTTTTTTCCTCTCATGCAAATAGAGATAAGAGAGAGGTGTTTGTAGAGAGAGAAATTATGGATAAAAATATGTTCAATATGTTGACTAATATGATTGCTTGTTTTGTCTTTTACTTAAAAACTTGGTTTTTTTTTTTGGAAAAAATAAAAATATTTGATAATGTGGAATTGAAAGCAAGCCTAACTTTTGTCTACTTTCACTTTAATGATTATGCATATAAATATATAGACCTTTTGGGACCAAGTTTATTTCATTACATTGGGGGAATAAGATTCTTACTTCATATCTAGAGGATTTATCTTTTCCTTTTCTCTTTTTTCTCTTTTTTGTTTAATTGGTTAGATTAATTACCAAGTAATTGTCCCTTATCAAAAATTACGTTGGGGATGCTTTTTTTATATTAAAAAATAAAAAAATTAATCGGGGATGGAGACAGGGTGGGGATACCCTCCCCGTCCCTGACCAAGGACTCGGTTATAATCCCTGGTTGGATCCCATCTCCGATCAAACCAAGGATTCTCCGTCCCGACCTCACCGAGATTTTTGTCAATCCTACCAAAACATATGAATAATTTGAAGGAATGTTTTCAAATATAGAAAAACGAACCAAAATATTTACAAATAATAGCAAAATATCATAGTCTATCTTTGAAAAATCGCGATAAATAACGATAGACTAGTATCAAACATAAACAGTAGTCTATCACTATCTATCGCGATCTATCACAGATAGACGGTGATATTTTGCTATTATTTATAAATATTTTTAACAGTTTTATCGTTTAAAATAATTTCTCTCATTTGAAATTCAGTGACCATTCTCCATAAAAACAAAAGAATCATGGTGAAAATTTGAAACCTTATGTGCTCTTCTTCACATTCTAATTAATGGCTTTTATAAGATATTTAAGGGAAAAAAATATCAATGCGTACTCCTAATTTTGGAGATTATATCAATTAATCATTCGAACTAATAATTATATCAATTTAAGCCTTACAATTTTGTAAGTGGTATCAATTTGCACTGCTCTTCAAATTTTGTTAAAAAAATGCTATGTGAAATTTATTGTTTGTAATAATTAAACTTTTAAATTTTTATAAGTGAATCAATTTAGACTATTCATTACGATTAAAATCGATGCATGAACAATTTTCAAAAGAAAATTCAAATCGATAGTCTAAATTAATTAACTTAAGAAAGTTAATGATTTATTGATACAATTATAAGTCAAAATTCAGGATTTATATAAATAGATACAGTTATTTGATTAAAATTTTAATCGACTCAATTCCAAAGTTTAGATGTATAAATTGATTTTTTCTCTAACATTTAGTCTTGTAAATTTTTTTTTTTTTTAAAAAAGAAAAGAGGTCAAAAGAGGTAAATTAAAGAGAGTATAAATAATTTTAAAGTAAGACAAATTGAGAGGATAATGATTCTTTTCTTTTCTTTTTTTCCTTAGTTTCATCCTTAAATTCAAGCCATCTTTTTCATTGGTCAAAATACTATACAACTCATTTAATTCCAAGGAAAAGAAAACTAGCTGACATTTAGGGTTTCTTTATGTTTTCTTTTTTGTTTTCTTCCTCAAATCATTAATTATATTTGTTGCCGTGCTAATTATATACAATAATTTTATTCCTCATATTTTTTATTTTCAAATTTCATACTTTGTATTCCTTTTCGAAAAATATTATACTTTTACAACATGATTTACTTAAAAAAATATTTAAATTATTAGTCAAAATTAAAAAATTAAACAAATAACTTTAAAATTATTTTTATTATTCAAAAATTAGGTAGCGGGATTCGAACCTTTGACCGCCCGCCACCCAACCCGGCCGGTAGAATTTGGCTATGACAGGGTTATTCAAAAGTGTCTAAGAAGTAAACTTATAATTTTGAATTTCGTAAATCTTTTAGTAGTAAATTTTGTGTCTAATAGGACCCTAAAATTTAAATTTTTTATATGATAGATCTTCTATCATCTAATCTATTCGCTTTTTCTAAAAAAAAATAATTGATAGTTGATCAATTAGATATAAAATTGAATTTTATGTTGGAACCTTAAAATTTCAATTTTTGATAGATAGGTAAGTTAGAAAAAAAATTGAATTAGTCAAGGACATATTAGATATAAAATTGAAAAAAATGGATCTACTGAACATAAATTGAAATTTAGTGTTCCTAAAAAATTTAGGAGCTTAATAGACATAAAAATTTAAAGACCCATTTAATATAAAATTGAAAGTTCAATGGTTTATTAAGCATTTTGAAAATTTTTGGACAAAATAAACATAAATATGAAAGCTATGGGACAAACTTTTGTAATTTAAGCTATAATAAATCAATATTTAGGTTGATATAGTTGTTATCTTATGATTGGTCAATCGATTAGGTGAAATAGCTAAAATATACTAGGTCAAAGTTTTACTATCGAACTCGATGTTAGAGGTTCGATTTTCCTAACTGCACATATTGTAATAAAAAACAATTTAATAAAATGTAAATCAGCAATTAACTTAAACAAATTACATTAATTACCGTTATTAAAGTCTGATTAATGAAATTTTGAGAAGATGTCATATATGAAACTATTTTTTTAAAATTGTAGTCGTAATTTTTTCAAGTAAATATAAAAACTACAATTATTTTAGAAAATGTAACCATTCATAAAATTTTCAAATTAAAATAATATTATTATCAAATCATAGCATCATGCATAGACCAAATAATTTGAAGTTTCTATACAAGGAAAATGAAACAATCAAATCAATATTAAGCAATATAATAAGTAACTTCAAATAGATTCAATGGCAACTACTTTAATTGTATCACTTGTTAATTGTTTTTTATTTTTTATTTTTTATTTTTGTGTGTGTGTTTGGTGTAAGTGACTGTTATTAAATCTATTAAAATCTGTTTTAATACCGACGTTCATTTCACACCATTTTTCAGACCAATTTCTCTATTAATTTTTAGATAGGATAGAATCATAAATCACTTTTTTATTTTTTATTTTTTATTTTTAATTTTATCAATCAATATAAAGATTTATTTTATATATCTAGTACATTTCTCATATAACCAAAATCCAGTCTAATAATTTTTATAAGTTGAATGCTGCTATTTTCCTAAATAATTAACAACTAATTTAGAGCAAACAAAATATAATATTTTAAATCATTATTTATAAATTATAAATTATAAAAAATGTAAATTTTAATAATAGTCTATTTTAGTTATTATATCTAAGATACAATAATTTAGTATTACTTACAAAATATTGTAGCCAATTTATTTAGGTTGCTTCATATTTACAACTAATTTTTCCTAAGAATATAGTTACCAATTGAGATGATACTCATCTCCATTCTCACTCCATTTCACAAATCGGAGAATCTCAGTTTGGAGATTGCCTTCACGCAAAGGAAAAGTTCTCATTTCTATTTGTAATTAATTAAATTTTGATATTTATATTGTAATTGTAAAAATTTTAATGTTACAAAGGTATTGTTATTGTTGTTTTATTCATTTAAATAAATAGTTTTTAAAAATATTTTTTTAAATAAATAGTTTTAAAAAGTATTTTAGTATTTTTTTAATTGTAGATTTAATACAACAATTATTATATTATGAAAATAATTTAAAAAAATAAAACATTAATTTGTTTTAAAAAAATTATAAAACATATTGTATATTAAAAAACAATAAATAAATATTCAGGATGGGACGGGTTAAGAACGAGATGGAGACCCGAATTAAATTCCCAATTTGACCCCTATACCCAATCAAATTAGGAACTCCCTACCCCCAATTGAGTAAGAGACCAACATAAAATTTTGTATCTTTAATTAGCAGCAATTAATTTTAAAATTATAACATTTTCACACTAAGTTTTAATTGTGAATGATACATTCATCAACAAAATAATTCTTTAAATCATTCTCCATATGGTTGTTTAACTAAAAAGTTTGATGGATTTAAATCATATAGGAAATCAATACTTGATGAAATTAAATATACTAATCGACCATATAATATATACGATAGAATCGTTAACGTGTTTTAGGGTCTCTTTGATAGGCAATCTGAAAACAAAAATTTGAAAACAAGGGATTCAAAATGAAAACATAGTTCATTTTTATATTTTTCAGATATATGTTTGGTAGAAGATTCAGAAATTAAATTCCAATTATTTTTTTTTCAGAACATGATTGAAAATATATTTAGTTATTCACTAAATATTAGGTTAAATATAAAGCATTACTAATTAATTTTTGAACTTGTTTTATGTGAAAATTTTTGTATGATTATTATTTCTTAATATCATATAAAATATATAATATAACACATATTTTAAATTTCACAAAAATTATTGAGTTTATAACATAAAATAGTATAAGTGTTATTGTTTTTATCATTTTTAATATAATTCTGCATTTTAAAATTTTGAATTCAAAACCTAGATACACTGAAAACATAAAAAAGTTGTTTTCAAAATTTGCACTACTTGGATCACATAATTCGAATATAGTTTTCGAAAATAGAATCTAGACTACCAACTAAATACATATTCCTTGAATTCAATGAATTTTCCTTTTTAATTTTAGAAATTTCATTAATCTCTATTATTTGATTAAATTTCTCAAAACATCTGTTAGTTTCATAACAAAATGTTAAAATTTTTTTATCTAGTCATGTAATCGTAGTCTTTGTAATGACTAAAAAACATGTTTCATGAAACTATAATGTTACATGTAATAATAGTAAAGGACATTATTTTGTCTAGCAAGATTAAGCCAAATCAAAGGTACTATATATATAATGATAAAATTTGTGGAAAGGTGGTGTTTCTTAATCTAAGATTTGGATTATTTCACGAACAAAACAAATAAGGGGCTAAGTTCTTCATCATAATCATTGATTTTTTTTTTCTCAAAGGCATTGCCTTTAAAACTAATGCTCATATATATTGATTATTTTAAATAACAATCATTTAGATAAGGATGTTCAAACATACATTCACTATTGAGGAAAAACATCCGTTGTGTCGAAGGAAACATAATTTAACCAAAAAAAGAAAAAAAAAAAAGCATTGCCATTAAAAAGTGCATGCAAATTAGCAAATTAAACAACAAATTTATGCAAAACAAACTTAATCATATACAAAAATGAAAATTTCATTCTCAATTACTCTAAGCTTTAATTTTAAAAAAATGAGAAAAAAAATCAAGCACACAATTTTTTGGTTATGGTTTTAAAAAATTTCAACTAAACATTTGAATCTTAACAAAATTACAAAAATAAAATAAATTTTTAAAAACAATTTTTTTTTTTTAATTTAAAAAATTTTGCTTGTATTTTGGAAACATTGGTTAGTATTGACAACAAAACATAAAAATCAATAAATGAAAAGGATGTTTTATAAACTTAGTTTCAAATGATAAAAAATCAAATAATTATAAAGTAGGACTTTTGTAATCTATTGAGAACATTTCGAAGTGTAAAAAAGTTAGATAGAAGTCGAAAAAAATTATAGTAATATATACTTATTTCATTCAACATTTGACACGTTATTTAATGATATATTATTTTATTTCATAACTCCAATATATATATATATAGTCAATCAAGGAAGGGAAGTAGGAATAATTTACAATTTTTTTTTTCAAGAAACTTATAATTAAAGTAAAATAAAAATCGAAGAAAGAAAATAATAAAAAGGAAAATAATGATTGAAATGTGGGATTCGAAATCATTTTCGTAATGAGAAAAAGGAAAAGAGGATTAGGGCTTCTCCCACTAACAATTGTCGATTCCTCGTCTCTTTTTTCCCTTTCTTTATTCCAAACCAATTAGTAAAAGCCAAATTTCTCAACCTCCACTATTAAATTTTTCTTATCATATATTCATCATTGAATTATCTTAATACAACAATTATGAAGTTATGAGATCGAACCTCTCACATCTAAGATGAAAGATTATATTAATTACTGTTGAGCTAAGCTTTCATTAACAAATTATCTTAATCAAAATTTCACATTTTATTTACAAAATATTTTGTGAGAATCAAGATAAAGTTATGTTGAACATTTCTGACCTGACTCGTTCAATAGAGTAAAATAGGATGAATACACAAGATTTAACAAAGTAGGTGAGTTAGCCATAAATAAGAAGCTTAAGGTCATCGGTGTGTAAATGCTTTCCTTGCTTGACTTTGCTTGATTCTAGTTTCGACCTAATGTAATATAGGTGGGAAGAATGAACACAACATAGAACCTCCAAAACTAATGAAACTTAAAATTTTTTTGACTTTGAGTTGTTAGGTACAGATGAAATCTTAATTAAACATGGTGAATGCATTTTAATCCATTAAATTTATTAAGTTTGAATATGTATATTTGAGCCTTTGAGTCATGCTTTAATTATTCATATGATGAGTTGTATGTCACATATAAAAAAGAGTATCTATAAGATAGAGAAAAAAGAGAGTGAAAACTTAAATACAACTTCAAGTAGTCAATTAGGTTTGTAGTTAGACTGATCCCATTGTATTAAATGTTTGGATAATTTTTGTTTTACTCCCAAAAATACGAAAGTAGGCATTCTTTTTGTTCACAATATAAATTTGGCTTTATAAATGTTTGTGGATCTCACATTAATATTACTAGGTCCTATCCTATTTTTAAAAGCACATTTACGTGATACAAATTAAGTAAAGATAGTATGGAAAATTTTTCATATTACCATAGTATAGGAAATAATATAGAAAATTTTCCCTTTTACTCCTATACTCAATTTTAATCATAAAGTTTATTTTGTCAATCTAAACATAACAGTAATTAATTTAGTCTTCGATCGAAAGGTCAAAGGTTTGAATTATTCTACCCCACATGTTGTACAATTAAAAAAATAAATTGTTATTTAATTATTTAAAAAGATTTTTTTACATAAAGAAAAAATGTCAAAGTATTTACAAAATTAGCAAAAAAAAAAAAAAAAAAAACTGATAGACACACTGATAGACTTTATACAAATGGAGAGAAAATGTATGTGGAAATACTTTCTTATTACTTTCACTTATTGTATTTACATACTTCAAGGTCCTTTTATAGAAGATCTTGTTAGTTTGCTTACTAACTAACAGCTGGAAAATACAAACAAACTCAAACAGAATCATAAACTGTTGTAACAAATAAATTGTTATAACATAATATAACAAATAAATTGTTGTAACTAATAAACAGAATGTAACTGTTTTACTGTTGATACTCCCCTCAAGTTGGATGATGAATGTCAATGATGCCCAACTTGGATACTAGTTTAGACAAAACAGATGTAAGCAATGCTTTAGTGAACATGTCTGCGAGTTGTTGACTAGATTGGATAGGGAGAACCTTAAGGAACCCATAAGCTATCTTGTCCTGAACAAAATGATAATCAATTTCTATGTGTTTTGTCCTCTCATGAAACATTGGATTAGAGGCAATGACAATAACAGCTTGATTGTCACAGAATATAGTAGTGGGCATTAGGATCTTAACTTGAAGATCTTTGAGGAGTTGAGAGATCCACATCAATTCACTAGTAACTGAGGCTAATGCCCTGTACTCCGCTTCTGCAGAAGATCTAGAAACGGTGGCTTGTTTCTTTGATTTCCATGATATGATAAATGCCCCTAGGAATATGCAGAAACCAGTAATGGATCTTCTAGTATCAGGACATGATCCCCAATCAACATCCACAAAGGCTTTTAAATGAAAGGAAGTGATAGGGCTGATTAAAATGCCTTGTCCAGGAGACTGTTTTAGGTACCTGAGTAAGTGATGAGCTGCATTTAATTGAACTTTAGTGGGGCTGTGGATGAATTGGCTTAGCCGATGAATAGCAAAGCATATGTCTGGCTGAGATATTTGAAGATATATAAGCCTGCAAATCAGTCTCCTATAACATGTGATGTCATCTGCCTTTAGAAACTCTCCTTCATTTTTTGATAGTTTCAAATTGGGATCCATAGGAGTTGTAACTGGTTTAGCTTCAAGAAATCCAGTATCCTCAAGTATTTGAAGACAATATTTTCTTTGGGAAATCATGATCCCTTGTTGAGATCTGGATAATTCTAATCCCAGAAAATATTTCGCATAGCCTAAATCCTTGAGTTTGAAATGTCCTTTGAGGACTTCTTTGACTGAGCTGATTATCTGAGGGGATGGTCCGGTTAGTAATATGTCATCTACATATACCAACAATGCTACAAAATCATGTCCATGTCCTCGGGTAAAAAGAGAATAATCAGACTTGGATTGATGAAAGCCATGTGAAGATAGAGCAGCTGTAAACTTGAGAAACCATTGTCTTGAGGCTTGTTTCAGCCTATATGTAGATTTGTTAAGTTTGCAGGTTAGTTTCTCACCTTTCCGTGGTACTTGTGAGGTTTGATAACCCAATGACAAAGACATATGCATTTATTTAAACAAATCACCATTTAGGAAGGCATTATTGACGTCCATTTGAGTGAGTGACCAATTGTAGGATGCAACAAGGGTGAAAAAGACTTTAACAGTGACAATTTTGGCGATAGGTGAGAAGGTGTCCGAGAAATCTATTCCTTCTTATTGATTGTAGCCTTTTGCTACAAGTCTCGCCTTATATCTGTCAATTGTTCCATCTTGTTTGTACTTGACTTTGTAAACCCATTTATAACCTACGGTATAATGATTCTTTGGAAGAGAGACAATAGTCCATGTATTAGTTCGTTCCATGCCTTCTATTTCCTCTGCCATAGCCTTCTTCCAAATCTGGTGGTTCACGGCTTGGTGGTAATAGGTGGGTTCATAGATGGAAGTGACATTTAGGATGTATGTCTTATGGTTTTGGTTGTAAGTATTATATGAGAGGTATTTGTGAAGAGGAAAGGGTGATTTTCTATGGGTTGTGAGGTTACAGTGAAAGTCTTTTAGGTAGAAGGGTGGGTAATGTGCTCTCAATGACCTTCTTGGGGCTGTGGGAATGGTTGTTTGGATGGTATGATTGGTTTCTTCTGAGGTTTCAATATGAGGTTGTGAATCATCAATACCGTGGTTATCCTCACATAAGTGTTCTAAGGTATTAACAACAAGATTTTCAGTAATACCTTTGTTTTCAAAGTGATCAAATAGTGAGCTTGGTTTGGCGAACTGATCAATAAAATCATGTGAAATGGGCTTGTTGTCTTCTTTGACAGACTGGAATGGGAACCTTTCTTCAAAGAATAAGACATCCCTGGAGATAAAAAATGTCATATCATATAGCTTATAGCCCTTTATACCTGATGGATATCCCATGAAAACACATGGTCTTGCTCTTGGATCGAATTTAGACCTGTTGACTATTGGTGTAGAAGCATAGACAAGGCATCCGAATGTCTTTATGAAGCCATAGTCAACAATTTTGTTAAACAGAACATCATAGAGAGTGCTGTTGGATAGTAAAACTATAGGTGTTCTGTTGATTAAGTATGCTGCAGTGAGGACACATTCTCCCCAAAAAGTGAGAGGAATATTGGACTGAAATATTAGGGCTCTTGCAACGTTGAGGAGGTGTTAATGTTTCCTTTCAACCACTGAATTCTATTGAGGAGTATATGCACAGAAGAACTGATGAGTAGTTCCTGTTTTGGCAAAAAATTCTGTGAAATTTAATTCAGAAGCATTATCAGAACGAAAACTTTTGATTTTCTTTGAGAATTGAGTTTCAACAAGTTTGAAGAAACTGGGAATGACTTGTAGAATGTCACTTTTATTTTCCAAGAGATGTATCCATGTGTACCTTGATTTATCATCAACAATGGTGGCAAAGTAAGTGTAACCTGCATATGTTCGGGTTTTAAAGGGACCTCATATATCACAGTGCACAAGGTCGAAAATATTCTCAGCAACATTATTTAAGGCAGGAAATGAAAGACGCTTCTGTTTAGCTAAAGGACAAATGTGACAGAATTGTTTACAATTTGAGAAATCAGAAAACTCTATAATCTTTGACAATTCTTTTATTCTACTAATAGAGGGGTGTCCCATACGATTATGCCAAGTAGTTGCAGAAGATTTACACAAAAACACAGCAAATTCAATAGGTCAGTCAGCAGATTCAATAGACAAGTCTTTATTCTTTTCATCATTTACTTTGAGTAAGTATAGGTCACTGATTAGTTCAGCCCTCCCAATCGTTCTCGAAACTGACTTGTCCTAAATGATACAATTGGTGTTAGTAAAGGATATAGAATATCTTCCATCCTTAAGTAAAGTACTCACTGATAGCAGGTTGTATTTGAAATCAGGAATGTATAGAACATCTTTCAATATCAACTGTTTTGCTATTAGAATGTCCCCTACATACTCAACCTTCAAACGAGCTTTAGTTGGTAGTATATTTGACATATTTTGAATGCTGTGTAGTTCTTTAAACATAGATTTATCATGGCATATATGAGAAGAGGCTCCAGAATCAATGATCCAACAAGAATCGATGAGTGAAGTAGAAAAACATGTGCCTGCTATGTGGGTAGTATCTGTCTTAGGGATCTCATCAATTTGTTGAGTATTCAAGTGTGTTTGCAGCATGTTCAAGAGCTGTGAGTATTGGTCATTATTCAGAATGGCAAAGAAGGCAGATTGATTGCTTTTAAGAGCTTCTAATGACTTTTCATTACTAGTTTGCATAGAGTTCTGCGGCCTTTGTTGATGGACTGAATTGTTATTTGCTTGTCTATGCCCTGGTGGATAACCATGTAGTCTATAACATTTGTCAGAAATATGACCTCTATATCCACAGTTAGTGTATACTGGCCGAGTATCTTTCTTCTTAGATTTCTCAGATGTAAACCTTTTCTCAGCATTAGCCATTAGAGTTATACTTTCAATTGTAGGTGTGGATCCAATGGATCTTTACCTTTCTTCTTGGATGATAAGAGAGAATACCTTGTTTATTATTGGCAGAGGGTCGATCAAT
Source organism: Benincasa hispida (assembly GCF_009727055.1). Classification (NCBI taxonomy): domain Eukaryota; kingdom Viridiplantae; phylum Streptophyta; class Magnoliopsida; order Cucurbitales; family Cucurbitaceae; genus Benincasa; species Benincasa hispida. The sequence goes on from NC_052357.1 coordinate 25,144,172, forward strand.
AGAATTTGTGCTCTGATTTATGCATATGACTCGTTTAAGCCCATAAGGAATGTCATTACAAATTCTGCATTCAAGAATTCTATCATCTTCTTTGACCTTTGACAAGTACATTCATCCGTTGGTCTGTATTCAACAAGTTCTTGCCATATCATAGTGATTTTTGCGTAATATACTTCCACTGAAAGGTTTCCTTGAGTAGTAGTTACAAGATCCTTTCTCAACTGGTATATATGTGGCCCATTGGACTGACGGTACCTTTCTTTTAATTCATCCCATATCTCTTTGACGCTTCCCCTGTAAACTAAGCTGGCAGCAATTTCTTTTGAGACTGAGTTGATAATTCATAAGGTTATCACATCATTATTACATCTCCATGCTGATTGTAAGCTTCATTTTGATGGTTTTTCAATCGTTCCAGTAATAAAGCCAATCTTGTTCTTCCCTGATAATGCAAGTTTCATTGCTCTGCTCCATGAAGAGTAATTGCTTGATCCTGTGGTATAGATACCAGATTGGTGGTTGGGATGATTAAATGATGAAGGATGAAGGGATTCATTTGGGCGTCGAGTTTCGAAGAGTTGCCGGACGTTGAACTCTCTGATGTCGTCATGATAGGACTGCATGAGGGTAATGGCGTTCGGGTGGGTTTTTAATTTTCTCTCTTGCGGAAATGCTCTGATACCATAACAAATGGAAAGAAAAGGTATGTGGAAATACTTTCTTATTACTTTCACTTATTATATTTACATACTTCAAGTTCCTTTTATAGAATAACTTGTTAGTTTGCTTGACTAACTAACAGTTGGAAAATACAAACATACTCAAACAGAATCATAACTGTTGTAACAAATAAATTGTTATAACAGAATGTAACAAATAAATTGGTGTAACTAATAAACAAAATGTAACTGTTTTACTATTGATAGACTTCTATCAACGTTTATCCTATAGTATCAATGATAGACTTCTATCAGTTTATATCAAAGAAAATTAAAATTTGTTATTTTGTGTAAATAGTTTGCCTTATTTTTCTATTTTTAAAAATCACTCATACTTAAATTTAAGGAGACAAAATATCTAAAATTTGAAAATAAAAATATCCTAACCTTATACAAAGTTCAAGTTCATGACCTTAATTAATTAATTCAAAATTTAGAGCCCATTTGAATTGATTTGAGAAAAAAATACTTAAAAAAAACTCATCTTAATTTAAACTTTTTTTAATTTTTTTTATTTATAAAAGGGTTTAAAATATACTTCAAAAACTATTTTAAGTGGTTGTCAAATACTCTAATTTTTTCCAAACATTTGCTAAACACACCCTTAATCTCTTTGAAGAAGAAAACTTAAAGGTTAAATTCACTTAATTGTGGTCGATGTCAAAAGAAAATGTCGATATCTTAATTTTATGGAAATGTGGAAATAAATTTTGATAAAATGTCAAGGTGAATGAATATTTCTAGAAAATGTTTTAAGAACAAAAAAAACTTTAAAATATACCTAAATTAATAAATAAACATGTTACATTTTCTAAACGAGTTAAGATACTTACTATAATAATATATTCACTTTATTTCTTAGTATTCTTTTTTAATATTCCATCAATTTTGTATGGTATAGCGAAAATATTGATTCACCTCAAATGTGGATATCAAACTCATAAATATGTGGAAATGTCAATAAAAATATCAACATGACAATAAAAATTTAATACTATGGATCATTTTTTAGGAAATAATACTATGAACCATTATTAATTTAAGGGCAATTGCAAATATAATAATCTGACACAAAATATTATCCGATATAACACAATGCAAGAGAATTAATATAGTAAAATTTGCATCTAAATCTCGAAATTTGGTAACAGAGGTTTATTAGTAAGAGTCTATCACTCATAATTTTGTTATATTTACAATTCTTTAAAAATGATGTTATGCACTTAATTATTAGCCCTAAAAGTGTTATTGAGTGCAATTGCCCATTAAATCACCCGGTGAATGATTATTTATGCTATAATAACAGTAAACCAAACTTGCAAATAGTAACATTACTTCAACATACATATATGTTATGTTGTCGGCTTCTTAATACACATTTAATGAAGAGATCATAACATGAAAGTCATATTATAAATATATAACACTCGGTTTACACTTAATTTTTTAAAATAGAGTTAATACATAATAATATTTAGCTAAAAAGGAGGGTTAAAAAAAGAAAATGAAAGCAAATTTGGCTAAAACATTTTGCTTATGTCAAATAAAAAAGGAATGTGTCAGTTGCATTTTGATCTAAGGTTTTCACAAGAAGGCTAAACCAAACCTGAAAAAGTTTGAGAAATTTTATTATTGAGGCCATAATTATGTTTAAACCAAACCTAAACCAATTACATAATCATAAAATTTAATAATAATTCATTTTAAAGTGCAATAATATTCAAAGCAGAAGGATTTGACATTACTCCTAAAAGTTGGAATTCAAGAACATATTTATTTACCATACTAAAAGGCTCAATGATCTGACTCCAAGCAGATGAACTTTATCAGTAAAAAGTCTAAACAAATAGTGTATAAGGAATCTAGCATGGTAAAGTAAACAAAGTCGAATACAATTACATGTTATAATTTCCCTTGCCATCTTCTTCTCTTCAAATAATGTAGAAGATGGAAGATGAACTACAAGAGGAGCCAAGATGTAAGGTCGTGCAAGAAAAAAACGTTGATGATCGACAAACAAACGACAATCTCTGATAGAACAGGTAAGATTTTGCAACAAAGCAGATAAGCAAATATAGAAATAGTGAAAAGAACAATTTGACTGATACATAGACAGAGACTATCTCTTGAACAAGAATCATCAAAGTAGAAGGAATCGAAAAGAACCCTTGAATTCTTTTAAGCTACATTTCATTTTAAGTACTAGTATCTAAGTTTACAAGCCTAAATCAGAGCTATGAAAGTGTATGATGAACAAGAAGATTAAGTGAGAAGATAGAGTACAGAATATACATTCTCCCTTTCTCTCTATCTTCTTTTCTAAGAAGTTTGAGGTGGCTGGATTCCTTGGTGCTTTACTCTTGTTGAATCAAGCTCCATATCTAAAGCAACCATTCACAGTTTTAAGAAGCTTGAGATTGAATAAAGCTGAGAATATTAACCATCAGCTACAAATCCCACTTCTCAAAAACTAAAAAGAGAATCAAAATTCTAAATCCTACATATATCGACCATGATTCTTCATTACATTTACAGGCATACACTAACCCCCCATCAACGAAACACACAAGTGAGCTTGATGCTCACTAAAAATATCATTCATTCAGAGTTAACATCAAGGTTAAGGATTCTTCTAAGTGTTCTTGTAGCAGAATCAGCACCATGGAATGGCTCTCTTGAAGAAGGATGAGTATAGCCCCTAGTTGGGGATGGTGGTGCAGATTTCACAATTGGGTGAATTTTTTCAACTGAATTAGTGGGTAATTCGAGTGAAACTGTTCTATTTCCTCGGATTGAAAATTTGGGGATTGGCAATGAACTTGCAGGGGGTGAATTCGAGTAAGTTGGTCCAGCCCAAAGCTCAGGAAATGATATTCTCTTGTAACAGCAATGTTCATCAAAATCAATGCTCTCGTTAACACAAATTTCCCCACTAATCGGAATTGTTGCGGCGGAAGGGGGTGGTGTTTTGGGGGAAGAGAAACAATAAACAGGAATTGAAGAAATCTCCAATGGAGGTGGGCGAAATCCTGTACCCGGTTGAAAACTCAATCGATTATGATCTTTAATCGTCAAATTCCCAAATCGACCCGATTCTAGAGTTTTGACCCGATAACAGAACTCATCTCTGTACTGTTCTACAATCACCAATGTTTCCATCGCAGAATCAAACTCCAAAAGCATTCAATTGCAAAATCGATATAAAGATCCACAACTCATAATCTCAACGACGAACTCGAGAAATCCTTAATCTAAAGAAACAATAACAACAAGAAAGAAATTAAAAATGCTGCTTAAGAATGTTAACCTCACAACACAGAAATGGTTCAACAAAATCGGAAAAAAGAAAACGGAAGAGATGAAACATGAACTGACCTGAAATTGGTAATGGGGTTTGTGGGTTTCATTGATGAAGTGGTCTTTCTACGAGTGATTGAAGTGGGAAGTTGAATGAATCGGGCGGCTTGTTCTTCATCTTTTTTCATCTTCGTCGGGGTTTAAAGAAGCCGTAGCGGGGCTCGGCTTTTTATGAAGTTTACGGCATTTGTCCTTGTTTTGACTGAGTTTACTCATTATAGGTGGCAGGCTTTCAGGGGTAGATTTGTCTTTTTGTTCTGGCTTTGCAGTTGGAAATTTGAAATTTGAATGAGAAGTTTGTTTATAACAGTAATTTTCTTGGAGGAGTTATTTGTAATGGTAATTGAATCGCATGAATCGAGGGAAAATATTGTAATTAGCTTATATGTTGATTAACTATTTTCTTTTAGTTTAGTTTATAGACCTTTTTTTTTTTTTTTTAATTTTTTAAACAATAGGTGGGATGGGGGAATTAGACTTATTTTGGTATTTTTAGACATTTTTTTTTTTATGTTGCAAGTTCTTTTTTTTTTTTTTTTTAATTATATAAGTTTTAAAAAAACATTTTGAAAATTTGACTTTATTAAAAAAAAACTTAGGATGAAAAAACATGACATTTGTTTAAAAAAATTAAAAAAAAAAAGAAAGATTGCATGTTGAAAATGCAAAAAAAGATTTCACCCTACTTAAATGTTCCCACTGTGGATTTGTATGGAAGATGAGTTCGCGGTTCGATTTTATACAAATTCTTTGTATAGGATACACATACTCATATGTCTACACATGAACGATTAGGATCATATCATTTGTAACACTTTACAACTACTGTAACAATTACAAAGTGAGCCGTATATGTAGTGTCACAAGGATAAGACACCCAACCTTATCCATATACTACATACCATTTTGATTATTACTTAAACATGATCCACTTATATATCAACTTCATACATGTTTAAATTACATGAAATAACCTCGGATCTTAGTTTATTGGATTGAGTTAATGCAAACTATATGTCGAATAAAATAACTCCTTATTTTATTAAATAAAAAATTCGTAAACAAATTTACAAACTATGAGAACCATGAGATTTAGGACACTAATTCCAATAATCTCCTATTTATCCTAAAACTAGTGGGGTATACAATACCAAGTACAATATAAGTAAAGTACATAATACACTAAACTAAGACATACACTATGTTGAGTAACATCTCTCACTTGTCCTAGACAATGTGATGCATATCCTGTAGACCTAGACTTTCTAGATGACATTCGAAGATTTTAGCCATGAAAACCTTTATAAACGGATCAGCAACGTTGTGTTCTGAAGCAATCTTCGTGATGATCACACCACCTCGTTGCATAGTTTTCCAAATCAAGTGATATTTCCTTTCAATGTATTTACCTCTCTTATGACTCCTAGATTCCTTTAAAATTTTCCACAACACCACTATTATCACAATAAAGTGTGATAGACAAAGACATGTTTGGAATGGCTTCCAAATCAGTCATAGACTTCCTCAGCCAAACAACTTCCTTAGCAGCTTCACAAGTAGCTATATATTCAGCTTCCATTGTGGAATCCACGATGCATCCTTGCTTGATGCTTCGACACACATAGCTTCTTTATTAAGAGTGAATACTGATTCTAATGTGGATTTTTTAGAATCCTTATCGGTTTGAAAATCAGGGTCTGTGTATCCTGTAAGGATCAAATTCTTAGCCCCATATGCAAGCATATAGTCCCCTCGTTCTCCATAGATATTTGAGGATTGTTTTGATCATTGTCCAGTGATCAAATCCTGAATTGAATTGATATCTATCGATAATCCCTACTGCATAGAAAATATTAGGCCTCGTACATAACATGACATACATAAGGCTGTCCAGTGCTGATGCATAGGGTATTTGTTTCATTTCCTTAACCTCCTAAGGAATCTTAGGACACTGTTCCTTAAACAATACAATTCCATGCCTAAAAGGTAATAAACTCTTCTTGGAATTGTGCATCGAATACCTGTAAAGTATCTTATCAATATATGATGCTTGAAACAAGGCCAACGTTTTGTTCTTATGATCGTTAATGATCTAGATCCTTAGAACAAACTGCGCCTCACCAAAATCTTTCATTTGGAATTGAGCGGCTAGTCGTTTCTTTACAACCTTCAGTAAACCTATTTCATTCCCAGTGAGTAAGATATCATCCACATACAACAATAAGAAAGTTATTGAATTATTGATGATCTTCTTATAGACACAAGGTTTATCAACATTCTGATCAAAACTATAAAACTTGGTCGCAATATCAAATCTTATATTCCAAGATCAAGATGCCGGTTTTAATCTATAAATGGATCGATTAAGCTTGTAAACCATTTGTTCTTCACCTAGAGAATACAGAGGAAACATTCATGGTGGTGTCCTCATTGATCGTTAAAGGGTTTGAGATTGTTTGTGACAAGATTTGGAGAAAGAATCCCGTGAAGAAGAGTTCTTCAAGGGTAAGGTTTATTAAACCCTTTTACTATTATGCAATTTATGTTTTTAATCATGGTGTAATTATCTTTTAAATGCATAATCTGTATGTTTTTGCTGTAAAATTTATGTTCTGTAAATTTTGGGTATTTGGTCCGATCCTATGCTTCCACTCAAAGACCTTCACTGGTTCTTTCAAAATTAATTTTGGATTAATTTGAAATTTTCAAATTAATTGAGGAAATTAATTATAATTAATATAGTGTATTTGATACATTATAATATAAAGTTTATTTTGAGAGGTAATAAATATTTGAATATGGTATAATTAATTATATGAATTGAATTCATATAATTATATATAATATAAATTTGATTTATATTAAATACCATAAATTGTTGAGAGAATTACAAACTATAGGTTATATTATATTTGATATAATATAAACTATATGTTATATGTTATATTTGATATAACATATAGTTATATATAATATGATAAATTAGTTATTGTATTATTATTATTTAAATTAAAATCTTTTAAAATTTATTTTAAATTAAAAGGGAGGGAATTATTAAAATAACTTCCCTCCCCAATATCTCTCCAATTTTGATCGTGGATTAGAGTGGTTGCGAAGGGATTGATTGCCTTATTCTTCCCAAAATGCAGATGGTCTGTGTGGATCAATAACACTCTCCCAAGTTCTTCCCTGTAAATATATATATACTCATTCAAATTCTCTGACTCTCTCTCTTCCCAAAATTATCAGAAAGCCTCACACACTCTTATGATTCTCAACCCCTAAAAAGAATATAGATGTCTCACTTTTGGTGGCATTCAAAATTGGAATTGGGTTTTGATCATGATCAATTTCTCAGAGAATAGGGGGATAACTATTTTGGTGGTGTTTGTGATCAATTAGGGAGTTGATTCCATCCCGAGTCTTCAATGAAAGTGAATAAAGAAAATTCTTCTCCCTGTATTTTTGTTAAACATGTTTAACCCAAGGTTTATACAGTAGATTTATTATGTATAATTTTGCCAGTGCACTGGATTTTCAGTTTTCCAAATTAATTTCGAGTATGGTTCTGTGTTATTCTTCCGATGTGCTAGGGATTTCAACCCTTCAAGTTATTGTAGCTATTTGTTTAGAATAATTAGGAACATTTTATAGAAAAATATATTAACTTGAAATAAAATTCATGTAAATAAGTAAACCTTGCGTTCATACGTTTACAACTCATTATCCTGAAAATTATAAAATCTAACATCTTTGAACACAAGATTTTGATGAAAAAGAAGAAAAACTCGGTTAAGTAAACAAAAGCTGTAGCCGTTGGACACATAAAGAAGCTCAAATAAACCCCAACTTGAACACACAAAGAATCATGCGTCGGAAGAATCATGAAAAGAAGAAAACGACAAACTCCTGTCGGTGGCAGTCAAATCAAAGTGCAAGTTGGTAGCTGATTTGAGACAGTCGTGTCAGAACCAATAAATCCATGATGCGAGTATTTGACGCAACAGGGCATGGAATTAAACGCAAAGGTGTTAGGCAATCATTAGAAAGAAGTAAAGAATATTCTTTTTGACACCTATAAATAGCCCAAAGATTTCAATACATAAGTGGTGGAACTTACATTAAGAAATTGATCGAAGTTCTGCCAAAATTTCTACCCAATCTTCTCCAACTTCTTGATGTGATCCTTGGAAAATTTTGAGTAAGAGCTCAACTTTCTCCTTTGATTAGGAGTAGGTTCATCCATCTTCACCACCATTACAAAGGAGAAGTCAACCAATAGAGCTAGAGGGAGCAAGAAATTGAGCTCGACAACTTGACATTTTCTATCTTTACACTTTTATTTTGTTCCACTTGAATTCCTGATCACGAAGGTGGTGAAGATGGATAAAGGGAAGAAAGAAATTTGTCTGCTGTTATTTGCTCAACTGCTGTTATTTGAGTTCATGATCAATTCTTTCATCTTCTTTTTCTTTTCCTATTTTTTTCGTGATACTTTCTTTTCTAAATCTATCCCTGCTTTTTCAGATCCTCACTGCTATAAACTTCCTTGCTGAAAACCACCTATCATAGCTTCCGAGACCTATTATGGCTTTCTATCATGCAACAATTGTTGATATTGGCTTATGATGCAACTTGTGTATTATTAATTTCTGTTGTGTTTGAAGGAACCTGTTAAGGCCCTGAGCGGAAACGTGGATTGTCCTAATTTGTTGTTTTCACATAATGAATTTTATAGAAATAAATTTATGCAATAAATAGAAAATTATAGCATGCCAACATAGAAAATAAAAGGAAAAACTAGGGTTTGAGAAACCTTACCCTTGAAGTACCATTCTAAAGAAAATTAGACATGAAGATTTCCATGAGCAGCGGAATGATCGTTCCAAATTCCATTCGTATTTGAACGTTAACAATTACAATCAAGAAACAGAAATATACATGTTATGCACAACACGAAATTATAACATGCTTTACATAAGATCAAGGAATAGAATTATACATACCTTTGAAGACTCATTTTCAAACACTCTCGATCACGAACGATCGAACAATCAGTAAAACAGAAATCACGAATGCTCAAACACTTCAACTACAACACAACACGATCACAATGACTACGAACACAACAATCTCCAGATCACGAACACAGCGAACGGCCTCCAAAAACACGACACCACTATAATGGCTACTTTGGTATTCTCGGTGTGAGAATCTAGAAGTATGGGCTCTGTGTAGACTTGCTAGAGACGAGACAGAAAGAATAACAATCGTGTAAACAATTGAGCAAGTGGGAGATGACAAAAGTCTATCATATAGACAATGCCCAATCGTTTAACAAATGCTATGCGACGTTTAGCAAAAGCTCCGCGATTGTTTAGCTAATGGTCAGTTGAGTGAACTATTGTGTAGTGTCACTCCACGATCGCTAAGTCTCTTTTCAGCTATCGTTGAGTGAATCTAATCCACTTGACAACGATTCCGTGAGTAATTTCGAGAATGGAAAATCTCAATTCAACAACTACTAAAATTAGGAAAACATTTTTTCTTTTTATCTCACGGTTACCATGAAACCACCAATAACCTGCCACTCAATTGGTTATTAAAGAAAAAGAGATAATTATCCAATAATTAATATTATTATAAATATACATGATAACCAACTTACCATACTATATTTATAACCTATAGTTTTAATATTTCATCTCATGAAACATATAAACCATAGTTCTTTTTCTATTTCATGGTCCTTAATGTAAATCTCATTTAGATTAATCCTCCACTAGATGTATCTCATACATCACACCGATCATATCATATATAATCAAATTTTCTCTTGTCAATCTGAACATTTCAAATCAACACCAAGAACTAATTCTCAACTTGAATCCATTGAGCTACCAAAGGGACCTTATGAACCTGGAGCTAGAAGCTCCAACAGTACGTGAATAACCGACTAAACTCTTTAATCATGAGATCCACCATCTATTAACTACCAGACACTCTACTAAAGATCGATAGCTGAACTCTCCTTACCACAGATATATTATGTGTCCATATCAACCAATCAACAGTGCAATAACCCTTCACAGATCGTTCGTAAGTACAGATGGGCCAGTAATCGTTATGCTCCTATAGTTACATCTAACTCCTTAAGTACCACTGATCCCTCTAATGAACATAAGTCATAGTCCTACTATAACTAAGTCCTCTCTTCCAAAGAGAAGTTGTGGCCACTATGTTCAAACCCCGAAATCAGCTTTTAAGGGAGCAACTATTAACTTACCCTTGCATCGGGAAAGGAGTGAATCCTATCTTATATAACTGAGTTCCCAACTCCCAAATCAGACAAGTCCCCAAAAAGGTAGGCATATTGAGTTAGCAATCTGGCCACTCTCATCCATATTAATCAAAGGACCGCCTTCAAAGGCAGGAGTTCCCAAAACACTTAGGATTGAGGTCATGTCACTATGGTCATTTAGGTGAGATGTAAGTCTCCAGGAGTTCCCAAAACATCTCGTGGTCTGGTCTTATACAAACTATTTGTATAGGATACCCCCGCTCGCATGTCTCTACATAAATGGTCAGGATCTATCATCTGTAGTAGTTCATAACACTTGTAAACCTCTACAAAACGTGCCATATCCATAGTGTCATAAGGATCAGGCATCCCTCCTTAATCCTTATACTATAGACCTATTTAAGTTATCACTTAAGGCATGATCCACTTGTATATCTCATATACATGCTTAAGTTTACATACGATAACCATGGAGCTTTGTTTATTGGATATGAGTAAATGCCAAATAAAATAACTCTTATTTTATTCATAACAATGTGTATAGATTACAAACTACGAGACTCTGGGAGAATTAGGACACCAATTCCAACAATCTCCCACTTGTCTTAATGCCTTGGGAGACTAATGTACAATACAAGATAAAGACAAGTACAATATACAATAAACTAGGCAAATCCCAGTATCATCTCCCACTTGCCCTAGACAAGACACCGCATGTACCGCAGACCCAAACTCTCCAGGTGACCCTCGAACACTTTATCCATGAAAGCCATTGTAAATGGATTAGCAACGTTGTGCTCCGATGCGATCTTCTTGACTATCACATCACCACGATGCACAATCTCCCTGATCAAGTGGTATTTCCCTTCTAAATGCTTACCTCAACGATGACCCTGAGGCTCCTTTGAATTTTCCATAGCCTCATTGTTATCACAATAAAGAGTGATCGACAAATCCATATTTAGAACAACTTCCAAATTTGTAAGGAATTTTCTCAGCCAAACAGCCTCCTTAACTGCTTCACAAGTGGCTACGTATTCGACTTCCATAGTGAAGTCTGCGATGCATCTTTGCTTGATGCTTCACCACACTAAAGCCCCTCCATTCAGAGTGGATACTGACCTCGATGTCGATTTACGAGAATCTCTATCGGTCTGAAAGTCAGAATCTGTGTATCCTGTAAGGATCAGATCCTTAACTCCATTCACGAGCATGTAGTCCCTCGTTCTCTGAATATACTTGAGGATCATCTGACTGCCTTCCAGTGATCAAATCTTAGATTGGACTGATAATGATTGAAAATCCCTACTGCATAGCAAATGTCGGGTCTGGTACACAACATTGCATATATTAAGCTTCCAACAACTGAAACATAGGGAATCCGTCTCATCTTCTCAACCTCTTGAGGTGTCTTAGGACATTGATCCTTAGACAAAACGATTCCATGCCTAAAGAGTAATAAACCCCTCTTGGAATCCTGCATCCTGTACCTGATTTACATTCGATTAATGTACAATGTCTGAGACAAACCTCTTGTTCTTACAATCCTAAATGATCTAGATCTCTAGAACATACTGTACCTCACTCAAATCTTTCATTTGGAACAGCGAAGCTAGCCACTTCTTAATGTCAATAAAAAACCCTACATCATTTCTAATGAGTAAAATATCATCCATATACAGTACCAGGAAGACTACTAAGCTGTTGATGATCTTCTTATAAACACAAGACTTATCAACGTTCTAATCAAAGCCAAATGACTTGACTACACTGTCAAATCTAATGTTCCACGATCTAGACGCTTGTTTCAGCCCATAAATGGACCTATTAAGCTTGCAAACTCTTTGCTCTTGATCTGGAACTACGAACCCCTCTGGTTGAGTCATGTAGATGGTCTCCTCAAGATTACCATTAAGAAAGGCAGTCTTGACGTCCATTTTTCATATCTCATAATCATAAAATGTGGCTATGGATAGGAGTATCCTGATAGACTTGAACATGACAACAGGTGAGAAATTTTCCTCATTGTCCACTCTCTCGACTTGGGTATAACCCTTTGTCACGAGTCTAGCCTTAAAGGTTTGCACCTTTCCATCTACACCTCACTTTCACTTATATATCCACTTACACCCTATAGGTCTTACCCCATCAGGCAGATCCACAAGCTCTCAGACGTTATTGAAGTACATAGATTCCATTTCCTGGTTCATGGCTTTAATTCACTCATCCTTGTCAACATCCTCTATTGCTTTCTTAAAAGACAATGGATCCTCGACTCCATCATTAGAAATGACGTTATGAGCTTCAGTTAAACCCATGTAGCGATCTAGTGGGTTCATAATCCTCCCACTACGTCGAGGTAGTCTCAACTCTTGAGCTGGTTGACTAGATGTACCGACATCAACAACTCTTGTTGATTTATCGTTCTGTTCAACAACTTTTATTGAACCCTCAGTAGTCTCAGTCTCACTAGAAATCTCACGTAAAACAAGCTTACTTCGCGGTTTATGATACTTGATGTGGTCTTCTTCTAAGATACTTCGCGGTTTATGAAATAAACACTTTGTTCTCACTTGGATCATAGAAGTATCCACCCCTCGTTTCCCTGAGGTAGCCTACAAAGAGGCAAATTTTTGAACGCGGTTCCAACTTCTTCGAGTTAGTCACAAGCACGTGTGCTGGACACCCCCCAAATCCTAAAGTGGCATAAAATTCCTTTATGGCCTCTCCACGACTCAAAAGGTGTTTTAGAAACACTTTTCGAGTTAACGTTGTTCAGAATGTAGCATGGAGTCTTCACTGCAAAACCCCAAAACGAGTCTGGAAGATGAGCATAACTCATCGTAGACCGAACCATGTCCAACAAGGTTCTGTTTCTTCTTTTTGATACACCATTCTGCTGAGGTGTACTTGGGGTCGAGAGTTACGACCCAATCTCATGTTCTATCATATAGTTCTGGAATTGGAGGTCCATATACTCTCCACCACGGTTAGATCGTAGTGTTTTTATCTTCTTACCTAACAAGTTTTCAACTTCAGCCTTATACTCCTTGAACTTGTCAAGGGCTTCAGACTTACATTACCTTAGGTAGAGATACCCGTACCTTGAGTAATCATCTATGAATGAGATGAAATATTCATGCCCACCTCGAGCCTTAACACTCATCGGGCCACAGAGATCAGAATGTACAAGCTCCAAGGCTTCCTTGGCTTTGTAACCTTTTACAGTAAAAGGTCGTTTGGTCATCTTGCCTTCGAGGCATGATTCACACATCGACAAGGAGTTTTCTTCTAAACTCTTTAGAAGTCCACTTTTCACCAAATGCTCAATCCTATTGAGGTTGATGTGACCTAACCTTAGATGCCAAAGATGGCTGTTTTCCTTAGGGAAAACCTTTCGTCTTTTAGCCGTTGTCGTCGTACTGAACATTTCAGTATTAAACAAGGCTTTTATGACTAACGACCTTCGTACATATAAATTACTTTCTATTGAACCAAAACCAATCTCCATTTGATTCTTGAAAATAAACACTTTATTCTCAGAAAAAGAGACGGTATAACCTTGTTCAATGAGACAAGAAACTGAGATTAGGTTCCTCTTAATATGAGGAACTACGAAAACATTATCTAGTAACAGATAACGTATCTTGTCCAAAAATAACTTCAGCCTGCCTACAGTAACAACTGAAACAACGTCACCAGTGCCGACTCGTAGAGTCATCTCTCCCTGTGGCAACGTTTGCCAGGAACTGAATCCTTGGTAAAAGAAACTGATGTGATTAGTAGCATCCGAATCTAGGATCTAGGCAGAATCATCATTCTCTACCAAACACGTCTCCAAGACCAATAAATCATATTTATTGTTTTAGACATCCTCCTCTTTTGGAGAGTAGTGAGATCAGTATTAGAACCTAAATAAGCTCCAAGTGCCATTTCAGAGAACACTTGGGAACTGACACTACTGGTTTTGTCATCCATCCCTTTGTGCTCGAAAATTAAGAACCGACGTTCAAACAAATCTTGCAACAAGTCCATGATTTCACGTGCAATGATCATGTTCTCAACCCTTTTGGCCAAAACATCAGATATGCTAGCCAATATGTGAAGTTGGGCTAATGAATTAGCCTTTATCCACACCGCATATGCACTACGAACACTACGTGGTGCATTAAGGGTTAGGACTTGAGGACATTCCTCAACCATGACAAACTCGAGGTTGTTTACCATGAAATACATTTTACAAGACTCTTTCGACTGTATGTAACCGATCAAACTAGAGGCATTAAATGGAAATACAAATATGTTGCTGAAAACAAAAACACATTGACCTACGTTAGGTTTTAAGCAAATACCCGTTGAAAAACATACAACATCCTATAAGGTTTAGTAAAACTAACATGAACTCCGTGTGACATCTAGTGTCACAATGACACTTCAAAGGTTTAGGACATAAGCTACCGAAGGATGATCAATTCATCCCTCCTCTGAATTGAGACATTATCAACCAGCCATTAATACTAAAACAACACTTGCTCCTATAACGACTAGCCATCATTGATTTGGTCAAGAAATCATTAACTTGCTTAACAATTTCCTGTAAGTGTGACCCGCCATTTTAGACCCTAGAGTTCTGCCCCAAGCAGCCAATCCGAAGGGAAAAAATTTGATTGGGGCAAAAACAAAAGTGACCCTATCTATTTCTGGAGTTCACCTTGATATCGACCAACTTCACAAAAACCATCCAAAGGGGGGCGCTCCTAGGGCGCCACGAGGGAGTATAGAAGGATCTCACGGTGCAAACAAATGACAGAGACTATAGGACATGTTGACACACACCCTTCACCCACTTACTATAAACACTTTCTCCATCCACCTTGATATTGACTCATGCAAACATCATCCGAAGGGGGATGCTCCCAGGGCACCACAAGGCCAAACATGAATCTCACGGCATGAACATTCAAGGAGAAACATGAGTGGAATCATTGACATATCAGATACATCTCTCCTCCACTAAGTATTTTATAACCTAAGATTTAGTTTACTTACAAAAAACATGGCTAAAGATTTTAACTAAGTGACTTTTTATGTTTGCCCAAGAGTAACTTTTACCTTGGATAGTTGAACAACTTTTGATCATCATCCATTAAACTCTTTAATGGAGTCTTTAATTAACTATCGCATGCTTGTAGAAAATCTATCTAATTCACCTTTCCAGGTAGGTTCCTAGGTAGGGGTGTTCCGTTTCCGTCAGCTTAAGTACACCAACCTAGATAAAACCCGCCTTAGATAAAAGGTCCCTTATAGATAGATTTAATACAATTTTAATCTTTTATGTCAATCATTTAATTCTATTAAACCGATTTAAAAAGATTAAACTAGGCTACTAATCCCATTAGAACCTTGAACTTAGATCTATCTCAATTTAATTTTAAAACCTTTTTAAAACATGAGTTAATCCTAAGTCCACATGCAACTCTTTCTTATTGATTTTAGTTCTAATTTCTATTATAACGCTTATAACAGAAACAACCAAAATCAACCACAATGCAAAGGAAACACATACAATGCATTCATAACGCTTATAAACAGCCTAACTGTCATGTTTCATGCATTGTTCATTCATTGCTATCTTTTTACATAACACTTATACAAAACAACAACGAACCAAGCAAAACATGTTATCATTCACCCTTACACTATAATGCTTATAATATAAAGATGATGCATGAATATGCTTACTGCATGCATAAATATAACTCTTATATTCTCATGATGCATGCACATGCTTTCTTGTAATTTCATTGTAATTTCATCATGAAATATTGTAACACTTATAATACATGATGTATGAATGATTGCACAACCTAAGGCGGGTTTCAAATCTATATGTCACACACTTTTCCATATAAATTACATACATCTCATGTATAATAAACAAAAGTTGATGAACCGGGAAAAATTGCCTCAAATCCTCAAAACTAAAAGCTAACTATTACAAATGCAAAGTATCTACGGTTCAAACAGGCGAACCAGGTCTTGAACCGTTCGGGCGAAGCAACGCGTCTTCACTGATCGTGAACCAAACACCGAGAGATCGTCTACATGAAAGAGTAAATGCTTTACTCAATAGTTTACCTATGCTTCCAGAGTTAAACGATCGTGTATCTTTTACTATGCGATGAAGCATGAGGTATGCGATTGTGCAGCGCGCTTTGCAACGCAAGCCTTATACGATCGTCTAAATAACAATGATGTGGTGAAGCACTATCATCTAAACAGTTGCTGAGCGAGCGTCTTCTTATCGTATACTACGAGATCGTGTACTCAGTAACTATGCGATGAGGCATGCTAACTACACAATCGTTTAGCGCGTGCCTTTTTCTAAACGATGAGCATCAAATGCACTCACTCAATCGTTTACCTCCAGCATCTACACGATCGGGCAATCAATGCTACGCGATAGAGTAAACGATCGTTTGGTAAATACTACACGATCACATAGAAAAATCTACATGATCGTTTAGCCAAATCCCAATGATTGTTTACCTGAGTCTACACGACACGACCAACTCTTGGTCGTCTTCTTCGCTGAGACCCACATCTCCATGTTTCGAAACTTCATAACGAACGACTTGACAAACTCAAACACTTTGAATTACATACTCGATTGCTTGTTAATTATGCCCAAAAACATAGGGACCCTTACAAATTAACACTTTTTAATTTAAAGAAAGCTTTAAATAAAAGTAATTAAACCCGTAAACATTCATTAATGCCATCCACAAACGCATTTAACAATTAAGCACAATGTAGAAAACCCATCACGCTGTAAAAGAAGTTCAAAATAGAAGTGAAATTTGGAATATTAGAACAACCTGGCTCTGATACCAATTGAAGGAAATAGGACATGAGAATTTCCATGAACAGCGGAATGATCGTTCCAAATTCCATTTTTATTTGAACATTAACAATTACAATCAAGAAACGGAAACATACAGGTTATGCACAACACGAAATTACAACATGCTAAGATCAAGAGATAGAATTATACATACCTTTGAAGACTCATCTTCAGATATCCTTGATCACGAACGCTCAAACAATCAGCAAGACAGCAATCACAAACGCTTGAACACTTCGACCGCAACACAGCACGATCACAGCGACTACGAACACAGCAAACGACCTCCAAGAGCCTCGAACTATGTCGAGTTGAGTACGACACTGCCACAACGGCTACCTTGGTATTACCTTGGTATTCTCGGTGTGAGAATTTAGAAGTATGGACTATGTGTGGACTTAGTTAGAGGATGAGATCGGAGGAATAAAAATCATGTAAACGATTGAGCAAGTGGGAGATGAAGGTCTATCGTATAGACGATGCCTCATCGTTTAACAAATGCTATGCAATCGTTTAGAAAAATCTCCGCAATCATTTAGTTAATGGCCAGCTGAGTGAACTATCATATAGTGCCACTCCACGATCATTAAGTCTCTCTTCAACTATCGTTTAGTAAATCTAATCCACTCGATAGCGTTTCCGTGAGTAATTCCGAGAATGAAAAATCTCAATTCAACAACTACTAAAATTAGGAAAACATTTTTTCTTTTTATCTCATGATTACCCTGGAACCACCAATAACTCCCACTTAATTGGTTGTTAGAGAAAAAAAGATAATTATCCAATAATTAATATTATTATAAATATACATGATAACCAACTTACCATACTATATTTATAACCTATAGTTTTAATATTTCATCTCATGAAACATATAAACCATAGTTCTTTTTCTATTTCATGGTCCTTAATGTAAATCTCATTTACATTAATCCTCCACTAGATGTATCTCATACATCACACTGATCATATCATATATAATCAAATTTTCTCTTGTCAATCTGAACATTTCAAATCAACACCAAGAACTAATTCTCAACTTGAATCCATTAAGCTACCAAGGGGACCTTATGGACCTGTAACTCGAAGCTCCAACAGTACGCGCATAACTGACTAAACTCTTTAGTCATGGGATCCATCATCCGTTATTTGTCAAGCACTCCACTAAATACCGACAACTGAACTATTCTTACCATAGATATATTATGTGTCCATATCAACCAATCAACAGCGCGATAACCCTTCATAGATCGCTCGTAAGTACAAATGAGCCAATAATCGTTATGCTCCTGTAGTTACATCTAACTCCTTAAGTACCACTGATCCCTCTAATGAATAATAAGTCATAGTCCAATTATGACCAAACCCCTCTTGGGCCAGGAGAGGGTGTGGTACCACATTGTTCAAGTCCCAGATTCAGCCCTTAAGGGACCAATTTATCTACTTACCATTGGGGAAGGAGTAAATTCCATCTTGTATAATTATGTTCCTAACTGCCCAATCAGACGAATCCTCAAAATGGTAGGCTTATTGAGTCGGCGATCTGACCACTCTTACCCATACAAATCAAAAGACCGCCTTCATAGGAAAGAGTTCACAACTCACTTAGGATTCAGGTCATGTCATCTATGATCATCGTGGTGAAATGTAAGTCTCTATTATGAACGTTGTTTTATAATGAGACTAACCATTTCATGGTCTAGTCTTATACAAACTCTTTTGTATAGAATACCCCACTCACATGTTTTCACATGAATGATTAAGATTAGATTATTTGTAGCAATTTACAACAATTGTAACATCTACAAAGCGGGCCGTATTTGTAGTGTCACCAGGATAAGGTATCTAGCTTTATCTATCTACTATAGAATATTTAGGTTATCACCTAAACACGATCCACCTGTATGTCTCTACATACACATTTAAGTTATAGATGATAACCTTGGATGTTAGTTTATTGATTTGTGGGTTTAATGCTACTAAATGTCAAATAAAAGATCTCATGTTTTATTAAATAAATGAATTGTTTGTACATTACAATTACAAATTACAGAACCTAATGAGATTTAGAGCATAAATTCCAACAGCGTTATGTTCTTATGACTATCAACAATACTTTGTGTGGAATAAAATTTGTAAAACTAAAATTGTATTCGAAGTTTAACTTCAATATTGGCTTGTTATAAACAAATGAGTAGGGCATAAACGTTTTTCTTCACAAATTTAACTTGTTATTATGAAAAAAAAGAGAGATAGAATTTACATTGCTAAGGCAAATCTAAATTTCCTAGATAAATTTGTTAGTAAATTAAATTTCAAAGTTTGTTATTTGCTATCAAAACTAAATTTGTTTTAGACAACAAAAGAAAAAGATATGTTAGAAATGTAAAAAAAATTAAATTTGATATTAAACTAAATTTCAAAGTTTGTTATTGTTGTGAAAAGGCTAATTTTTCTCACTAAGATAAATTAAATGGAACCAATGTTCTTATTAATGATTGGATTTACATTTTTCTTGTCGATTTCAACAAACGATAGTTAAACTATAGTCTCTTGAAATTCATAGTACATTCTATTAATGTCAAAATTTTTCGTCATACATTATTGTCATAGAAATACATAAACTAACCGAATTGAAATCTAGGTACACAATATGTAGAATAACTAATATAATCTTAATTTAAGAAAGAATTGATTAAATGTTTAATTGAAAACTATTTGAAAATTTTATCCATGGTAAAATAAAGGTTATAAAGTTCATATTTACCCCCCCAAAAAAAAAAAAAAAAACTAGGCTATCTAAATTCAAACTTCCAAAACCTGCACCCCAAACACAAACTTTCAAACCACTAAAAGAAAAAGAGGCTTTCCCAATGTCTAAAACAACCGTCGAAAGATATATAGTCGGGAGATTGGTCAATCTGTCGACATATGCATAATAGGCATCAAGAGTTTGGGAGATGGAAGCTAGTATTGACCAAACTCTCGACGATTTAAGTAATTCATTAGCAGTCTGGTGGGAACTCTCGACGGCTCTCCCAATGGCTCATGATAGCTGTCGTGAGATGGGTTTTAAAACCCCAGATTGAAGGCAGATCCCAGATTTGCCTTCTTCATCCTGACCCTAATAGATCATCAGAGACGAAACAAAAAAACGCATCACTGGAGAGTTTGTTCGTCCGTCGTTTGTTGGTAAGCCATCCTTTTATCTGTCATCATTCGTCCACGTCCATTGTCGTCCGTTGTCCACTGGTAAGCCGTCCGTCCGCTATTTTTTTAAAATTTTTTTTCATGGTTTTTTGTTCTTATGTTTGTAAGAGAATTTATTCTTATGTTTGAAAAATGCTTTGAACGCTTTGATCTCAGCCTATTTTTCAGATTTTGCTGAATTTTTTGCCCGGACCAAGTTTCTATTGTATACAGTATTAAGTAGGAGGGTTCAATGGAACTTAAATCTATATTATATGTTCATCTAGGTTTTAAATCTTTGAAGAATTGCTTAACTTTTTTTTCTAGCTGATACATCTTCTTTTGAATTTGATTTTAGGTATTTTTGAAACACTAGAATTTTCAATTGTGCATCTATTGGATAATACTTGAATTTTAAATTGTATGTGTAATAAATAATTGACTATATCATCATTTTTTAACTTTACAAGTTTTTAATTATTAAAAACATCAAATATATCAGAGACTTGTCATATGTAAAATTGAAAATTTAAAGTTCTATGAGATACTTTTTAAAATTGAGATATCTACTAGACTAGTAGGCTATAACTTATAATGTCCTATATTAATTAATTGGGTTTAATATGTGTGTGTCAAATGTTGGATATTGTATACATTTTCTTGTGTTGGACATGAATATGTTAAGGTAGTGACTTATGATTGCTCATTTTTTCATTTAATTAAGCCCTGATATAGGATTAAAATGTCTTGATTTTATGAAAATATATGTGAAAACATTCATGTGAATGAATTGACATTCGTACAAGAACATGAACAAATATTGATATGAGATATTGTTAGATTGAATTTATAGTTCGACTCACTTTTTTTATGTCCTTGTATATTCTTTTATTTTGTTCAATGAAATCTCGATTTCATTTTATGAGCATATATAAGCCTCTAAAAGTTAACCACCATTCATTATGTACACAACACAGGTTATAATTGATTTTGGATTACAAGTTAGTCAGAAAAGGTTTATTTTTAAGCATGAATAAAGAATGAATCAAACTTAGAAATAAGCTATCAGTCTAGTATAGAGAAGGAGTATCCCAATTTTTAGATGTGGCTAAGTTTCATGGTAATGATTCCAAACTAATAAGATGTCCATGCAAGAATTGTATGAATTCAATGTGTGAGTCATTAGAGTTTGTGGACCGACATCTATTAGCATATGGAATATCCCCCTCATATTGTGAATGAGTATATCACATCTAGAAGTTTTGAAAGACATACAACTTATTCAATACATAATGGTGAGGAAACTAACATAGAATGTGATGTTGTTGAAGAAAATGAGATGTTGAATCTTACAAACGATCTACAAGTTCCAACTGAAAACGAAAACGCAAATGAAGAAGAGATTGAGAATGAAATGTCCTCTAATGGTCAAGAAAGAGATACCACAAACTTATTTGAGGATTTAATGGCTGAAGCATGTAATGAACTATACCCTGGTTGTTCGCAATTTTCGTTTTTGAACTTTTTAGTGAAGTTGATGCATAAAAAAGTTTTAAACAGCTGGAGTAATAAATCATTTGACATGTTGTTAGAATTGTTAAAAGCAACATCTCCAATTGGCATCACTATACTTACTTCCTTTTATGAAGCTAAGAGAAAATTGTATGACTGAGGCCTAAGTTATGAGTCTATTCATATGTGCAAATACGATTGTCTATTGTATTAGAAAGAATTTGCAGACTTACAATAATACCTAGTTTGTGGGAGTCTTGGTACAAAGTTAATGATAGCAAGGGTAAAAAAATTGTACATAAAGTATTACGTCATTTATCATTGATACCGAGATTAAAGCGATTGTTTGCATCGAAAGAAGGTTGTGTGGGGTGGGTTGAGATTAGTTATACTTGTTTTGAAGTTCAACTTGGAGTTTTTTTTTTTTTTTTTTTAATTCTTTTTTATGGAAGCTTATGAATTTTGAATGTTGTGTGGGATGTGTGGGATGGGTTGGGATAGGTTTGTGGAAGTTTATGAAATTTGTGAAAGTTTATGAATTTATGATTTTTTTTTGTTTCTTTTGGAGTTCAACTTGTGGTTTTTGTGTGTTTATGGAGGTTTCAGGTTGAGAATATGTAGTCATAGAGTGTGTTCATTTTCTTCGTTTTGTAGGATTGTAAGATTCATCTAATGACTTTTGTTTGATTGTAAAAGTTTATGAAGTTTTAAATGTTGTTTAGGATTGGTAGAGATTAGTTATTCTTTTGGACTTTAACTTGCGATTTTTATGTGTTTGTGAAGGTTTTAGGTTGAGAACATTTAGTCTTGGAAGTGTATTGATTTTCTTTGTTTTGTAAGATTGTTACTCATTTCTTTGTTTTGTAGGATTGTAGGATTTTCTTTGTTTTGTATTATTTGTAGGATTCACCTTATGGTTTTTGTTTGTTTTATAGGATGCTGTTTGGAGATGATGTTGGAAATGTTATTGGAGATGCTGTGTTGAAGATCATGTGTTGGAGATGCTACGTTGGAGACGTTGTTGAGAGTTCCTTCTTCTATGTATTTGTGAAGACATATTTCTTTTATAGATCATTTTGTCAACTTTTTTCTATTTCGTGTAATAAAGAATACTATCGACTTTGTTTGTTTGTTTTGTTTCTTATGTGAATATTTTAAAGTTGCTTAATAATGTTATATTTTCTAGGTTATTCGGATTAAATTTAAAAAAATTAAAAACAAAAAATAAAAAAATGACTATCTCCCGACAAAAATCGTTGGGAGTTTTTGTATCAGCCGTCAGGAGTTCAAATTCATATTTTGAATTTCTGAAATTGAACTCCCGACAATGTGTGTACATGCGTTGGGAGATTCAAACTCCCGACGCCTTATAACAAGCGTCAGGAGTTTATTTAAACTCGTGACGGTATGTGTTTCTACATCGAGAGTTGTACTCCCGACGACATATCCCGACTAAACTCCCTACGACAAGTTCGTCGTTAGGAGTGGATCTCCTGACGTGTTTCTTACCATTTCTCGATGATTTGAAGCATTGAAAAAGGGATGTTTTCTTGTAGTGAACCTTACACACTAAGTAAAACCATATTTAGAATTAAGTAAAACCATTTTCTTATATTTGAAAATAGTCCTCATTATAATCACTTTCTAAATATAGGTATTAAATTGTTATGTATTAAAATTTAGAGACTAAATTGTTACAAATTTGAATATCTATGACTAAACTGTTACCAATTAAAGTTCATAAACTAAATTGTTATTTTACCGAAAATTTAAAAACTAAAATGATTTCTAATCAAAATTTTATTTGAAATTGATACGATAATGATCCGGAGAAATTGAAATAATAATTCTTTTAAAATTTTATCTCAAATTACTCAGCCTATCATAATTAATATATATACACTAGAAAGAAATTAAACCCCAGCTCGAGCAGCACGTGAAACAAATTCCATTTATTAATTTGTCGATTATAACAACTAATTCTTAGCTCTTATCTAGGTCAAGAAAGGTAGAAAGTGAAATAAATAAATAAATAAATAAAGGACAATATCCAAGATAGATATTATCATACATATTTAATTGACAAGTTTCAAAGTGATATAAAGTTCATTGATCTCAAGAAATTAAGAGAGATTTTCAACCACATAAAAGATTTGTTATATGTATGAATTGAAGGTTCCAAAAAAAGATCACTAATTACAACTCAAATAAGAAGATTTTGGTGGGGCTAGCATCTAAATATGTGGAAAAAGTTGTGAAATCTTAAGGAAGAAGGGACTCCAAAGCTTCAGTGATATAATTAATTATCTTACTAATCCAGCCTTGCTAACTAAGCAAGATTGAAAGTAGAAGCTAATAATTTCTTCAAGGTTAAATTATCCTGGAACTTTATTATCTGTTTAAAATATTTTTTACTTTCAAAAGTAATAATATTATCTTTGAAATTTTCCAAATGTTTCAAAAAATTATCTTTTAGAATAAAAATTATTTAGAGCTTTCGACAAAATTTGAGATATGAAATGGTGTGGAAGTACTCTAAAAAGAAAATTTAGATCACTACATCGTTTTAGGTCATCGACACATAATTCTAAATTTTTATTTTTGTTTGAAATTCTAAAGGATTTTTATTCCAAAAATAGAAAGTTCAAAAACAATATTCCAATTTTTGAAATATTAATTTAATCCAAATTGGATGTCAATGCAATTTGTCATACCGATGGAGGTCTTGGGGGGTCATACGAGAAGTCTTGTAAAGGGTGTAATTTTTATGTTATGTATATTTAATGATGTGGTTTCAAAGTGCATTAAAGTTGAAATAAAGATCGTGAATTTAGTTCAACGGTAATTGACATGGTCTTTGACGAAGAGAATCATAGGATAATAGTATATTTTAATAATTTATTTAGTTGTTAATTTAGATTAACCAGTATTTATTAGTATTTTAAAATTAGTCAGTTAATTGTTTATTCATTGCAAGGCTATAAATAGTCATTTTAAAATTTGTAATAGGAAGTTTTTGAATATTAATTAAACTTGTGTTCTTTTGAGAGAATTCCGTCTTAGGGATGAATTATGATTTTCTTTACTTGATCATGAATTTAACCTAATTATCTTTTTTGTTGCATCGGTATTCCATCATAAAAGTTGGAGGTTCGATCTTCCATCGCTAGAATGGTTGTATTAAAAAAAAAGTTAAAATAAAGACGTGTTCTTGTGTTACAATTCAAATTTGTATAATAAGTTACAAACTATGATTTGATTGCAGTTTTGAAGTGTACTAAATAGGGACCATATCCAAATAAACAAAATAAAGTAGTGGAGGTTCTAGGTTTTCTCTCAACGAAAAGCTTTAGGAAAACGGCGGTGAGTTTAGTTCTCCGGCAAGGGGATTGTTTCATGCCAGCCCTTTTAGGAAAACGGCGGCGAGTAAAGGAGTGTCTGACTGTCTGCAGGATCGTTGGTAGGGACAATATGTCAGAACGAGAAGGAGCTGAGAGTTTTAGAGGAGCAAAGGGATCCAAATTTTGGAGGTGAAGTGGCGGAGACATATAGAAATCTTTAAAAGGGATCCAAGTTGCCCCTCAGCGTTCTGACGCTCTTCACTTCATATAAAATAATTTTTGTCCGATTTAGGTCATTCCATCCTTGATTTTTCAGCCACCAACTTCATTCTTTCTGTATTTTTTTCCTTTCCAAACTTTATTACATTTACTTCTTCATTTATTTATTTTTGAAACTTCATCTTGGGCACATGAGTTGCTAAGGTGATTTAGGGTAGCTCGATCTTAATCCTAAGCTGATTATGAATTTCTGTTTATTCGGGATTATCCTTTGATCTGCATAGGTGAAAGTAGTTCAACAAGCCTTCCATTTTGGAATAAGACTTGGATAGATAGCTGAGGACATAGTTGTTGGTTTTAGAAAGCTAACAACGGCAGAATCATTAAGTATTCTAATTCATTAATTTTAGCAACAAATAAAGCACATTCATGTAAAATAAAAGAGGGTTTCAACAATACCTTTGAAGATTCTCTTTAATCCACAAATCCAGTTACAATCTTCTCCTCTACTAGTTGTGAACCACCACAAGATCTTCCCTACTATTATTTAGGAACTTAGATTGAGTTGTTGGACTCAAAATGATCTGAGATTTAGAGGGAATTTGAGGAAAGAAGACGAACAATATAGAGAAAAAAAACTAAACCCATTTTTTGTTTTCTTACCTTTCAAATTCAATTTGCATGCCTTTTTTAGCTGAATAATTCAGCTGGTTTTATCAAATACTACATGCTTAAAGTCTTCATCGAATGAAGACACCACCTCCGTGGTAAATTTAGTGGATTTTGATGAGTAAGGTGCAAAAGCTAAAAGTGCGACCACTTTTTGTGGGTTTTCCAATTTCAATTTTGAAACAATTTTCAAAATCAAAAACTATTTTCAATTTTAATTCTTTTAATTAAACTGATAAATTATTAAATTTACAAAAATTAATTCAATTAATTAATTTTTCAAATAAAATTAATAATTATTTAAACAATTTAATTGATTCTATTAATTTAATATCAAATATTAAATTAATAAACACCAATTTCACTACCATGAATAGATTCATGAATTAATATTTAAATCATATTTAAATATTATTCGATTATCCAATTTCATTTCATTTGATAATTAAACGTGTAAATATATCATATATAATTAATAATTCTCTTAATTCAAATTTGAACGTTTCATATTCACTCATCACACTATTCTAAGGTTTATTCCGTTTGTGAGTTAGTATGGGATCTAATGGACCTAAATATCATGGGCTCCCGATCCGAGATTAACCAATTAAACTCTTTAACCTAATTAACCACCATTCGTTAATTACCGGGTCACTCCACTAAACCCTAGTAGTTTCACTCCCTTCACTGTAGATATATTGTGTCCACTCGATATAATCATAATTAGTAAGTTAACCCTTCACAGGTTGTTTGTAATAATGGTTGGGTCAATCATTGTTTTAACCCTAAGATTACCTCTTGTTCCTTAAGTCCCACTGATCCTCTAATGAACAATTGGTTTGTGATTCAATCATCAAACCGAGTCCCTCTCGGGCCAATGAGAGGGTGAGGCCTCTTGTTCAAGACCTAAAGTCAGCACTTAAGAGAAAAACCTTTCTACTATCCCTAAAAGCGGATAGGAGCAAATTCCATCTTGCACCCTATGTCTCTAACTATCTACCAGGTCTTACCCCTGAAATGGGAGGCTTATTAAACTGGCGCTATTGAGCCAACCCTCGTCCAGAAAATCTAAGGATAATTCCAAATAAACAGAAGTTCATAGTTAGCTCAGGATTAAGGTTAAGTTACCTAGGTCATCGTTTTGAAATAGTCGGTCTTAAACAGTAAACAACGTTATAAAGTAAGAGTGTCTTATTTCTTGGTTCAATCTTATACAAACTCATTGCATAGGACGCCCTCACTTCTCATGTCCCCACATGGACGAATTAGGATCACTTTTTTGTAGCACTTTACAACGATTGTAATAAATACAAAGTGAGTCGCATCCAATAGTGTTACCAGAATAAGGTACCCAACCTTGTTCGTATACTATAGATCATTTTGGCTATTTACTGAACTAATCTGCTCTTATGTCTCCACATAAAGTTCAAGCATTCATATAATAACCATGGATCTTTAAGTTTATTGGATTTAGTCGTAACAAGTGTAATTTATATATTCAACAACAACTTTATTGAATAAACGTCAATAATATCTTTATTGAAAATATAATATGTTTCTTGTTTTCAAACTACGAGTTCTAGAACATAAAACCCAAAAAACTCCCACTTAGACTAACACTTCAGTGGATATATATACACGGATACAATGTTGAGTAATGAAATAATAAATACAATAAACTAGGACATCATATACCCAGTATTTCTCCCACTTTCCCTTGTTATATTTCCCTCGTAGTTCTAGTCCCACTAGGTGACCCTCAGACATTTTAGCTGGGAGGGCTTTTGTAAATGGATCAGCTAAGTTGTCTTCGGAGGCTATCTGCATGACGATCACGTCTCCTCTATGTACTATCTCCCTGATGAGATGATACTTTCATTTGATGTGTTTTCTGCGTTTGTGGCTTCACGGTTCTTTGGAGTTGGCAACTGCTCCATATTATTACAATCATAAGTGTAGGTAGATGCATATTTGAAAATACAACTTTATTATTACTATCGGTCAAGAACTTTCTGAGCCACGATGCTTCTTTAGCTGCTTCACTAGTAGCTACATACTCGGTTTCCATTGTGGAGTCAGCAATACAACTTTATTTGATAATTCTCCACACTATTGCTCCTTCATTTAAAGGGAATACTGACCCTGAAGTTGATTTTCTAGAATCCACATCGGTCTGGAAGTCAGAATCAGTGTATCTAGTAAAGATCAAATCCTTAGTACCATACATGAGCATATAGTTTCTCGTTCTCCGAAGATACTTGAGGATATTTTTAATGGCAGTCCAATGATCATATCCAGGATTGGGCTAATATCTGCTGACGATTCCAACTGCATAGCATATGTCGGGATGCATGCACAACATGGCATACATCAAGCTCCCAATTGCTGATGCATATGGAATTCGTTTCATAATCTCAACATCTTGAGGTGTCTTAGTGAAGGAATTTTATGAGGAGAGAACCTTGAACGGAAGCAAGATCATCACAAATCCATTTTTCAGTGAATGTAAGTTTTACAGTAAATTAAGAACAAGATGTGCATTTACATAAATTACATCATGCTTTAATAAAGGAAAATTTAGGGTTTCAGAAACCCTTACCTTTGAAATGTAAGAGTAACATAACACGCAATGGAAGAATTCAGAATCAATAAGCACTTAAACTACACTTAATTTGAGTTTTAAACATGGTACTCACGATGTTTTCATAAGGGGTTTGAACCAAATATTACCTTCGAAGATCTCTTCTACGAATTCAGCAGAATTTTCACAAGTTTGAGCTTGATTCTTCAAATAGACCACCAACAAGATCTTCTCCACTATGTTCAAGAAGGAATGTGTGGTGGAAACACTCTAATAAGCTGAATTGAGGATGAACTTGAGAGGGTATAGTAGGGTTTTCAGTTTTGCAGCAACTTAGATAAAATTCTCAGCCTTCTTCTTTAATTCCATGCATGAAGCTTAATTATATAGACTGCTTTCATGCATTAGGATATGGCTGCATGTAGGGAAGCTCCTATTTGGAATTGATTGAAGATCTAAGGTAGAATTTGATGATAAGACACCAAAAAAAGGTTAGTAGATTTTTCCAATTTTTGGGAAAAATCCACTGACTCAAATTTCTCATTTTTCTTAAAAATGATTTTTATTTAAAAATAACTATTTTTTTTTAAAAAAAAATTAGTTTTATAAAATTAATTTTAAATAAAACTAATTTCAAATTTAATTAAACCTTTTAATTAATTTAATATCTTAATATTAAATTAAGAAAACACCAATTCCATCAATATGATTTAATTTAATATTTAAATCCTAATTTAAATATTAATTGATTCTCCAATCTCATTTTAATTTCGACTAAATTAAACGTTTTAATTGTATCGTATACAGTCAATTGAAAACCCTAAAACCAAATTTGAACATTTCAAGTTCATAACCTTAAATTCAAAATTCATCCAATCAATACTCAATTTATTATTCCAATTTATGAGCTAGTAGAGGGACCCACTGGACCTACAGATCATGAGCTCCAACACCATTATAGCTCAATAGTTGCACTCTCCTTACTGTAGATGTATTTCTGTCCATGTTAACCATAATCAGTAAGTCGATCCTTCACAGGTTGTTCGCATTTATAGTTGGGTCAAAATTACTGTTTTATCCCTGTAAATACATCTTGTTCCTTAAGCTCCCACTGACCCTCTAATAAACAATTGATTCATAATACCACTTATGAATCATGTCCCTTTCTATACGAGAGGGTGGGGCCCCGACTGTTCAAGACCAGAAACCAACATTTAAGAGAACAACCTATCTGCTAACCCTAAGACGGGTAGGAGTGAATTCCATCTCACAAGGCTATGTCCTCATCTATCTATCTGGTCTTATCCCCAAAATGGAAGGCTTATTGAGCAATGCAAGTGACTATTTCGAGGTCCAGTCTTTATGCAAACTCTTTGCATAGGATGTCCCCACTCATATGTCTCTACATGAATAATCTGTGGATCACATCATTTGTATTACCTATACAAAATGGGCCGCATCCAATAGTGTTATCAGGATGAGATACCCAATTTCATCCATATACTTATAGACCATTTAGGCTACATACCATTAACTTGATCCTGTTTATGTCACCACATAGAGTTAAAGTATTCATAATATAGCTATAGATATGTTTATTGGATTTTCATAATAGAATGCAATATCAACATCTTTATCAAATAAGATACTCAATAATATTTTATTGATAAATAGAATGTTTACCATGAAATTTACGAATTGCGAGTTCTAGGACATTCTCAACATGGAGAGGAGGAGAGGGAGGAGAAGAACTTTTCTTCTTTTTTCGTTTTTTTTAGAGAGAACTATTCTCTCAATGTTTTATGGAGGAAGATGAATTGAGCACCATCTCTCTCTCTCTCTCTGACCCCTCTCATCACGTATTTGGCTAAGAGAAATTAGAAAGAGGAAGTTGTAACTCCTTCCCTTAATTAATTAATATTAATTTAATAAAAATAAACTAATAATAATTATATATATAATAACAACCTTATTATATATTGGGATTGGTATCCTAATTCTCCCGGAGTCTCGTAGTTTGTAAACTTTGTACACGTTGTTATTAATAAAATAAGTGTTATTTTATTTGTATTTACTCATGTCCAATAAACAAAGATCCGTGGTTATTTTATGTAAACTTACGCATATGTATGAAATATATAAGTGGATCATGCTTTAAGTAATAATCTAAATGGTTTGTAGTATAAGGATAAAGAAGGGATACCTTATCCTGATGACACTATGGATACAACCCACTTTGTAGAGATTTACAAGTGTTGTAAACTACTATAGATGGTCTGATTCTAACCATTCTGTGAAGACATGCGAGTGGGGGTTTCCTATGCAAAGAGTTTGTATAAGACCGACCACGAGATGATTAGTCTCTTTATATAACGTCGTTGATAATTGAGACATGCATCTAACTAAAACGACCATAGGTGACATGACCTTAATCTTGAGTGTTTTGGGAACTTCTACCTATGAGGGCAGTCCTTTGATTAGTATGGGTGAGAGTGGCCAGATTGCCAACTCAACAAGCCTACCTTTTTGGGGATTTGTCTGATTGAGAAGCTAAGAACTCAGTTACACAAGACGGAATTCACTCCTTCCCCAACGTAGGGGTAAGTAGATAGGTTGCTCCCTTAAGAGTTGATTCCTTGTTTTGAACATAGTGGCCACACCCTCTCTTTGGAAGAGAGGACCCAGTCATAGTAGGACTATGACTTATTGTTCATTAGAGAAATCAGTGGTACTTAACGGAGTTAGATGTAACTACAGGGGCAAAACGGTAAATTGGCCTAGCTGTACTTACAAGCGATCTGTGAAGAGTTATCGCACTGTTGATTGGTTAATATGAACACATAAATGTGTCTGTTATGCAAAGAGTGTAGCTGTTGGTCTTTAGTGGAGTACCTGACAGTTAACAGATGGTGGATCTCGTGACTAAAGAGTTTAGTCAGTTATTAATGTATTATTGGAGCTTCAAGCTACAGGTCCATAAGGTCCCCTTGGTAACTCAATGGATTCAAGTTGAGAATCAGATTTTGGGATTGATTTGAAGTATTCAAATTGACAAGAGAAAATTCAATTATATATGATATAATTGGTGTGATGTGTGAGATACATCAAATGGAGGAATTAATGTAAATATGATTTACATTAAATACCAAAAAATAGAAAAATAATATGGTAATTAATTATATGATAATTAAATCTTTTTCTCTAATAACCGATTGAGTGGGAGGTTATTGGTAGTTTTATGGTAACCGTGAGATAAAAGAAAAATTGTTTTCCTAAAATTAGTAGTTGCCTCATTCGAAAAGTTCTCACAGAGACAAGCTATCAAGTGAAAGACCATTTAGGTTATTACTTAAGGCATGATTCATTTGTATATATCATATACATGTTAAATGTTACATAAAATAACCACGGATCTTTGTTTATTGGATATGAGTAAATGCAAATAAAATAACTCTTATTTTATTAATAACAATGTGTACAAAGTTTACAAACTATGAGACTCTGGGAGAATTAGGACACCAATCCCAACAATCTACCACTTGTCCTAATGCCTCAGGAGACTAATGTACAATACATGAAAAACTAGTACAATATACAATAAACTAGGGCATACTCTATACCTCAGTATCATCTCTCACTTGCCCTAGACAAGATGCCACATGTCCTGTAAACCCAGACTCTCCAGATGACCCTCAAACACTTTAGCCGTGAGAGTCTTTGTAAACGGATCAACAACGTTGTGCTCCAACGTGATCTTCGTGACTATCACATTACCGCGATGCACAATTTCCCTGATCAAATGATATTTCCGTTTGATATGCTTGCCTCTACGATGACTCTGCGGTTCCTTTAAATTTACCACAGCCCCGCTGTTATTACAATAGAAATTGATCGGCAAAGACATATTTGGAACAATTCCAAATCTGTAAGGAGATTCCTAAGCCAGACAACCTCTTTAGCAGCTTCATAAGCGACTACGTATTCGGCTTCCATAGTGGAGTCCGAGATCCATGCTTTCTTGATGCTTGGCCAAACTACAGCCCCTCCATTCACAGTGAACACTGACCCTGATGTCGATTTTCGAGAATCTTTGTCAGTCTGAAAGTCAGAGTCTGTGTATCTTGTAAGGATCAAATTCTTATCTCCATACACGAGCATATAGTCCCTCGTTCTCCGAAGATACTTGAGAATCGTTTTGACCGCCATCTAGTGATCTAATCCTGGATTGAACTGATAACAATTGATAATCCCTACTATATAGTAGATATCAGGTTTAGTACATAACATTGCATGCATTAAGCTTCCAACAACCGAAGCATAGGGAATCCGTCTCATTTCCTTAACCTCTTGAGGTGTCTTAGGACACTAATCCTTAGACAAAACAATTCCATGCCTGAAGGGTAATAAACCCCTCTTGGAATTCTGCATCCTATACCTTGATCAATGTATGATGTTTGAGACAAGGTTAACCTCTTGTTCTTACGATTCTGAATAATCTGGATCCTTAGAACATACCGTGCCTCTCCCAAATATTTCATTTTGAATTGGGCAACTAGCCACTTTTTAATGTCAATCAGAAAACCTACATCATTCCCAATGAGTAGGATATCATCCACATACAATTCCAGGAAAGCTACTAAGCTATTGATGATTTTCTTGTAAATACAAGGCTCATCAACATTCTGATCAAAGCCAAACGATTTGATCACACTGTCAAATCTAATGTTCCACGATCTAGACGTTTGTTTCAGCCCATAAATGGACCTATTAAGCTTGCAAACTCTTTGCTCTTGATCTGGAACGATGAACCCCTCTGATTGAGCCATGTAGATGGTCTCCTCAAGATTACCATTCAGAAAGGCAGTCTTGACGTCAATTTTCCATATCTCATAATCATAAAATGTGGCTATGGACAGGAGTATCCTTATAGACTTCAACATGATAACAGGTGAGAAAGTTTCCTCATAGCCTACTCCCTCAACCTGGGTATAACCCTTTGCCACGAGTCTAGCCTTAAAGGTCTGCACCTTTCCATCTACACCTCGTTTTCGCTTGTAGATCCATTTACACCCTATAAGTTTTACTCCATCAGGCTGATCCACAAGTTCCCAGAAAAAATTGAAGTACATAGACTCCATTTCCTGGTTCATGGCTTTAATCCACGCATCTTTGTCAACATCCTCCATTGCTTGCTTATAAGACAATGGATCCTCGACCCCATCATTAGACATGATGTTTTGGGCTTCAGTCAAACCCATGTAGCATTTCAGTGGATTCATATTCACTAAGCGATAGCGCTGAGAGACTACACGATCAGCTAAACGATCACTTACCTTTGACTATACGATAGTTAATCAACTGATCGTTGCTACACGATCGAGTGGCTAAGTCCATACGATAGGCTACCGTTTACTAAACGATCAAGCACATCGTTTATACGATAGGCTACCTTCTTATCTCCCACTTGCTCGATCGTCTACTCGATCGTAGACCTCTAGTCTCTTCCTAAAGCAAAGATCATACAGAGCCCACAACTCTTGGATTCTCACACTGAGAATACCAAGGTAACCATTGTGGTGATGTCCTTACTAAATTCGTGGATCGAGTTAGACTCGATTGGGTTCGAGGAACTTTGGGTTCGAGAAGCAGCTGTAAAAACAAGTCGGAGGAAGCAAGACATTGCGAACCACTACTTGACTCTCTGACCCTTTCTCTTTTAGTGTATTTGTATTGTATTTCTTGTATTGACAAATTAAGAACTTCAGTATGAATACATGTTTATTATATATCTTGCCTATGATTTCCACCTATATCATGCATAACTAAATCGCTTCATGGGTTTGGAAGATTGTAGCTAACATGACTAAATAACTAGAGGAATCATACGATCAACTTGTTTTATACATGCTTATATTTGTTGCTTGAATCAATTGAGAAATTGTTCTAAGTGAAGCTAATCTAAGTTTGAGAGAATTTAGATCAAGACCTCATAAAACGAGAAAAAAATGTTCCTTAGAAATAAGTACATTCTTTGCGTATTACACCTATCACATGCATATTAGAGATAAGATAATGTGGCAGAAGACATTGAGAAGTGCTGGTTGTAACATTGAGTGTATGGCTTGATCGCATATTCCATTAAGTTGTTTAGAAAATGTTAGTAAAAGTTCTTCTCAACCCTCCTATCGCATAACTGTTATCCAATACACTGCTTCACTTTAGACATAATCCCCATCGCATATTTAGATTTAAGTTTATTTATTCAATCATTCATTTGAACATTTTTTTACACACGCGAAGATCATATTTTTTTAGTTTCATTGCATGCTTACAAGCAATCCCTACATTCGACCTTGGACTCACCAAGAACTTTGGTCAGATTTGTACTTAGGTTTGACTATAGAAAACTAAGCATTTAATTCTCATAAGTATTATTATTTCATCGCATGAACAAAACGCATCAATATCCAAATATTTAATTCCTCTCAACTTATTTATGGTATTTAATATAAATCATATTTATATTAAGTTTAATTACATGAATCTCATTCATATAATTAACATTTGAATCATATTCAAATTTCTCTCATATTACCTTAAATTATATTATAATGTATCAAATACATTATATTAATTATATCACTTATATAATTAATTAAATTAATTATATCACATATATAATTAATTAAATTAATTATATCATATATAAATAATTCCCTTAATTAATAACACTTATTTTATTAACAACAATATATTTATACAAACTTTACAAACTACGAGATTACAAGGAGATTTAAGACACCAATCCCAACACTTAGGATATTATTCCTTAGACAGATGAATTACATACCTGAAAGGTAACATACCTGTCTTGGAATCTTGCATTCTATATGGAGACAACATTTTGTCTATATAAGATGCCTGAGACAAGGTTATCGTTTTATTCTTGCTGTTCCGAACGATTTGGATCTCAAGAACATACTGTGCTTCTCCCAAATCCTTCATTTGGAATTACGTGGCTAGCCATTTCTTAACGTCAGCTAGAAATTCTATTTCATTTCCAATGAGTAGAATATCATCAATATATAGAACCAGAAAAGCTACAATTTTGTTGATAATTTTCTTATAAACAAAAGGTTCGTCAACGTTTTATTCAAAACCATAAGATTTGATCGCAGTGTCAAATCTCATATTTTAGAATTGAGATGCTTGTTTTAACCTATAAATGGATCTATTGAGTTTGCAAACCTTTTGCTTTTGACCTTGTTCAATAACCCTCCTAGTTAAGACATATAGATACTTTTTCAAGATAGCCATTCAAAAAAGCTGTCTTGACATTCATTTGCTAGATTTCATAATCACAAAAGGCAACAATGGATGAGAGTATCCTAATAGACTTGATCATGGCAACTAGAGAGAATGTTTCTTCATAGTTTAGCCCCTCTCTTTGGGTAAACACTTTTTTCACAAGCCTAGCTTTGTAGATATGCACCTTACCAGCTTGGTCTCGTTTTCTCTTATAGATCCATGTGCAACTAATGGGTTTTACCTTATTTGGCTGATCTACAAGATCCCAGATTGAACTGAAACATATTGACTCCATTTCGAGGTCCATGGCTTTTATCCACTTGTCCTTATTCAGATCTTCCATTGCTTGTTTGAAAGTCAATGGAACCTCTAAGACATCATCAGGTATAATGACCTAAGTTTTGGTTAAACCCATGTACTGATCAAACTGTTGCACAATCCTCCCACTACGTCGAGGCATTCTTAACTCTTGAGAAGGATGTGAAATACTAGTTTCATCGACAACTCTTGCTGAAGGACCTACTCCATCAACAACTCTTGTTGATCTATCTGTAGTTTCTCTAGACATCTCATTTAATACTAGCTTACTACGAGGTTGATGATTTTGAATGTGGTCTTTCTCAAGGAATTTTGCATTTTCTAACACAAATATTTTATCTTTCTGAGGATCATAAAAATAACCACCTTTGGTCTCTTTAGGATAGCCTATAAATAGACGTACTTTTGAACGACGTTCCAATTTCTTTGGGTTCTGCACCAACACATGTGTTGGGCATTCCCAAATCCTGAAGTGATGTAAACTATCTTTACGTCCTCTCCATAACTCGTAAGATGTTTCTGAAACACATTTTGAGGGAACCATGCTCAAAATATATACTGCAGTTTTTCTTGCATATCCCCAAAAAGATTTTGACAATTGAGCATAACTCATCATGGAACGAACCATGTCCAACAAGGTTCTATTTCTCCTTTTTGCAACACCATTCTATTGAGGTGTGCCAGGTATTGTAAGTTGAGATTGAATTCCATATTTTATCAAATAGTCCTGAAATTTTAAGTCCATATACTCACCACCTCGATCTGATCGAATTGTTTTAATCTTTTTACCTAATTGATTATCAACTTCTGCCTTATATTCCTTGAACTTTTCAAGTGTTTCAAACTTATGATGTATTAATTAAATATGACCATGTCTTGAATAATCATCTACAAAACCGATAAAATATTCATACCCTCCTCTAGCTTTAACATTCATCCGACTGCAAAGGTTTGAATGTACCAACATTAAGGATTCTTTGGCTCTAAGACCTTTTCCTGAAAAAGATCTTTTGGTCATCTAACCCTCAAGACAAGATTCATATGGAGGTAAAAAGTTATCTTCTAACTGATTTAGAAGTCCACTCTTAATCAATCTTCTAATCCTATTGAGATTAATGTTTCCTAATTTTAAGTGCCAAAGATAGGCATTGGAGAAATTTTTTGTTTCTTATTTTGAGTTTCAACTGTTTTAAACATCTTTATATTCAAAACAACTTTTACCTCAGTTGGTTTTAACACGTATAAATTATTATCTAGATTTGCAGAACATAGTTTATTATCTTTTGAAATAATGAACATTTCATAATTTTCAAAAGAAACTTTGTAATTTTGTTCCAGCAAACATGAGATAGAAATTAAATTCCTTTTCCTAGAAGGAATGTAATAAATATTTTCAAGTAAAATGTGTCTATCTCCAAAAAATAAATCTATATCTCCCATTGCTTCAGCTGAAACAATCTCCCCGGTCCCTACCTTAACGGTTGTTTTGCCTTTTGTAAGTTGTCTCTAAGAACTAGTTTCCTGAGAAAAAGTACAGATATGATTAGCGGCACCCGAATCTATTATCTAGGTTAATTTATCATTTTCCACTAAGTATGTCTTAATGACAAGTAAATCATATTTACTTTGTTTTGCCTTCTGATCTGTAGAAGAATTGGGAGATAGAGGACATTCCTCTATTAAAACAAATTTCAAATCATCATTTACTAGTATATTCGATTTCCATGTTGATTTACCGTTAAACATGTCGGAAGCGAGTAAATTTGAAGAATTCAACATGCTAAAATTATAAACAAATTTTAATTAATGAATTTCATTTAAACTCAATCAAACTTTAGCAAAGTATTAATGCACCCAAATTTCATTATTTTATTTGCAACGATACTATACAGAGTCAGAATAAGCGCTACCGAGAGGCAGTCAAATAATCTTTCACTAAAACAAGACATTCTTGACTAAATACTTATTGGGATTGATGTCCTAATTCTCCCAGAGTCTCATAGTTTGTAACCTATACCCATTGTTATGAATAAAATAAGAGTTATTTTATTGGAATTTACTCATATCCAATAAATAAAGCTCCATGGTTATTGTATGTAAACTTAGGCATGTATATGAGATATACAAGTAGATCATGCCATAAGTGATAACCTAAATAGGTCTGTAGTATAAGGATTAAGGAGGGATACCTGATCCTTGTGACACTACAGATATGACCCACTTTGTAGAGGTTTGCAGGTGTTGTGAACTATTATAGATGGTAGATCCTGACCATTCATGTGGAGAGATGCAAGCGGGATGTCCTATACAAAGAGTTTATATAAGATCGGACCACGAGATAATTTGTCTCTGTATATAACGCCGTTGATATTGGAGACTTACATCTCACCTAAACGACCATAGGTGACATGACCTCAATCCTGAGTGTTTTGGAAACTCTTGTTTTTTAAGGCGGTCCTTTGATTAGTATGGGTGAGAGTGGCCAGATTGCCAACTTAACATGCCTACCTTTTTGGGGACTTGTCTAATTTGGGAGCTGGGAACTCAGTTACATAAGATAGAATTCATTCCTTCCCCGAAGCAGGGGTAAGAAGATAGATTGCTCGATTAAAGGCTAATTCCAGGCTTGAACATAGTAGCCACAGCTTCTCTTTGGTAGAGAGGACTCAGTCATAGTAGGACTATGACTTATGTTCATTAGAGGGATCGGTGGTACTTAAGGAGTTAGATGTAACTACAGGGGCATAACGGTTATTTACCCAACTGTACTTACGAGCGATCTGTGAAGGGTTATCGCACTGTTGATTGGTTGATGGACACATAATATATCTGTCGTAAGGAGAGTTCAGCTGTCGATCTTTAGTGGAGTGCCTGGCAGTTAACGAATGTTGGATCCCGTGACTAAAGAGTTTAGTCAGTTACTCACGAACCATTGGAACTTCGAGCTATAGATCCATAAGGTCCCCTTGGTAGCTTAATGGATTCAAGTTGAGAATCAATTCTTGGTGTTGATTTGAAATGTTCAAATTGACAAGAGGAAATTCAATTATATATGATATAAACGATGTGATGTATGGGATACATCAAGTGGAGGATTAATGTAAATGAGATTTACATTAAGTACCATGAATTAAAAAAGAGCTATGGTTTATATGTTTCTTGAGATGAAATATTAAAACTATAGGTTATAAATATACTATGATAAGTTGGTTATCATATATATTTATAATAATATTAATTATTGGATAATTATCTTTTTCTCTAATAACCAATTGAGTGGGAGGTTATTGGTGGTTTCATGGTAACTGTGTGATAAAAGAAAAAAATATTTTCCTAAATTTAGTAGTTGTTGAATTGAGAGTTTCTATTCTTGGAAGTTCTCACGGTTGGTTATCAAGTAGATTATATTCACTAAACGATAGCTGAAGAGAGACTAAACGATTGTGGAGTGACATTACACGATAGTTCACTTAGCTGGCCATTAACTAAACGATCGCAGAGCTTTTGCTAAACAGTCGCGGAGCTTTTGCTAAACGATCTCATAACATTAGTTAAACGATTGCGCATCGTCTGTACGATAGACTTTGTCATCTCCCACCTGCTCAATTGTTTACACAATTGTTCTTCCTCTGGTCTCATCCTCTAACCAAGTCCACATAGAGCCCACACTTCTAGATTCCCACACTGAGAATACCAAGGTAGCCATTTTGGTGGTGTCATACTCAACTCGACATCGTTCGAGGTTTTTGGATGTCGTTCACTGTGTTTGTGATCTTAGAGATCGCTGAGTTTGTGTCCCTATGATTGTGCTGTGTCGGTCGAAGTGTTCGAGCATTCGTGATTACTGTCTTGCTATTTGAACGAGTGTTTGTGATCAAGGGCGTTTGAAGATGAGTCTTCAAAGATATATGATAATCTGGGCATTTGAAGATGAGTCTTCAAAGGTATATGATAATCTTTCCCTCGATCTTGTTGAAAGCATGCTGTAATTTCGTACTGTGCATAGCCTGTAAGTTTTTGTTTCTTGATTGTAATTGTGTATGTTCAAATACGAATGAAATTTGTAACGATCATTCCGTTGCTCATGGAAATCCTCATGTTTGATTTCCTTCAATACTATCTCCAGAATAACTCATATTCCGATAGTCATTGGATCAAGAACTTACTAACACTTAGTAATTCTATAAATGTAACCCTCATTTTTCAGATCTCAAAGATTAGAGACCCCAACAATGCCACCGAATTGGAGAGTCACTGTTGGGAATCAACTTAAGAAATCCTATCCATTTCCATAGTTTGAATCTTATATTACAACCCTCCGAGGGGATAGTTGCCATAATAACGACTAGCGTAGATCGCATAAAGTCGAAAAGCAGGGGCAACATAGGAATCTCACAGTCCAAACTAATGGAAGAGACCACAAGACACGTTGACACACATCCTTCACCCACTTACTATGAACTATTTCCCCTATTCACCTTTCTTTTGACCCATACAAACACTTTTCGAATGGAGTAGTCGAGGTATAATCGACACGAAGCGTTTTATGGATTTCACAGTGTAAACTCTTAGGATGTAAGAGCTAAGAACAACATATCCTATATGTTATTAATATCTCACTGAAGTGTTCTATTTGCTTTTTAGTAAATCTTTACCTAAGTATGTTCTGGCTAATTAAACAACCTAAGTCTATTTGATAAACCAATTCTCAAACCTCACATCGCTTACGTATGCTCATAAAACCAGGTTAACAACACTCGATTATTCGGCCATAATCCTCAGATAGGAGGTGTTCCATAGACCATCAACTTAAGTACCTCCAACCTTAGACAGGATTATATACCGATTGAGTTTGTAACCAATGTTTTACAAGATAATAACCTATTTTTACTATTAAAACAAGTTTTTGACTTACGTGAGCATGCAACTCATCTTGTTATGGATTTTAAATGTCTAATCCAATTTTATAACAACTTATAGAAATTTCAGACATGTTTTGCATCTATAACATATCAAGTATTTCAAGACATAATATAACACTTATACTAAAATGTTTGAAACCCTAAACATGCATACTATATATTATAACTACTTATACATACTTTCAACGCATGGAACATGCTTTCTATAGTGGGATTTAAAATCTACATGTCATACTATATGCACATAGCAGATTTGTTTAATTATAACATACATCACATGTATAAATAATTTAACACACACTGATATGGACTAATTTTGACATTTCAAGCAAGCAAACGACCTATATTATTAGAATAATCAGCAAAACCGACTCCAAAACACTTATAGACCGCACGAACCGACCTAAATAAGACCCAAACCACCCAAATCGGACCTCCAAAACATCAAAAATGGGTTGAACCGATTTGAAAAGGGTTGAAACTATAGAGATTGGTGTCCTAATTCTCCCAGAGTCTTGTTGTTTTGTAAAAATACACATTGTTTGACAAATAAAATAAGTGTTATTTAATTCTGACATTTACTCATATCTAATAAACAAAGCTCCTTGGTTATCTTATTTGAACTTAAGCATGTATATGTGATATACAAGTGGATCATGCCTTAAGTGATAACCTAAATAGGTCTGTAGTATAAGGAATAAGGTGGGATACTTGATCCTTGTGACACTACGGATATGACCCGCTTTGTAGAGGTTTACAAGTGTTGTAAACTACTACAGATTGTAGATCCTAACCATTCATGTGGAGACATGTGAGTGGGGGTGTCCTATACAAAGAGTTTGTATAAGACTTAGACCACGAGATGACTAGACTCTGTATATAACACCGTTGATACTAGAGACTTACATCTCACCTAAACGACCATAGGTGACATGACCTCAATCTTGAGTGTTTTGGGAACTCCTGTCTTTGAGGGCGGTCCTTTGATTAGTTAGATGAGAGTGGCCAGATTGCTAATTCAACATACCTAGCTTTTTGGGGACTTGTCTGATCTAGGAGCTGGGAACTCAATTCACAATATGGAATTCACTCATTTCCTGAAGCAAGGATAAGAAGAGAGATTGCTCCCTTAAGAGCTGATTCCGGGGCTTGAACATAGTGGCCACAACTTCTCTTTGGAAGAGAAGACTCAGTCATAGTAAGACTATGACTTATGTTCATTAAAGGGATCAGTGGTACTTAAGGAGTTAGATGTAACTACAGGGGCATAACAATTATTGGCCCAGCTCTACTTACAAGCGATCTGTGAAGGGTTGTCGCACTTCTGATTGGTTAAGATGGACACATAATATATCTATGGTAAGGAGAGTTTAGCTGTCGATCTTTAGTGAAGTGCCTGCCAGTTAATGGATGGTGGATCCCGTTACTAAAGAGTTTAGTCAGTTATTCACATACCGTTGGAGCTTCGAGTTACAGGTCCATAAGGTCCCCTTGGTAGCTCAATGGATTCAGTTGAGGATCAGTTCTTGGTGTTGATTTGAAATTTTCAAATTGACAAGAGATATTTTGATTATATATCAGATAATCGGTATGATGTATGAGATACATCTAGTGGAGGATTGATGTAAATGAGATTTACATTAAGTACCATGGAATAGAAAAGAAACTATGGTTTATATGTTTCATGAGGTGAAGTATTAAAACTATATGTTATAAATATAGTATGATAAGTTGGTTATCATTTATCTTCATAATAATATTAATTATTGGATAATTAATTTTTTTCTCTAATAACCAATTGAGTGGGAGGTTATTGATGGTTCATGGTAACCGTGAGATAAAAGGAAAATTGTTTTTTTAATTTTAGTAAGTTTTTATGAAAAGTAATTTTGAGATTTTCTCTCGCAAAAAGAAACTCACTGTAGTTTTCAAGTAAATATCGATTTACTAAACGACAGCTTGAGCGAAGTAAATGATCGTGTAATGTTTTGTAGGCGACAGACACTGAACTATGCGATGAGCTAAACGATCGCTTAGCTTTTGGTAGACAATCACTTAGCTTTAGCTAAACGATTGGGCATCGACCTATACGATAGGTTTCTACCTTCTCCCATTTTCCCAATCGTGTACACGATTGTTCTTTCTTGCTTCGTCTGCCTCATACCAAGTCCACACAGAGCCCACCCTCTGGATTCTCACACCGATAATACCAAGGTAATCTTCTTGGTGGTGTCATACTCAACTCGACACCTTCGAGGTTCTGTGGAGNACTCAACTCGACACCTTCGAGGTTCTGTGGAGGCCGTTCGTGTTGCTGAGGAGTTTGTGACCGAGGCAATCGTAGAGGACAAGTGTGCGGTGTTCGTGCAGTG
The DNA here is from genome assembly GCF_009727055.1 of Benincasa hispida. Classification (NCBI taxonomy): domain Eukaryota; kingdom Viridiplantae; phylum Streptophyta; class Magnoliopsida; order Cucurbitales; family Cucurbitaceae; genus Benincasa; species Benincasa hispida. Next base: position 25,187,884 of record NC_052357.1, read on the forward strand.
TTACGATTGAGTTGTTCGAGTATTTGAGGTTGCTGTGTTCGAGCGTTCGTGAGCAAGGAGCGTAGAGATGAGTCTACAAATGTTTGTAGCTTTCGCCTTTTTCATTTGTAGTGTTCATGCTGTAATTTCTGTAACAATTGCATAACTGTATGTTTTATTTACGACTGTATTTGTAATGCTCATTCATGATTGTAATTTGGAATGATCTATTTTCCGCTGCTCATGAAAATCTCTCATTCGATTTTCTTCAATTGGTATCAGAGCCAGGTTGTTCTTATATTCAAAATTAAAACTCTGTTTTGAACTCATTTTATAGTTGTGGTGGGTTTCTGCATTTTTGGTTAATCACTTTTTACATTTGTGGTTGAGTTGATGAATGTTTCGAGTTTAATTTCCTTTTGTTAAAGCTTTTTGTCATTACAAAGTGTTAATTTGTAAAGGGCCCTTGTATTTTGAGGCATAATTAACTTTGCAATCGAGTCTGTAATTCAAAGAGTTTTAGTTAGTCAAGTCATTCGTGATGAAGCTTCAAAGCATGGAGATGCGGTTCTCAACGAAAAAGAAGACCAAGCGTTGGTCGTATCGTGTAGCCTCAGGTAAACTGTTGGGATTTAATTAAGTGATCGTTTAGATTTTTTTAGACGATCGTGTAGTATTTTCTAAATGATTGTTTAGCTAATGCTAAGCGATGAGGTAAATCGATTACTCTATCGTATAACATTGGTTACCCGATCGCGTAGGCGCTGGAGGTAGACGATCGTAATGGGAGCATGTGATACTCGTCGCTTAGTATAAGGCATGCGCTAGACGATCGTGTAGTTAGCAAGCTTCATCGCTTAGTTACTACCTATACGATTGTGCGTATGTGATATGGAGGCGCTCGCTAAGTGA
>NC_052357.1:25188779-25193397 GCF_009727055.1 Benincasa hispida
GTTTAGACGATCGTAGAAGGCGGGCATTTTGCGGAGCGCACTAAGCGATCGTGTACCCTCAAGCTTCATTGCTTTGTAATAGGTACACGATCATGTAATAATAGCTAAATGTTTAGATTTTTCTAAATGATCATGTAGTAAATGCTAAACGTTCGTTTAACTCTAGGAGCGCTAGTAAGCGATAGAGCAAAGCGTTTGTTTTATTGTATAGACGATCGCGGGGTGCTTAGTACATGATGGTTGGAGACGCGATGCTTTGCCCGAGTGGTTCATGACCCGGTTCGCCTGTTTGAACCAGAGACTCCTTTCTTTGTAATAGTTAGCTTTCCTTTTGTATTTTTAAGTCAACTTTACTCGGTTCATCAACATTGGTTTAATTATACATCTGATGTATGGTTCTTATATGCCAAAGTGTTTGACATATAGTTCAAAACCCACCTTAGGTTGTGCAATTATTCATGCATCATGTATTATAAATGTTATAATCAAACATGAAGAAATTACTTGAAAGCATACACATGCATCATGAAATATAAGAGTTATATTTTGCATGCAGTGGACATTATTATTCATCATCCTTTTATTATAAATGTTATAGTCTAAGGGTGAATGGAAGCATGTTTTTCTTGTTTCATTACTGTTTTGTATAAGTGTTATATAAAAGAAGTAGCAATGAATGGACAATGCATTGAGCATGACACTTAGGCTGTTTATAAGCGTTATGAATGCCTTGCATATGCTAGTTTCGCATTGTTTGTTGGTTTCTGTTTATAAGTGTTATAAAGGAAATTAGACCTAAAATCAATAATTCAGAGTTGCATGCGGACTTAGAGTGAACTCAAATTTTTAAAAGGGTTTTAAAATTTGATTGAGATAGACCTAAGTTCAAATGGTTCTAAAGAGTTTAGTAACCTAGATTAATATTTTAAAATCGGTTTAATAGGATTAAATTGGTTGGCATAAAAGATTAAATTTGTTGTGAGCCTATCTATAAGGGATCTTTTGTTTAAGGCAGGTTTTGGCTAGGTTGGAGTTCTTAAGTTGACGAAAACATAACACCTCTACCTGGGAACCTACCTAGAAAGGTGAATTAGATAGATTTTCAACAAGCATGTGACGATTTGGTCAAAGATTCCGTTAAAGAGTTTAATGGATGATGATCAAAAGTTGTTTAACTATCCAAGGTAAAAGTTACTCTTGCAAAAACTTAAAAGTCACTTAGTTAAAATCCTTAGTCGTGTTTTTTCTAAGTAAGCTAAACCCTAGGGTATAAAATACTCAGTGATAGGAAGAGGCGTATTAGATATGTCTATGCTTCCACTCATGTTTCTCCCTGTATGTTCACACCGTAAGATTCATGCTTGGCCTCGTGGTGCCCTGGGAGCATCCCCCTTCGGATTGTGTTCACATGAGTCAATATCAAGGTGGACGGAGAGAGATTTATAGTAAGCGGGTGAAGGGTGTGTGTCAACACGTCCTTTAGTCTCTGTCATTGGTTCACCATGAGATTATTCTATACTCCCTTGTGTCATCTTTGAGCGTCCCCTTTCGGATGGTTTTGTGCAGTTGGTCAAGATCAATGTGAACTCCGGAAATGGATAGGGTCACTTTAGTTTTTGCCCCAATCGGATTTTTTCCCTTTGGATTGGCCTTTTGGGACGGACCTCTAGGGCTTAAAATGGTGGGTCACACTTACGGGAGATTGTTAAGTAAGTTAATGATCTCTTGGCCAAATCAATGATGGCTAGTCGTTATAAGAGCAAGAGTTTTCCTAGTATTAATAACTAGTTGACAACTTCTCAATTCAGAGGAGGGATAACGTACCTCCCTTCGGTGGCTTTTGTCCTAAACCTTTGAAGCATCATTGTGAAACTAGATGTCATATGGGGTTCATGCTAGTTTTGCTAAAATCTTATTGGATGTTGTTTTGTTTTACAACGGGTATTTGCTTAAAACCTAATGTAGGTCAATGTGTTTCTTTTCAGCAACTCGTTAGTATTTCCATTTAAAGATTTTAAAATGACCGATTACTTACAGTGAAAAGAATCGTGTGAAACGAATGTTGTGGCAAACAACCTCGATCCCACTACTCTCTAAAAGAGGAGACAAAACGATAAATATGATTTATTGGTCTTGAAGATGTGTTTGGTAGAGAATGATGATTCTACCTGGATCCTAGATTCAGATGCTTCCAATCATGTCAGTTCCTCTTACCAAGGTTTCAGTTCCTGGCAAACGTTGCCACAAGGAAAGATGACTCTTCGAGTCGGTACTGTAAGGTTGTTTTAGCTACTGCTGTAGGCAGACTGAAGTTATTTGTTGACAAGAAAAGTTATCTATTATTGGATAATGTTTTTATAGTTCATCATATTAAGAGAAACTTAATCTCGATTTCTTGTCTCATTGAACAAGGCCATACCGTCTCTTTTTCTGAGAATAAAGTGTTTATTTTCAAGAATGGAATGGAGATTGGTTATATTTCAATGGAAAATAACTTATATCTACTAAGGCCGCTAGTCATAAAAGCCTTGTTTAACACTAAAATGTTCAGTACGACAACAATAGCTAAAAGAGCAAAGGTTTCTCCAAAGGAAAACGCCCATCTCTGGCATTTTAGGTTAGGTCACATCAACCTCAATAGGATTGAGAAGTTGGTGAAAAGTGGACTTTTAAAGAGTTTAGAAGAAAACTCCTTGCCGATATGTGAAGCATGCCTCGAAGACAAGATGACCAAATGACCTTTTACTGGAAAAGGTTACAAAGCCAAGGAAGCCTTGGAGTTTGTACGTTCAAACCTCTGTGGTCCGATGAATGTTAGAGCTCGAGGTGGGTATGAATATTTTATCTCTTTGATTGATGATTACTCAAGGTTCGAGTATCTCTACCTAATGCAACGTAAGTTTGAAGCCCTCGATAAGTTCAAGGAGTATAAGGCTGAAGTTTAAAACTTGTTAGGTAGGAAGATAAAAACACTACGATCTGATCGTGGTGGAGAATATATGGACCTCCAATTCTAGAACTATATGATAGAACATGGGATTGCGTCCCAACTATCAGCCTCTAGTACACCTCAGCAGAATGGTGTATCTGAAAGGAGAAACAGAACCTTATTGGACATGGTTCAGTCTATGATGAGTTATGCTCATCTTCCAGACTCGTTTTGGGGTTATGCAGTACAGACTGCATGCTATAGCCTGAACAACGTTCCCTTAAAAAGTTTTTCTAAAACACCTTTTGAGTTATGGAGAGGCCGTAAAGGTAGTTTACGCAACTTCAGGATTTGGGGCTGTTCAGCACATGTGCTAGCGACTAACGCAAAAAAGTTTGAACCTTGTTTAAAGGTTTTTCGCTTTGTAGGCTACCCCAAAGAAACGAGAGGTGGATACTTCTATGATTCATGTGAGAACAAAGTGTTTGTTTCCATAAATGCTATCTTCTTGGAAGAAGACCACATAAGGAATCATAAGCCACGAAGTAGGCTCGTTTTTCATGAGATCTCTTGTGAGACTAAGACTGATGAGGGTTCAACAAGAGTTGTTGAACAGGTCGATAGATCAACAAGAGTTGTTGAGGTTGGAACATCTAGTCAACCAGCTCAAGAGTTGAGACTGCCTCGACGTAGTGGAAGGGTTATGAATCCACTAGATCGCTATATGGGTTTAATTGAAGCCCAAAAATGTCATTACGAATGATGGGGTCAAGGATCTGTTGTCTTTTAAGAAAGCAATAGAGGATGTTGACAAAGATGAATGGGTTAAGGCCATGAACCAAGAAATGGAGTCTATGTACTTCAAGGATCCATTGTCTTTCTCACCTGTATTCATGCTGAAGTCTATCAGGATTCTCTTATCCATAGCCACATTTTATGATTATGAAATATGACAAATGGACGTCAAGACTGACTTTCTTAATGGTAATCTTGAGGAGACCATCTATATGACTCAACCAGAGGGGTTCGTAGTTCCAAATCAAGAGCAAAGAGTTTACAAGCTTAATAGGTCCATTTATGGGCTGAATCAAGCATCTAGATCTTGGTACATCAGACTTGACACTGCTGTCAAATCATTTGGCTTTGATCAGAACGTTGATGAGTCTTGTGTTTATAAGAAGATCATCAATAGCTCAGTAGCTTTTTTGGTACTGTATGTGGATGATATCCTACTCATTAGGAATGATGTAAGGTATTTGACTAACATTAAGAATTTGCTAGCTACCCAGTTCCAAATGAAAGATTTGGGTGAGGCACAGTATGTTCTCGGGATCTAGATCATTCGAGATCACAAGAACAAACAGTTAGCCCTGTCTCAGGTATCGTACATTGATCAAATGTTGATCAGGTACAAGATGCAGGATTCCAAGAGGGGTTTGTTACCCTTCAGGCGTGGAATCGTTTTGTCTAAGGATCAATGTCCTAAGACACCTCAAGAGGTTGGTTACATCAACGAAGATTACTAGAAGGATGTCTTGATCGTCGTCCAAATGAATACAAAATCGTTGGATTGGAGTGATACCGATGACATGCCTACTGCATAGCAAAATGTCAAGTCTGGTGAATCCCATAGTTGTAACATCAAGCTTCCTTACAGCAAAAGCATAAGGAATCTGTCTCACCTCCTCA
>NC_052357.1:25193422-25315270 GCF_009727055.1 Benincasa hispida
AATATACATGTTAAGTTCACATAAGAGATAACCAAGGAGCTTTGTTTATTGGATATAAGTAAAATACCATAATTAATAACACTTATTTATTCATCAAACAATATGTATTCTTTAAAAAATTTAACGAGACTCTGGGAGAATTAGGACATTCAATTCCCAATAAATCTCCCACTTGTTTTCTAATGGCTCAGAGAGAACTAATGTACAATATAAAATAAACTAGAGCACCCCAGTATCATCTCCCACTTGCTCTAGACAGATTGGGCCCATGCTTCTGCAGACCCAGACTCTCCAGGTGGACCGTTGGAACATTTTAGCCGTGGATGGTCTTTGTAAAGGAATCAACCAACGTTGTGTCCAATTGTGATCTTTTGTGACTATCAAAATCAGGTGATATTTCTGTTTATGTGCTTACCCCGACGATTGACTTTCGAGGTTCTTTCGAATTTGCCACAGCTCCTGTTATCACAATAAAAAGTGATTGGAAATCCATAAATTTGAAAAAAACTTCAAATTTGAAAGAAATGCGCTCAGCGAAACAACCTCTTTTAGCTACTTCACAAAGCCGGTGACGTTATTCAGGCTTCCATAGTGGTGTCATGATGCATCCTTGCTTGATGCTTCGCCAGACTACAACCCTTTCATTTAGAGTAAACCATTGACCTCGATGTCGATTTTATTAGAATTCTCGACAGTAAAGTCAGAGTCCGTGTAATCCTATAAGGATTAGATCCTTATCTTCATACACGGAGCAGTAGTCCCTCGTTCTCCGAAGATTACTAATGAGGTGTCTTTGCATCGTCGTCCAAATGAATCAAAATCGTTGGATTTGGTGATACACGAATGACAATGCCTACTTGCATTAGCAAAATGTCAAGTCTGGTCAACCCATAGTTGTAAACATCAAGCTTCCTTACAGCAAAAGCATTAAGGAATCTGTCTCACCTCCTCAACCCTCTTTGAGGTGTCTTAGGACATTATCCTAGCAAACGATTCACCAACGCTAAAAGGGTTAACAAGACCTCTCTCATTGGAATCCTTGCATACTTGTACCTGTTATTTGATTTGCAATGTATACGATACCTGAGACTAGGGGCTCAAACTTGTTGTGTCATTGTGGATCTCAATGAATCGGATCCTTAGATTCCCAGAGAACGATAATGTTGCTCACTCCAATCTTTTCTTGGTAATGGGCAGCTAGGCAAATTCTTTAATGTATATCAAATACCTTAATCATTCCTAATGAGTATAATATCATCCCAACATTACAGTACCCAAGAAAGCTACTGAGCTATATGATGGGTATTTCTTTTATAAAACAACAAGAATCATCACGTTCTGATCAAAGGCCAATGATTTGACAGCAGTGGTCAAAGTCTTGATGTACCAAGATCTAGATGCCTTGATTCAGCCCATTAAATGGACCGTATTAACTTGTTAAACTCTTTGCCTCCTTGATTTGGAACTACGAACCTGCCTCTGGTTGAGTCAATATAGATGGTCTCCTCAAATTACTAATTAAGAAAAGTCAGTCTTGACGTCCATTTGTTCATATTATCCATAATCATAAAATATCTGGCTATGGCATATGAAAGAAATCCTGATAGACTTCAGCATGAAATACATGTGCTAGAAAGACAATGGATTATGAGTACATAGACATCCATTTCTTGGTTCGATTGGACACTAACCCCATTCATCGTTTAGTCTAAACATTCTCTTTGTTTCATTAAAAAGACAACAGATCCTTTGAAACCCATCCATTCGTAATGACATTTTTGGGCTTCAATTAAACCCATATAGGCGATCTAAAAATGCTGGATTCATAACCCTTCACTACGTCGAGGGCAGTCTCAACTCTTGAGCTGAGTTACTAGATGTCTCCCAACACCTAACATACCTTGATTGATCTATCGACCTGTTATCAACAACTCTTTTTGTTGAACCCTTCTCATCAGTCCTTAGGTCACTCACACACAGAAAGGATCTCATGGAAAAACGAGCCTACTTGTGGCTTTATGATTCCTTATGTGGTCTTTCTTCACGAATATAGCATTTATGGAAACAAACAGTATTTGTTTCCTCACATGAATTCAGAAGTTATCCACCCTTCTTCGTTTTCTTTTGGGGTAGCCTAAAAAGCGAAAAACCTTTAACAAGTTCAAGACTTTTTTGCGTCTAGTCGCAGCACATGTGCTTGAAACAAGCCCCAACATCCTGAAGTTGCTAAACTACGCTGATTGTAACCGGCCTCATCCATAACTCCAAAAGGTGTTTTAGAGAAAAACTTTTTAAAAGCGCGAACGTTGTTCAGGCTATACATCAGTCTGCTAACTGCATAACCAAACGAGTTCTGGAAGATGAGCATAACTCACATCATAGACTGAAACCATGTTCAGTTAAGAGTTCTGTTTTCTCCTTTCAGATACACCCAATTCTGCTGATGGTGTAACTAGAGGCTGACATAGTTATTGGGACCCAATCCCATGTTTCTATCATAATAGTTCTAGAATTGGAGGTTCCATATATTCTCCACCTACGATCAATATCGTAGTGTTTTATATCTTCCTACCTAACAAGTTTTAAACTTCAGCCTTACTATCTCTTGACTTATCGAGGATTAAACTTACAACGTTGCATTTAGGTAGAGACTGAGCGACGCTTGTGAAGTTGTGCAATCAAATCAAAGAGTAAAATACTTCATACCCACCTCCGAAGCTTCTAACATTTCATCGGACCACAAGTCTTGAACGTACAAAACTCCAAAGGCTTCTTGGCTTTTTGTAACCTTTCCAGTAAAAGGTCATTTGGTCATCTTGGTTCTACGAGGCATGCTTCAACATATCAGGCTAAGGAGTTTTCTTCTAAAACTCTTTAAAGTTCCACTTTTCACCAACTTTCTCAATCCTATTGAGGTTGATGTGACCTAACCTAAAATGCCAGAGATGGGCGTTTTCCTTTGGAGAAACCTTTCTCTTTAGCTATTGTTGTCCGACTGAACTTCGTTTAAACAAGGCTTTTATGACTTAGCGGCCTTAGTAGATATAAGTTATTTCCAATTGAAATATAACCAATCTGCCAATTCCATCTTGAAAAATAAAACACTTATTCTCAGAAAAAGAGACGGTTATGGCCTTGTTCAATGAGACAAGAAATCGAGATTAAGTTTCTCTTAATATGATGAACTATAAAAAACATTATCCCAATAATAGATTAACTTTTCTTGTCAACAAATAACTTCAGTTCTGCCTACAAGAGTAAGCTAAACAACCTTACCAGTACCGACTCGAAGAGTCAATCTTTCCTTGGTGGCCAACGTTTGCCAGGGACTGAAACCTTGGTAAGAAGGAACTGACATGGATTGGAAGCATCTGAATCTAGGATCCAGGTAGAATCATCATTCTCTTACCAAACACATCTTCAAACCAAATAAATCATTTTATCGTTTTGTCTCCTCTTTTAGAGAGTAGTGGATCGAGGTTGTTTGCCCACAACATTCGTTTCACACGATTCTTTCATTGTAAGCTAATCGGTCATTTTAAAATCTTTAAATGGAAATACTAACGAGTGCTTGAAAAGAAACACATTGACCTACATTTAGGTTTTTAAGCAGAATACCCGTGTAAAAACAAAAACAAACATCCAATAAAATTTTAGCAAACTAGCAATGAAACCCCATATACATCTAGTTTCACCAATGATGCCTTCAAAGTTTATTAGGGACAAAAGCCACCGAAGGGAGGTACGTTTATTCCTCCCCTCTGAATGAGAAGTTGTCAACTAGTTATTAATACTAGGAAACTCTTGCTCTTATAACGACTAGCCATCATTGATTTGGCCAAGAGAATCATTAACTTACTTTAACAATCTCCCGTAAGGTGTGACCCACCATTTTTAAGCCCTAGAGGTCCGTACCCAAAGGCCAATCCAAAGGGAAAAAAAATCCGATTGGGGCAAAAAACTAAAGTGACCCTAATTCCATTTTCCCGGAGTTTCACATTTGATTCTTGACCAACTGCACAAAACCATCCGAAAGGGGACGCTTCAAAGATTTGACACAAGGGAGTATTAGAATAAATCTCATTGGTGAACCAATGACAGAGACTAAAGGACGTGTTGACACACACCCTTCACCCGCTTTTACTATAAATCTCTCTCCGTCCACCTTTGATATTGACTCATTGAACACCAATCGTAAGGCGGGATGCTCCCAGTGGCACCACGATGGCAAGGCATGAATCTTACGGTGTGAACAATACAGGGAGAAGAAACATTGAGTTGGAAGCATAGACATATCTAATACGCCTCTTCCTATCACTGAGTATTTTATACCCTAGGGTTTAGCTTACTTAGAAAAAAACACGACTAAGGATTTTAAACTAAAAGTGACTTTTTAAGTTTTTCAAGGGAGTAATTTTACCTTGGATAGTTAAACAACTTTTGATTTCATCATACCATTAAACTCTTTTAACGGAAATCTTTTGACCAAATCGTCACATTGCTTTTGTTGAAAAACTATCTAATTTCACCTTTTCTAGGTAGGTTCCCAGGTAGAGGTGTTATGTTTTCGTCAACTTAAGAAACTCCAACCTAGCCAAAAACCTGCCTTAAAACAAAAGATCCCTTATAGATAGGTACAACAAATTTAATCTTTATGCCAACCAATTTAACCATTAAACGATTTTAAATATTAATCTAGGTTACTAAACTCTTTAGAACCCATTTTGAACTTAGTCTATCTCAATCAAAATTTTAAAACCCTTTTTAAAAATTTTGAGTTCACTCTAAAGTCCGCATGCAACTCTGAATTATTGATTTTTAGGTCTAATTTCCTTTATAAAACACTTATAAACAGGAAACCAACAAACCCCAATGCCGAAACTAGGCATATGCCAAGTCCATTCATAACGCTTATAAACAGCCTAAGTGTCATGCTCAATGCATTTGTCCATTCCATTGCCTTAACTTCTTTTATATAACACTTATTACAAAACAGTAATGAAACAAGAAAAACATGCTTCCATTCACCTTAGGGACTTATAACATTTATTAATAAAAGGATGATGAATAATAAATGTCCCACTGCATGCAAAATATAACTTTATATTTCATGATGCATGTGTTTATGCTTTCAAGTAATTTCTTCATGTTTTGATATAACATTTATAATACATGATGCATGAATAATTGCACAACCTAAGGTGGGTTTTTGAACTATATTGTCAAAACACTTGGCATATAGAAACCATACATCAGATGTAATAATTTAAACCAATGTTGATGAACCGAGTAAAGTTGACTTTAAAAATACAAGCGAAAGCTAACTATTACAAAGAAAGGAGTTCTCTGTTCAAACATGGCGAACCGGGTCATGAACCACTCGGGCAAAAGCATCGCGTCTCCAACCATTCATGTACTAAGCACCCCGCGATCGTCTTATACAATAAAACAAAACGCTTTGCTTCTATCGGCTTACTAGCGCTCCTTAGAGTTAAACGAACGTTTAGCATTTACTACATGTATCATTTAGAAAAATCTAAACATTTAGCTATTATTACATGATGTTACCTTTACAAAGCAATGAAGCTTGAGGGTACCACGATCGCTTAGTGCGCTCCGCAAAATGCCCCGCCTTCTACGATCGTCTAAACGACTACGATGCCACGAAGCACCATCGCCTAACGCTATCACTTAGCGAGCGCCTCCATATCACATACGCCCAATCGTATAGGTTAGTAACTAAGCGATTGAAGCTTTGCTAACTACACGATCGTCTAGCGGCATGCCTATATCTAAGCGACGAGTATCACATGCTCCCATTACGATCGTCTACCTCCAGCGCCTACGCATGGGTAACCAATGTTTATACGATAGAGTAATCGATTTACCTTCATCGCTTAGCATTAGCTAAACAATCATTTAGAAAATACTACACGATCGTCTAAAAAAATCTAAAACGATCACTTAATTTAAATCCCAACATTTACCTGAGGCTACACGATTACGACCAACGCGTTGGGTCTTCTTTTCGTTTGAGAACCGGCATCTCCATGCTTTGAGCTTCATCACGAATGACTTGACTAACTAAAATCTATTGAATTACAGACTCGATTGCAAAGTTAAATTAATGCCTTCAATAAGGGCCCTTACAAATTAACACTTTGTTAATGACAAATAAGCTTTTAACAAAAGGAAATTAAACTCGAAACATTCATCAACTCAACCACAAATGTAAAAAGTGATTAACCAAAAATGCAAGAAACCCACCACAAACTATAAAATTGAGTTTCAAAACAGAGTTTTATTATTGAATATAAGAACAACCTGGCTCTTGATACCAATTGAAGAAAATCGAATGCGAGAGATTTCCATGAGCCACGAAAAATAGATCATTCCAAATTACAATCATAGAAACATTACAAATTACAGTCTGTAAAAAAAAAACATACAGTTATGTAATTGTTATAGAAATTAAGCAATGAACAAGAGGCGAAAGCTACAAAATTTGTAGACTCGTCTCATGCGTCGTTGCTCACGAACACTCGAACACAGCAACCTAGAATGCTCGAACAACTCGACGTAACACTGCACGAAACTACACTTTCTTGCAATCGCCTCGAGTCACGAACTCTCAGCAATGCGAACGGCCTCCAAGAACTCGAAGGTGTCGAGTTTGAGTATGACACCACCAAGAAGTTACCTTGATATTTCAGTTGAGAAATCCAGAGAGGGGCTCTGTGTGACTTGGTATGAGGCAGACGAAGCAAGAAAGAACAATCGTGTACACGATTGGGAATGGGAGAAGAGAAACCTATCGTATTGGTCGGATGCCCAATCGTTTGCTAAAGCTAAGCGATGTCTAGCAAAGCTAAGAAATCGTTTAGCTCATCATATACTTCAGTGTTTGTCGCCTAAAACATACACGATCGTTTACTTTGCTCAAGCTGTCGTTTAGTAAATCGATATTTACTTGACAACTACCATGAGTTTCTTTTTGCGAAAGAAAATCTCAAAATTACTTTTCATAATAACTTACTAAAATTAAAAAACAATTTTCCATTTTATCTCACGGTTATCATGACCAGTAACCTCCCACTCAATTGGTTATTAGAGAAAAAGAATTAATTATCAATAATTATATTATTATAATATAAATGATAAACCAACTTATCATACTATATTTATAACTATAGTTTTCATATATTCATCTCATGAAACACATAAACATAGTTCTTTTTCTATTCCATGGTACTTAATGTAAATCTCATTTACATCAATTCCTCACTAGATGTATCTCATACATCATACCGATTATCATATATAATCAAAATATCTCTTGTCAATTTGAAATTTCAAATCAACACTAGGAACTGACTCCTCAATGAATCCATTGAGCTACCAAGGGAACCTTATGAACCTGTAGCTCGAAGCTCCAACGGTACGTGAATAACTACTAAACTCTTTAGTCACAGGATCACCATTCGTTAACTACGGCAGGCCTTACTAAAGACGACAGCTAAATCTCCTTACACAAGTATATTATGTGTCCATCTTAACCATCAGAAGTGCGACAACCCTTCACAGATCGCTCTGTAAGTAGGTGGACCAATAATTGTTATGCCCCTGTAGTTACATCTAACTCCTTAAGTACTCACTGATCCCTCTTAATGAACATAAGTCATAGTCCTACTATGACTGAGTCTTCTCTTCCAAAAGAAGCTGTAACCACTATGTTCAAGTCCCAAAATTAGCCTTAAGGGAGCAATCTTTCTACTTATCCCTGATACGCGGAAAGATGTGATTCCATATTGCTGATTGGAGTTCCCAGCTCCTTAAATCAGAGAAAGTCCCAAATCTCTCTCTTTTTTTTTTGATATACAAGTGGATCATGCCTTAAGTGATAACCTAAATAGGTCTGTAGTATAAGGATTAAGGTGGGATACCTGATCCTGGTGATACTACGGATACGACCCGCTTTGTAGAGGTTTACAAATGTTGTAAACTACTATATATGGTAGATCTTGACTATTCATGTGGAGACGTGCGAGCGGAGATGTCCTACACAAAGAGTTTGTATAAGATCTAGACCACGAAATGACTAGACTCTGTATATAACGTCATTGATACTAGAGACGTACATCTCACCTAAACGACCATAGGTGACATGACTTCAATCCTGAGTATTTTAGGAACTGCTGCCTTTGAAGGCGGTCCTTTGATTAGTATGGGTGAGAGTGGCCAGATTAACAACTCAACATGCCTACCTACCTTTTTGGGGACTTCTCTGATTTGAGAGCTGGGAACTCAATCGACAAGATGGAATCCACTCCTTTCCCGTAGCAGGGATAAGTAGATAGATTGCTTCCTTAAGGGCTAATTTTGGGACTTGAACATAGTGGTTACAGCTTCTCTTTGGAAGAGAAGACTCAGTCATAGTAGGACTATGACTTATGTTCATTAGAGGGATCAGTAGTACTTAAGGAGTTAGATGTAACTACAGAGGCATAACAATTATTGGTCCACCTGTACTTACGAGCGATCTGTGAAGGGTTGTCGCACTTCTGATCGGTTAAGATGGACACATAATATACTTGTGGTAAGGAGACTTTAGCTGTCGGTCTTTAGTAGAGGGCCTGGTAGTTAACGAATGGTGGATCCTGTGACTAAAGAGTTTAGTTAGTTATTCACGTACCGTTGGAGCTTCGAGCTACAGGTTCATAAGGTTCCCTTGGTAGCTCAATGGATTCAATTGAGGATCAGTTCCTAGTGTTGATTTGAAATGTTCAAATTGACAAGAGATATTTTGATTATATATGATATAATCGGTATGATGTATGAGATACATCTAGTGAAGAATTGATGTAAATGAGATTTACATTAAGTACCATGGAATAGAAAAAGAACTATGGTTTATGTGTTTCATGAGATGAAATATGAAAACTATAGGTTATAAATATAGTATGATAAGTTGGTTATCATTTATATTTATAATAATATTAATTATTGAATAATTAATTCTTTTTCTCTAATAACCAATTGAGTGGGAGGTTACTGGTCATGATAACCGTGAGATAAATGGAAAATTGTTTTTCTAATTTTAGTAAGTTATTATGAAAAGTAATTTTGAGATTTTCTTTCGCAAAAAGAAACTCATGGTAGTTGTCAAGTAAATATCGATTTACTAAACGACAGCTTGAGCAAAGTAAACGATCGTGTAGTGTTTTATAGGCGACAAACACTGAGTTATGTGATGAGCTAAACGATTTCTTAGCTTTTGCTAGACGATCGCTTAGCTTTAGCCAAACGATTGGGCATCGACCAATACGATAGGTTTCTGTCTTCTCCCACTTGCCCAATCGTGTACACGATTGTTCTTTCTTGCTTCGTCTGCCTCATACCAAGTCTACACAGAGCCCACTCTCTGGATTCTCATACTGAGAATATCAAGGTAACCTTCTTGGTGGTGTCATACTCAACTCGACACCGTCGAGGTTCTTTGGAGGCCGTTCGCATTGCTGAAGAGTTCGTGATCGAGGCGATTGCAAAAGAGAGTGCATAGTATTCGTGCAGTGTTACGGTCGAGTTGTTCGAGCATTCTAGGTTGCTGTGTTCGAGTGTTCGTGAGCAACGACCATGGAGACGAGTCTACAAATCTTTGTAGCTTTCGCCTTGTTCATGCTTTAATTTCTATAACAATTACATAACTGTATGTTTTGTTTACGACTGTAATTTGTAATGTTTCTTTATGATTGTAATTTGGAATGATCTATTTTTCGTTGCTCATGGAAATCTCGCATTCGATTTCCTTCAGAAACGGACCTTCTTAACCCAAACTGGCTGAACTGATTCATTTGAACCGTCTATTTAGGCTCGTGCGCACTTTCTGGGCTGGGATGAGTAGTGTTGCAACTCTCCATCCTAGCGTTGTGACACCATGAGTTTGCTCGTTCAAATTTGAGCTGAAAATAGAACAGCGTTGCAATGGTGCCTAGCGGAAGCTTCAAAACAAAAAATCTGTTGCTGACCTCTCTTGCTTCTTCCTTCAATTACATCTTAAATTCAACTCTATTGACTCTAATAAATCTACAGACACTTAAATACACATTAAGGCCCTACAAACAAGAGCCAATTACACAAATTGCAACATAATTGAAGAAAATTTAATGCCAAAACTAAGAAAAATCATATCACTGAACTATTTTTATACATCTTATACAAAACACTCATCAGGCTAAGATTAACACGAGTTAAGTGCTTAAATCATTCTTTGATACCAATTGTTGGTTTTAGCAAGCTAATAGCAGAAGAATTTAGGATCATTAAGCACTCTAATTCATTAATTTTAGCAACAAATCAAGCATGTTCATTTAAAATAAAAGAGGGTATCAACAATACCTGTAGCAGAGGGATCACGATCGTAGATCTAAAAAGTTGGTGATACCCTCTAGAGTCGTCAACGAGAGTACGGGTTTCTAGATTTTTATTTTCTCTGTTAGTTTGTTATTAAACTCTGAGAATGGTCTGAAGTTTTTTTCCGCTGCACTTGAGACTTTAACCCAGCAATTGGTATTAGAGTAAACTCATAACTTCATTTAACGAATTAAAATATTCTTTGTTCTATTTAAGGTGGGATCTGCATTATGAACGTTAGGTTTTGCTGTGTAGTTTGATTAATTGGCCTTAGAATCTATAATTTTTTATGTGATTCATTCATGTAAGGGCCCCTGCGTTTTGCACATTTAAATTGTGAATTAAGTCTTCTATAAGTCCGGTCTATATTAGGTCTCCTTCTGATGAAAATTTATGAAAATCGAGACCAAATTTGGCTCATAATGGTGGAAAACAGAGGTTGAACGATGAATACAGAGGCTAGATATTGAAAAAAATTGCAACTAAAGCAATCGTGACGTCAACATCATGCGTAAAACAAAGGATGTTGATGTTAGTCCTAGTTCATAGTAAAGATTTACATTTCACCAGGATGACCATAGGCGACATGACTTGAATCTTTATTGAGTTTTGAACTCCTGGCAATGAAGGCGGTCCTTTGATTTGTATGGGTGAAAGTGGGCAGATTACTGACTCAATAAGCATTATTTTGAGGATTCATCTGATTGGGGAGTTAGGAACATAACTACACAAGACAAAATTCACTTCCTCTCTAATGTCAGGGTAAGTAGATAAATTTCCCTCTAAAGGGCTAATGTCAGGGAATTCACTCCTTCCATATAGTTATATATACATATAATAAGTTAGTTGTTATATATATATATATAATTTTTATTTGAATTAAATTAATTTCTATTTTATTTTATTTTCAAATATTAAAGGAAGCTTTCCCTCCCCTTAATTCTCTCTCAATCTATCATGATGAGTGGATAGTTCTATGAGATAATCATATTCTTCACAGAAGATTTAGATAGTCTCCTGGGGTTATGTTTCATCAACTGCTCTGCCAAAATTTCCCAGTAGAGATTATTATTTCTCCTCTCTAAATCTTTCTTCCCTCTTCCAAAACTCAGAACTCATTCACTTCTGAGAATTCTCTACTAAAAAGAGAATACAGAAGGCTCTGATTGGTGGTGTCCTGTACGAATTGTTCATGACAGGTTTGAGGGATTATGTGAAGTTTTTCAGTTCTTGAAGGGTAATGTAATTTCTAACCCTTCTCACTTTCTCTCATTTGCATGTTGTAGTTTTATGTTTAATGCATAATTTGTTGTTCTGTAAGTTTTGCAATTCTGTGAAAAACAAAGTTAGGATCGATCCTGCTTCCACTACAGACCTTGGGGTTCTTTCACTTTAGATATAATCTCACCTTAGGTTAAGCATGTACATGCATTTTTATATATTATAATAGTTATAATGTATGAGATAATGCATGATTATTAAATTTCGTGATTTATTTAATATAATGGTTATGTTAAATTGATGAAATTAATAAATCATTAAGCATGTAATTACATAGGTCAAATATAAATAGTTATATTTAATGCAATATGTTGAGCATGCTTGTATGATTTTCATGTTTAGCCTAATATAAAGAGTTATGTTAATTAAATATGAAAATTAAGATGCATTGAGTATGAAAAATCCATAGTATAATATAATAGTTTTATTACATTCATGCAATGCATTATTTATGGTTTTATTATTTAATTAGAATATGTTTTTTAATTAAATTAAACCATAGAAAGTATAATGATAGGGCTAATCATTAAAACTTTGAAAATAGTTTTAAAAATTAATGATTAGAAACCATCAATCTATAATCAAGAATTGCATACAAACAAGGATCACAGGATAAATCAGTTAATTTAATTTGTTTAAAATTAATTAACCTAAGATCATTTTTAATTCTAATAGGATTAGAATTACTTCTTACTTAGTATTAAAATAGTTTTGATAAACTAAATAGGAAAAGCACTACTATGATTATAAAGGAATTCTATCGGTAAAGTTCTATCTAAGGTTGAACGTGTTTAAGTTGACGGTTTACGGAACACCTTCTACCTGGGAACAATCTTGAAAAATGAGTTGAATCAATCATAGTTTACTGTTAGTATTAATGTCACTAGTTAATTAAAATGATTTATTTCACCTTGAAAATAGTGTAAAGGACTTTTTTTTTTTTTTATAAAAGTTATAATAGGCATATACTTAGATAGATTGACTAAGTCAGATTTATCTAACTTAAATCACCCCAAAATATGGTAAGACACTTTAGTGGGAGGAAAAGTACAAAACAAGATATTTATATCAAATTTTACTCCTATATCCTTATATGTTCACAACATGAGATCCATGCCCGGCTTTATGTCGCCTTGGGCATGCCCTTCCTTCGGAAAGTGTTTACATGGGTCAATAACAAAGTGAATAGGGAAAGTGTCTATAGTAAATGGGAGTGAGATGCGTGTAAGCATATCCTTCGGTCTCCACCCTTTAGTCACACTGTTAGGTTATGGTACCCAGCCTTATCCACCTACTGTTTAGGTTATTACTTAACCATGAGAGAATTCGTAAACAGATTAGCAACGTTGTGCTCCGAAGCAATCTTCATGACAATCACGTCACTTCATTACATAATCTCCTTAATCAAGTGATATTTCCACTCTATGTGTTTGCCTCTTTTATGACTTTTAGGTTCCGTAGAATTTTCCACAGAACTACTATTATCACAATAAAGTGTGATGGGCAAAGACATATTTGGAACAACTTCCAAATCAATAAAAAACTTCTTTAGCCAAACAACATCTTTAGCAACTTCACAAGCAGCTATGTATTTAGCTTCCGTAGTGGAGTCAACGATACATCCTTGTTTGATGCTTAGCCAGACTATAACTCCTCCGTTCAGAGTAAACATTGACCCAAATATGGATTTACTAGAATCCCTATTAGTCTAAAATTTAGAGTTCGTGTATCCTATAAGGATCAAATCCTTAGCTCCATACACAAGCATATGGTCCCACATTCTCCATTCATACTTAGGGATTGTTTTGACCGTTGTCCAGTGATCTAATCCTGGATTGGATTGATATCTATTGAAAATCCCTACTACATAACAAATGTCAGGTTCGGTATATAACATTGCATATATATTACTGCCAACAATCGATGCATAGAGAACTTGTCAAGGAGGATTACAAACTACGAGAATACAAGAGATTTAGGACACCAATCTAAACATCATTTTCCTCCCACTAAATGCTTTAAACTTAGGGTTTAGGTAAATCCGGCTAATAATTTATCTAAGTCCATTGTTAAGTGGTCCCAATATAACTCTTATCTTGGGTACTTTAACAATATATGATTACAATTTAGTAAAACCTTTAATAAACTAAAGCATGTATTGCATGCTTATAAAATATTTGTCTAATTCACCTTCCATGTCGGTTCCCAGGTAAGGGTATTCCGTTTTCATCAACTTAAATACCCTAATCCTGAGATAGAACCTTCCTTAGACAAAGGTCCCTTATAGACAATTATTTTATAAATTTCATATTTTATTATTTTCAATTAATTATATTAGAAGAAAAATAAAAGAATAACATATTTCTAATCATATTAGAAATATCTTAACATTAGTCTAGGTGAATTAATTTTAAATCATTTAAAATTAATTAAGACCCATTTTTGCATACAACTCTTGATGGGAGATTTTAGACGCTATAGGAATAAAAAGTTATTATGGTATTTGTGTTTAGTCAAGAATGTCTTGGTTCAGTGAAGGAGTAATTAACTGCCCCTTGATAGCGGTTTTCTGACTCACTAAAGTATCGTTGCAAATTAATAATGAGTTATATGGGTACATTATTACTTTTGCTAAAACTTGATTGGATTTAATAAGCAATTCACTAATAGAACTTATTTATAATTTCAGCATGACTAGCTCATAGTTCAACTACTCGCTCCAAAAAATTAAATGGCGACAACTATGCAACATGGAAATCGAATCTAAACACGATACTAGTAATTGATGATCTTAAGTTCGTCTTAACTGAGAAATGTCCTCCAAATCCCAGCTCGTCAAGAAACCAAAATGTTCGGAAGTCCTATGATAGATGGACTAGGGCAAATGATAAAGCTCGAGTCTATATAGTAGAGAGCATATCTGATGGTCTAGTTAAGAAACACGAGAGCATGGTCACTGCTAAAGGGATCATGGATTCATTGCAGGAAATGTTTGGACAACTGTCCTCATCTGTCAGACACGATGCTTTCAAATATGGTCCACTTCAACATAGCGGAGGTGAATGGTGTTGTCATAAATGAGAAAATTTTGGTTAGTTTCATCATGGAATCTCTTTCGAAGAGTTTCCTGTAGTTTCACACAAACATGATGATGAACAAGATTGAGTACAATCTGACTATTCTCTTAAACGAGCTCCAGACACACCAGTCTCTTATGAAGACTAAGGGATAAGAAGGGAAAGCAAATGTTGCTACCTCAAAGAAGTTCCAAAAGGGATCGTTCCAATCCTACCTCTACTTCAAATAATAAGAGTATTCAAATGGAAAAGAAGAAAGTCGAGAAGGAAAAATAAGATAAATATGATTTACTCGTAGTTGAAACATGTTTAGTGAAAAATGAAAACTATGCTTGGATATTAGATTCAAGGACCACTAACCATGTTTGCATTTCCTTTCAGGAAACTAGTTCCTAGCGGCAGCTTGAAAAAGGTAAGGCAACTCTCAAAGTTAGAATGAGAGAGGTCGTCTCAACTCAAGCAGTGGGAGACTTGACATTGTTTTTTGTAGATAGATTTATTTTTCTAGAAAATGTACTTTTAGTTCCTAATATGAAAAGGAATCTAATATCTATCTCTTGTTTTTTAGAACAAAGGTACAAAGTATCTTTTGAAGTTAATGAAGTGTTTCTTAGCTCAATAGGTGTTCAAATTTGTTCTGTAAAAATTGAAAATAATTTATATGTGTTAAAACCAACCAAAGAAAAAGCTATTTTAAATACTGAGATGTCTAAAACAGCTTAAACTCAAAATAAATGGCAAAAAGATTCTCCTAATACCTATCTTTGGCACTTGAGACTTGGCCACATTAATCTCAATAGGATTGGAAGATTGGTCAAGAGTAAACTCCTAAATCAGTTGGAACCCAAACTCTTTACCTCCATGTGAGTCATGTCTTGAGGGTAAGATGACCAACAGATCTTTAAAGGAAAAGATCTTAGAGCCAAAGAACCCTTAAAACTCGTGCATTTAGATCTTTATGGCCCAATGGATGTCAAAACACAAGGAGGGTATGAATATTTCATCAATTTTATTAATGATTATTTAAGGTATGGCTACGTTTACCTAATACATCACAAGTCTCAAGCCCTTGAAAAGTTCAAGGAGTACAAGGCAAAGGTTGAGAATCTGTTAGGTAAAACAATTAAAACACTTCGCTCAAATCGAGGTGGAGAGTATATAAACTTGAGATTTCAAGACTATTTAATAGAACATGGAATCCAATCTCAGCTCTCAGCACCCAGTACGCCTCAGCAAAATGATGTATTGGAAAGAAGAAATAGAACCCTGTTAGACATGTTTTATTCAATGATGAGTTATGCTCAATTGTCTGATTCATTTTGGGGACAAGTAGTAAAGACTATTGTGTATATTTTGAACATGGTTCCTTTAAAAAGTGATTCTGAAACACCATATGGATTATGGAGAGGGTGTAAAGGCAGTTTACGTCACTTCAAAATTTGGGGATGTCCAACACACATGTTGGTACAAAACTCAAAGAAGTTGGAACGTCGTTCAAAATTATGCTTATTTGTAGGATACCCCAAAGAGATAAAATGTGGTCTTTCTTATGATCCTCTAGATAACAAGGTGTTTGTATCGACGAACATTACATTTTTAGAGGAAAACCACATGAGAGATCATCAAACTCGCAGTAAACTAGTATTGAGTGAAATTTCTAAAGAAGCTACAAATAAATTAACAAGAGTTATTTATCAAACTGGTTCTTCAATAAGAGTTATTGATGAATCTGGTAATTTTGGTCAGTCACATCCTTCTCAAGAGTTGATAGCGCCTCAACGTAGTGGGAGGGTTGTCCATCAACCGACTATTACATGGGTTTAACTAAAACTCAAGTCGTCATACTTGATGATGGCATTGAGGATTCATTGACCTATGAACAGGCAATGAATGATGTAGATCGAGACTAGTGGATCAAAACCATGGACCTCGAAATGAAGTCTATATACTTCAATTTGGTCAGGAAACTTGTAGATCAACCAAATTGGGTAAACGTTGTTGGTTATAAATGGATCTATAAAAAGAAACAAGACCAAGCCGGTAAGGTACAAACCTTTAAGACTCGACTAGTGGCAGAGGGTTATACCTAGAGAGAAGGGGTGGACTATGAAGAAACCTTCTCCCCTATTGCCATGCTTAAGTCGATTAGAATACTCTTGTCCATTGCCATATTTTATGATTATTAAATATGGAAAATGGATGTCAAGACAACTTTTCTGAATGGCAATCTTGAAAATAATATCTATATGACTCAACTAGAGGGGTTTATTGAATAGGGTCAAGAGCAAAAGATTTGCAAGGTTAAACGATCCATTTATAGGTTAAAACAGGAATCTAGATACTAGAATATAATATTTGACACTACAATCAAATATTATAGCTTTAAGCATAATGTTAACACAACCTTACTTCTACAAGAAAATTGTGAAAACCACTATAGCCTTTCTAGTATTGAATGTTGATGACATCTTACTCATTGGACATGATGTAGGATTCCTGACTGACGTTAAGCAATCACTAGCAACCCAATTCCAAATGAAAGATTTGGGAGAGGCTCAGTATGTTCTTGGAATCCAAATCGTTCGAAATCACAAGAACAGAACATTAGCCATGTCTTAAGCATCCTATATAGACAAGATGTTATCTAGATATAAGAGGCAGAATTCGAAGAGGGGTTTGTTACCTTTTAGGCGTGGTATTAATCGATAAAGGAACAGTGTCCTAAGACATCTCAAGAAGTTAAAGATATGAGACGTATTCTCTATGCATCAACAGTTGGTAGTCTGATGTATGTTATCTTATGTACACGACCTGATATATGCTACGCAGTGGGAATAATCAGCAGGTATTAGTCCAATCCAAGATATGATCATTGGACTGCCATTTAAAATATCCTTAAGTATCTTAGGAGAACGAGGGACTATGTGCTCGTGTATGGTGCTAAGGATCTGATCCTTATAAGATACACTGACTCTAATTTTCAGATCAATAAAGATTCGAGGAAATGTACATCGAGATCAGTGTTCACTCTAAACAAATGAGCAGTAGGTGGGAGGAGTATAAAGCAAGGTTGTATTGCTGAGTCCACCATGGAAACTGAGTATGTAGCTGCATGTGAAGCAGTAAAAGGAGGTTGTATGACTTAAAAAGTTCTTAAGACATTTGGAAGTGGTTCCAAATGAACATTGCTGATCCGTTTATTAAGACCCTCGTGGCTAAAGTGTTTGAGGGTCACCTAGTGAGTCTAAGACTACGAGTTTAGTAAATCTAAGGAAAGTGGGAGAAGACATGGGTATGTGATGCCCTAGTTTATTTTATTTATGCTTTTCTCTCATAGTCAACATTATATGTAAGTGACCCCACTGGAGTTTTAGTCCAAGTGGGAGTTTTTTGGGCTTTCTATCCTAAAACTCGTGGTTTGTAAACAATGAACATATTCTATTTTACAATGAAGTTTTTATTGAGGACTATTCAGTAAAGATGTTATTGAATATGTGAATAAACTTAAAAACCCTAAAAGTAGATCAAGTTTGAGTAAATAGCCAAAATGGTCTATAGTATAAAGAATGGATGGGTACCTTATCCTGGGTGTTGAAATGGTACCAGCACGCAGCGAAAGCGACGAGGATCGATAAGCATTCTAATTGATTAATTTTGGAAGAATCAAAAGCATGCCCAAGAAGAATTTAATGGGTTTCAAGACATACCTTTGAAGAACCTTTGAAATCACAATTTCTAGCTGCTAATTCCTCCAAATCTTTGTGCAGACCACCACAAGATCTTCCCTACTATTCTCTTGCTACTCTAGATTGAGTTGTGGGACTCAAAATAAGCTGGAATCAAAGGGAACTTGAAGAATGCTCACAACAGCAACCCAACGAAGAACACCTTCTTCATATGAATTTTCAGCTAAAATTCTATCGGTTGCACTACTCCAAAATCACTCTAATCTCTTCAACATATTGCAGATTATCATGCAAAGAGATTTGTTGTATGGGATGCAGCTCAGGCTTGGAGTAAATGAAGCTTGAAGATGGTGGGTTGTTTGTGAGCTACTTTGAAGATGAAGTTGAAAAATCCCATTTTTCCTTTTGTGTATTTTCTATTTCCAAAATTCAAAATTGATTTTAAGATCACATTTGATTTCTAAATTCAAAATTTATCAATTTTACAAATTAATTTTCTAATAAAATTAATAAATAATTATTTAAACAATTTAAACAATTCTAATTAATTTAATATCCAATATTAAATTAATTTTACACAAATCCATCTTCATATATTTAAATCATATTTAAATATATTCTCCAATTTCGTTTGATTCTAATTTGAACGTTTCAAATTAACTTATCACACTACTCTAAAGCTAATACATTTTCGAGCTAGTAGGGGGACCTCGTGGACCTATAGATCATGTGCTCCAACGATCCAAGATTAATCGACTAAACTCATTAGACTAATCTAACCCCCATTCATTAACTAATGGGTCACTCCACTAAAGCTCATAGTTGAACTCTCCTCACTGTAGATATATTATGTCCATCGATATAACCATGATTAGTAAGTCAATCATTCACAGGTTGTTCGTAATAATGGTTGGGCCGAATCTCTGTTTTATTCCCGAAATTACCTCTTATTCCTTAAGTCCCAACTGATCCCCTGATGAACAATTGTTTTGTGATCCAATCAATAAAACCAAGTCCCTCCCGGGCTAGTGAGAGGGCGGGGCCCCTTGTTCAAGACCCAGAATCAGCACTTAAGAGAACAACCTTTCTACTATCCCTAAAAGCAGGTAGGAGTGATATTTGTTTTGCATCCTATGTCCCCAGCTATCTATCCAGTCTTACCCCTAAAATGGGAGGTTATTGAGCCGACGCTGTTGAGCCAACCCTCACCTATACAAATTTAAGGATAATTCCTAATAAACAGGAGTTCATAGTTAGCTCAAGATTAAGGTCAAGTTACCTAGATCATCGCTTTGAAATAGTTAGACTTAAACAGTAAACAACGTTATAAAGTAAGAGTGGTTGATTTCGTGGTCCGATCTAGTACAAACCCTTTTGCACAAGGACACCCCCACTTCTCATCTCCCAATATGAACGTATTACGATCACTTTGTTTATAGCACATTACAACTCTTAGTAACAACTGCATAGTAGGCCGCATCAAATAGTGTTACCAGAATAAGGTACCCAACTTTATTCATATACTATA
Organism: Benincasa hispida; assembly: GCF_009727055.1. Lineage (NCBI taxonomy): Eukaryota > Viridiplantae > Streptophyta > Magnoliopsida > Cucurbitales > Cucurbitaceae > Benincasa > Benincasa hispida. The sequence goes on from NC_052357.1 coordinate 25,213,405, forward strand.
GATCATTTTGACTATTGACTCGAACCTGATCCACCTTTATGTCTCCACATAAAGTTCAAGTACTCATCCATTAGTCAAAGGACTTTTAGATTTATTCTATTTCTATTAAGCAAAACATCAATTCAATAACACCTTATTGAATTTTTCAGAATAAGTTCCATTGTTTACAAACCAAGAGTTTTAGAACATAAAACCCAACAAACTCCCACTTGGACTAAAACTCTAATGGTAACTTATATATCCGATATATAAGACCGAGTTTCTGAGTTTTATAGAGAAATACAATAAACTAGGGCATCCCATACCCATGGTTTACCATTTGGTATCCCATACTCGATATTTCTCCTACTTGCCCTAGGTTATTAATCTGGTATTCCTAGTCCTACTAGGTGATTCTCAAACACTTTAGTCGAGAGAACCATTGTAAATGTCAGTATACAATAGGCTTTTAATTAAACTATACGGGATTGCATCTTATTTTCAATAATGGCCAGGAAGTACACTTTCCTCCCACTACATTGAGGTACTCTCAACTCTTTGAGTAAGATGCATTTGACCTATCTTAACAACTCTTTGTTAACAGTCAGGTTTAGAAATCTTTAAACTTTCTATACTTTGATCTAGCCCTTTAAAAATCTAAATATTTGCAAATGGCTTTTAACAATTTGATTCTTAATAGAAACTGCTAGAACAAACATAATTTCTGAAATTGAACACTTCATTTATCACAAAATTATATACAATTTTTTCTTTACAAGATTTAAAAAAAATAGTAAAATCAAGTAGCAATTTCTCCCACTGGTTGAGCTGAGCAAATGGTTCCTAGGAACTAGTTAGCCTGTTCACCTTTCTCTGCTCTCTTCTCGGCAAGATACTGAGGGCAATTTCTCTTATAGTGCCCTTTTTCATTGCAGTGGAAACACTTCCTTTTATCTGCATCGTTTTCCTTGTCTTTCTTACCAGCAGGTTTCTTCTTCCCTTTCCCTTTGCCTTTCTTCACAAGAATACTCTTACACTTAGGCTTGGAGGACGTTCCTCTCTTCTCGACAGTAGTAACATTTACTTCTGATTCCAGACCCTCTATTCTCAACATTGTCTTGTAAGCTTGTAGCTCATTCAGCAGAGTAGTCAAGCTGTATTCAATTTTATTCATCAATGCATTCGTACAGAGTTACAACAAACCTGCTTTAAAATAGTCAGTCTTAAACAGTAAACAACGTTATAAAGTAAGAGTGACTAATTTCGTGGTCCAATCTAGTACAAACCCTTTTGCATAAGGACACCCCCACTCCTCACGTCCCAACATAAAAAAAAATTAGGATCACTTCGTTTGTAGCACTTTACAACTCTTTGTAACAACTACAGAGCAGACCACATCCAATAGTGTTACCAGAATAAAGTACCCAACCTTATTCGTATACTATAGATCATTTTGAACCTGATCCACCTTTATGTCTCCACATAAAGTTCAAGTACTCATCCAATAGTCAAGGTACTTTTAGATTTATTGGATTTCTATTAAGCAAAACATCAATTCAATAACACCTTATTGAATTTTTCAAAATAAGTTCCATTGATTACAAACCACGAGTTTTAGGACATAAAACCCAACACTAAGGACACTATGGATGCGACCCATTTTGTATTTGATACGAACGATGTGATCCTAAATCATTCATGTGGAGTCGTTCAAGTGGAGGCATCCTATACAATGAGTTTTCATAAGACCGAACTACCAAAAATTCACTCTTACTTTATGATGTCGTTTACTGTTAAGACTAACTATTTCAATACGGAGACCTAGGTAACTTGATCTGAATCCTGAGCTAACTATGAACTCCTATTTATTCGTGATTATCCTATAATTATCATGGGTGAGATGGTCCAACATCGACGACTTAATAAGCCCCCTATTTTAAGGATTAGACCGAGTAGATAGATGGAGACATAGTCCTACAAGATGGAATTACTCCTACCCGATTCTAGGGATGCTAGATAGGTTGTTCTCTTAAGTGCTGACTTTGGGTCTTAAACAAGGGGCCCCACCCTGTCATTGGCACGAGAGGGACTCGGTTTGGTGGTTGGACCAAAAACCAATTGTTCATTAGTGGATCATTAGGACTTAAGGAATAAGATATAATTACAGGTAATTTTAACCATTGTTCAAGACCTGGAATCAGCATTTAAGAGAACAACCTATCTGCTAACCCTAAAACAGGTAGCAGTGAATTCCATCTTGTAGAGCTATGTCCCCAGCTATCTATCCAGTCTTATCCCCAAAAGGGAAAGCTTATTAAGCAGTGTTGTTGGACTATTCTCACCCATGCAAATCAAAGGATAATCCCGAATAAACAAGAGTTCATAGCTAGCTCAGGATTAAAATTAAGTTATCCTAGGCTAATTTAGTATGAAATAGTCAGTTTTAGCAATTAACGGTCGTTATAAGAAAAGTGACTATTTCATGGTCTAGTCTTTATGCAAACTCATTGCATAGGATGACACACTCACATGTCTTTACATGAATGATATGTGGATTACATCATTTGTATTACCTATACAAAATGGGCCGCATCCAATAGTGTTATCAGGATCAGATACCCAATTTCATTTATATACTTATAGACTATTTAGGCTATATACTATTAACTTGATCCTGTTTATGTCACCACATAAAGTTAAAGTATTCATACTATAGCCATGAATATGTTTATTGGATTTTCATAATAGAACGCAATATCAACAACTTTATTTAATAAAATACGCAATAATATTTTATTGATAAATAGAATGTTTAACACAAAATTTATGAACTGCGAGTTATAGGACATTTCCAACAATCTCCCACTTGGACTAAACTCCAATGAGAATAAATATATACAATATAATGCTGAGAAACATAGAGGGAAAAAAATAATAAACTAGGACATCACTAATACTATAGATATTCTCCCACTTGCCCTAGATTACGTTGCTTGGAGTCCCAGTCCAACCAGGTGACCCTTGAACACTTTAGCCGAGAGGGCCTTCGTAAATTGATCAACAAGGTTGTATTCAGAGGCTATCTTCGTGACGATCACATCTCCTCGGTGTACAATCTCTCTAATGAGATGATACTTTCTCTCAATATGTTTTCCACGTTTGTGACTCCTTGGTTCTTCTGAGTTGGCAAAAACACCACTATTGTCATAATACAGTGTGATAGGTAGGTGCATATCTGGGACTACGTCCAAGTTAACCAAGAATTTGCGTAGCCATACTGCTTCTTTAGTAGCTTCACATGTGGTTACGTATTCTGCTTCCATTGTGGAGTCAACGATACAAATTTGTTTAATGCATCTTCAAACTATAGCTCCTCTATTCAGAGTGAAAACTAATTCTGAAGTAGGTTTCCTTGAATCTACATCAATCTAGAAATCAGAATCAGTATATCCAATAAGGATCAAATCCTTAGGTACATACACAAGCATATAGTCCTTCATTCTCCTTAGATACTTGAGAATGTTTTTTACAACAGTCCACTGACCGTATCCTGGATTGGATTGGAAACTACTGACGATTTCAACTGCAAAGCAAATGTCAGGGCATGTACATAACATTGCGTACATCAAACTCTCAACTGCAGATGCATATGGAATTCTTGTCATTTCCTCAACATCTTGAGGTGTCTTAGGACACTGTTCCTTTGACAAATGAATTCTATGTCTAAAAGGTAACATACCTTTTTGGAATTTTGCATATTATATCTCGACAACAACCCTAAACCCTAAACCCTAAACCCTAAACCCTAAACCCTAAACCCTAATAAGATAGTGCTAGGGTTTTATTCTTTTGATTTCGAAAAATCTCTATCCCTAAAACATATTGAGCATCACCCAAATCTGATTTGGAACTGTGTTGCTAACCATCTCTTTATGTCAGCAAGGAAGCTTGTCTCATTCCCAATGTGCAAGATATTATAAACATAAAAAACTAAGACTGCTACAGCCTTGTTGACTATTTCTTGTATACACAAGGTTCGTCAACATTCTGTTTAAAGCCATAAGATTTGATCGTAGTATCAAATCTTATATTCCAGGATCTTAAAGCTTGTTTTAACCCATAAATGAATCGTTTAAGCTTATAGACTCTTTGTCCCTGTCCTTGTTCGATGAACCCTTCCGGTTGAGACATAAAAATACTTTCATCAAGATGGCCATTCAGAAAAGTTGTCTTGACATCCATTTGCCATATTTCATAGTCATAATATGTGGCAATGGATAAAAGTATTCTTATAGATTTTATCATGGTAACAGGAGAAAAGGTTTCTTCATAAATCAACCCCTTCTCTTTGAGTAAAACCTTTTGCCACAAGTCTGGTTTTATAGGTTTGCACCTTGCCAGTTTTGTCTCGTTTTCTTTTGTAGATCCATTTGCAACCTATAGGTTTAACCCCATGTGGTTGATCTAAAAGTTTTCAAACAGAGTTGAAGTACATAAACTCCATTTCAATGTCCATGGCTTTTATCCACTATTCCTTGTCAACATCTTCCATTGCCTTTTTAAAGGTTAATCGATCCTCTAATCCATCATCATGTATGATGTTTTGAGTTTCTATTAAACCCATATAGCGTCTAGGTTGCTGAATAACCCTCCCACTATGTCGAGGAATACTCAACTCTTGAGAAGGACGTGACGGGACAACAACAGTTGTTGATGGACCAGCTTGATCAACAACTCTTGTTGATTTTTCAATAGCATCTTTGGTTATTTCTTGTAATATTAGTTTACTGCGAGGTAGATGATTTTTCATATGATCTTCTTCCAAGAATGTAGCATTTTTCGATACAAACATTTTGTCTTCTTGGGGATCATAGAACGATCCTCCTTTTGTTTCTTTAGGGTATCCTACAAAGAGGCATAACTTCGAACGTGTTTCCGATTTTTTAGGATTTTGTACCAACACATGTGCTGGACAACCTCAGATACGAAAATTATGTAAACTAGTTTTACGTCCTTTTCATAATTCATACAGTGTTTCTGAAACACTTTTTGAAGGAACAACATTTAGAATATATAACGCAGTCTGTACTGCATACTCCAAAAAGGATTGAGGTAACTGAGAATAACTTATCATTGATCGGACCATGTCTAACAAGGTTCGATTTATCCCTTCCGCAACACCATTTTGTTGTGGTGTTTCAGGTGCTGTGAGCTGAGATTGAATTCCATGATCTACTAGATAGTTCTGGAATTGTAAATCCATATACTCACCATCTCAATCAAATCAAAATGTTTTTATTTTTTTACTTAATAAATTTTCTGTCTCGGTCTTAAACTATTTGGACTTTTCAAGAGTTTCAGATTTTTGACTTATTAAATAAATATAGTCATATCTCGAGTAATCATCAATAAAACTGATAAAATATTGATATTCTCCTCGTGCTTTTACACTCATTTGACCATATAGGTCTGAATGTATAAGTTCGAGAGGCTCTTTTGCACGAAGACCTTTTCTAGAAAAAAATCTTTTTGTCATTTTTCCCTTAAGACATGATTTACATTGAGGCAAAGAACTATCTTCTAACTGACATAGATGACCAAGTCTGAGGTGCCAGAGATAGGCGTTAGGAGAAATTTTTCGTCTTTTATTTTGAGTCTCAACCATTTTAAACATCTCTATATTTAGAATGGCCTTTTCTTCAGTTGGTTTTAATATGTATAAGTTATTTTAGAGTCTTACAGAAAAAATATGAACACCTATTGAAAAAAAACACTTCATTAGATTCAAAAGATATTTTGTACATATTTTCTAGCAGACAGAAAATGGAGATTAAGTTTCTTTTCATCTTAGGTACATAATATACATTTCTAAGTAAAATGAAAGATTCCCCAAAAAATAGCTTGACATCTTCCACTGCATAAGCTAAAATGACTTCACCCATTCCCACCTTGAAAGTCATTTCTTGTTCAGAAAGTTGTCTCTAAGAACTAGTTTCCTGTAGAAAAGTGCAAACAAGATTAGCGACGCTTGAATCTAATATTTAGGTGAGGTGAGTATTCTCCACTAGATATGTTTCAACTACTAGTACATCTAATTTACCTTGTTTCGCCTTTTCCGTTGTCTTTTCCGCCAAATACTTTGGGTAGTTACGCTTCCAATGCCCATCTTCTCCATAATGGAAACACTTTCCTTTGGGAGTTTTTTTTTTTTATAATTTTCTTAGCAGTGGTTTTCTTATTCCCTTTACCCTTCTTCTTCATTTGTACAGATTTATCTTTTGAAGAAGGAGGAACAGACTTCTTTTTATCAAAGGGTTTTATTTCGGATGTCGACCACTTTACAAATTTTTTAGACTGTGAAATAACGTTTATTTCACTTTCTTTAAGTTTCATAATAGACTGATATATTTGTAACTCCTTCAACAGCATAGTCAAATTGTAAGTAATTTTGTTCATAACAGCATTGGTTCTGAAAGGTAGATAACTCGGAGAGATTCCAATATCATACTGACTTGACTTATCAAATTGATGCTTATTTTATAAGGTGAAATTATGGACTGAGATGTGGTGATGGAAATGCGTTGAGCAACAAGCTTTCTTAGCAGAATCCAAGTATAAACCCCACTGAGTTTCCTGGTAGGGTCGAACTCAGAGACTAGGGAAACAGGTATGCGGTGGTAATTTTCAAGAAAACTTTGCAGTAACCAAATAACCAAATAGTTGTTAGGATTGTTTTTTGCGGTAATAAAAATAAAAAAATGCGGCAGAGTTACGAAAATAGTTGATAATATGGAAGATGCGATAAGTATGCGATGAACGGGTTGAGAAGGGGTTCGGCTAACACTTCCTAGGATGTGTTCATGTTATGCGATCATGTAACATACATACAATAGCAAACCATCTCTCGACGCAAATGCTACGACTTTTAATACTAGAACGCATGCGATATATGCAATGAGTCTATAGAACCTATACATAAGCCTCTATTCTTATTTATGCGATGACAAAATGACACACACAAATAAGGCGACCACATAATATCATAACCTATCTCTAGGATGCATGCGATGCATGTTGGCAAACAGAGCTTATCTTAGGGTGCATACGATGCATGTTGGCAAACAGAGCTTATCTCTAAGTCCCTATCTCTTGTTTATGCAGATCTAATCTTGATCTTTCGAGTCTAGATTCTAACCTAGCTCTCTCAAGTCTTAGGTTCTTTCTTTAGACTCCCTCTCGAGTAGCTCTAAAGGGTTGTTGGGCACAACATAAAACAAGATAATCGCATGCGATGAAGATCGTAGGTCATGTTAGCTTAGTTCTTCTCAACCCATTCGGTAAATTTAGCTACTCATGCGTGCTAAGAGAGTGAAAAAATGTAGATAAAAAAATTCCATTATATAGATATAGAGTTTAAATACAAAATAACAATGTAAGAAGAGAATAAAGAGCCTGGTAGCAATCTCTTGCTTCCCAAGGCTTTTACACTGTCTTTTCTACTCTGTTAAAAAGATAGTCTCGCTCTCGTGAGAGTCGGCCCGCTCTCTGCTTTTCCACTCCTCCAGGTTCTCTCTCGAGTTGCCCTGAGCGATCTTCCGACGTCTCTTCCCATCTCTCGCTCCGCCTTAAAATAAAAGAAAACTAAGAACAAGGTTATTCTCTCTAAGGGAAAATTCTCTAACTATCCGAACTCCTCTACTGAAGGTTGCCTTTGATATTTATAGAGCTTCGGGGTGAAAGGCGGCTTCTCTCTTATGATTGCACAGATGAGATGGCTTTAATTCTCTGACTGATGTGCCGAATATTTGCCAACGAAAAGCTAAGTGTACTTGTTATCGTTAGCGGCTTGTCATCTTAATTCAGACTCGACCGTCATAAGCTTTCTGACCCATCGTGATTAATTATTTTTTTCATCCAGATGCGCCCACCAAGTTGCGTCGGTTCTATGCAGCAATCCTTCTTGAGCAGATGTTTGCAAGCACAAATCACCGCAAAGCCTTGCGGTAACACTGCGCTCGACCGTTGATTTCTTGTGATCGCACTTTCCACCTTGCATCAACACATACTCTACATAAAAATACAAAGGTTAACTGTTTTTATGCAATGAACACATGCGACCGCAATATCATGAACTTAATGCCTTTCTGGACGCAATCTAACATATTTTATCAATGCAAACCTTCATTGTTTAATAACTTAGTACTGTAATAACGTGCATTTCTATTCGTTATCACACATCTATCATTGCCTCATGAGCCTTAGCAAAATTAAAATGGACCATCATATCAAGAACATGTTCTCTAACGTTGGTACCATCTTTCATGCGAGTATTGTAAACATAGTTAATGGCTTCATGTCGAGCAGAGGATGAAAGTTGCTCGAACATCTCCTGGAGCGACGTTATTATTTAATGGGCGGTGGGCATTACCTCATGTCTCTTATTAAGTACATCGGATATACTTGCTAAGATATAAGCCTAGCCTTTTCGTTAGCCCTAACGCACCGATCATAGATGTCCAAAACATTTTGGTTCATTGTTGTACTGTGAATCGGAGGACATTGCTCTGTTAAACAAACTTTAAATCATCCATAACTAATATCATTTTAATATTGGATTTCCAGTTTGGATATCCTTCTCCATTAAACTTATCGGAAGCAAGCAGTTGTATAATTGAATTCGACATTACTGAAAAATTAAACAGATTCTATTAAACTTATGCATCTAAATCAAATTTTAGCGAAAGTAATAAAGTACCCAAAAGATCTTTATTTTATTTGCAACGATACTTTAGTGATTTATAATATTTGCTACTGTGGGGCAGTCAACAATTCCTTCATTGAAGCAAGACAATTCTTGACCAAATATTAGATCAGAATAACTCTTTATTCCTATAGTTCTTTTGGTTATCGTTTTCAGTCAAGATCTTTACTAACAATTAGTAATTCTTATAAGTGTGACCCACCATTTTCAGATTCTATAGAACGGTATGAATATGCCCCCAAGTTGGAAGACAATACCCAAGACGGAACTATAAGACCTTATTCATTACTGGGTTGTTCCGAATCCTATGTTACAACCCTCCATGGGGATCGCCATGGTTAACGACTAGCTAGTGTCGCCTAAAAACGAAGCAGACACAACATAGAAATCTCACGGTTCAAACTAATGGAGAAGTATCATAGGATAATGTTGACACATTTCCTTCACCCACTTACAATAAACTACTTCCCTCATTCACCTTGTTATTGACCCATGCAAACACTGAATGGAATAGTCGCGGTAAAAGCGACACGAAACCGAGCATGGATCTCACGGTGTGAACTCTTGAGGACGTGAGAGCTAATAACTATATATCAAATATATTGTTGATCTCCGACTGAAGTGTTCTAAATGTTTGGGTATCTACTTACTTAGGTTTAAAAAAGGATAACTTTTAAACAACCTAATGATGAGGTTGATGATCTAAATCTCGTAGGGTTCTGTAGTTTGTAAATACCTGTATAAACAAACGCTTGTGATGTAATAATCTGAGATATTTTCTTCATTGTTGTCTATGAAATATGAGATATTTTAGTTGCATTAACCACAAATTAATAAACTAAGATCCCCAATTATCGTTGTAACTTAAGCATGTATGTGGAGACATACAAGTGGATCATGCCTTAAGTGATAACCTAAATGGTCTGTAGTATATGGATAAAGGAGGGAAACCTTATCCTGGTGACACTACAGATACGGCCCTCTTTGTCGATGTTACAAATGTTGTAAAGTTCTATAGATGATCTGGTCTTGGTCATTCATGTGAAAACATGCGAGCGGGGGTGTCCTATACAAAGAAGTTTGTATAAGATTGGACCACGAAATGTTTAATCTCGTTATATAACGTCGTTCATGATAGAGACTTTCATTTCACTAGGATGACCATAGGTAACATGACCTTAATCCTAAGTGAGTTGGGAACTCCTGCCTATGAGGGTGGTTCTTAGATTTGCATGGGTGCGAATGGCATGATTGCCAACTCAAACCTACCACTTTGGGGATTCGTCTGATATGAGAGCTAGGAACTCATCTACACAAGATGCCTTGAGCGGTATACACTCATAGTAGGACTATGATGTATTGTTCATTAGAGGAATCAGTGGTACTTAAGGAGTTAGATGTAACTACAGGGGAAAACGGTAAATTGACCTAGTTGTACTTACGAGCGATCTGTGAAGGGTTATCGTATTGTTGATTGGTTATATCCAATGGACATAGAAATATATCTGTAGTGAGAAGAGTGCAGCTGCCGGTCTTTAATGAAGTGTCTAGCAGTTAACGGATGGTGGATTTCGTGATTAAAGAGTTTAGTCAATTATTCACATACCATTGGAGCTTCAAGCTACATGTCCATAAGGTCCCCTTGGTAGCTCAATGGATTCAAGTTGAGAATTTTTTTTGGTTAGTTTGAAGTGTTCAAATTAACAAGAGGGAATTTGATTATATATGATATAATTAAATTGGTTCAATTAAATGTGATATAATTGATTTGATGTATATAATACATTAATAGGAGGATTTGATATGAATATGATTTATATTAAATAAAAGAGAAAAGAACTATGGTTTAAATAGTAGATATGATGTGATAATGATCATTGTGGTTGGTTATTTTCTCCATTAACTGTGAAAGTGGGAGGTTATTTTTCAGTTTTTAATAATTGAAGGATAAAATGAAAAAAGTTTTCATTTTGTTATGAGATAACTTCATTTAGTAAATTACTAATCGTTTACTCATGAGAGACTATACGATAGCCCTCACGAGAGTCTAAACGACAGCGAGAGATTTACTAAACGATCATGTAAATGATCTAGCGAGATTTACTAAAATGATCGTGTAGAGCGAGATTTGCTAAGTGATTCGCTAGGCGATTCTCACAAGAGCGAGATTTACTAAACGATCAAGTAATCTCAGTCTATGCGATAGACAGAACCATTCTCCCACTTACCTAAACGTGTAGTTCAATCGTTTTTTCCTCTTTCCCTCTACCAAATTCACAGAGAGCCCACACCTCCTAGATTCACACTCCGAGGATACCAAGGTTTCTGAGTGGTTGTGTCAAAAGGTTCTTGTTCGAGGAGCAAATTGTTCGTGATCTGAGTGACAGCAAAAGATTGGCTAGAGATTGTAGCGATAGCGAGAAGTTGTTTTCCAATTATTCACGAGAGCGAGAGATTTACAGAAGAACTATTCTTTAAAGGTATGTCTTTCATTCCTATTTGTATTTGATTACTTAAGCATGATGTAATTTTGTATAAGTTGCATAATTGTTCTGTATGTTTGTCAATGCCTTTATTCTTTCACAATGGACTTGAAAAAATCTTATATCCTCAACTGTGTTCCTTCCAAGAGTGTTGCTAGAAAACCTTTGGAGTTGGGGAACGAGCGTAAAGCTAGTTTGTGTCACTTCTACATATGGAGTTGCCCAGCACATGTGCTTAAGGCTAATCCTAAGAAATTGAAACCATGATCGAGGTTGTGTCTATTTGTAGGCTACCTCAAAGGGACACGAGGGGGTTACTTTTATGATCCTAAGGAAAACAAGATGTTTGTGTCGACAAATGCTACCTTCCTAGAGGATGATCATATGAGGGACCACAGTCCACGTAGTAAAATCGTGTTGCGTGAACTTTCCAATGAAACTACTGAAACTTCAACAAGAGTTGTTGAAGAGCCTGCTATATCAACAAAAGTTGTTGATGGAAGTTCATCTGGTAGGTCAAATCTACCTTCAGAGTTGAGGGAACCTCGACATAGTGGGAGGGTTGCAAACCCACTTGTTCGCTATATGGGTTTCACTGAAATCCTGGCTATGGTAGCCGATGGCGAGGTTGAGGATCTCTTGTATTATCAGAAGGCAATGGAGGATGTTGACCGGGATGAATGGGTCAAAGCCATACATCTTGAGATTGAGTCTTTGTACTTCAACTCAATATGGGATCTTGTAAATCAACCTGATTGGGTAAAACATATAGGTTGCAAATGGATCTACAAGAGGAAACGGGGTGCTGTTGGGAAGGTGTAAACCTTCAAGGCTAGATTTGTGGCAAAGGGTTATACCCAGGTTGTCACACCCCACTCCAGATTACCCTCTTAACCTGGTTGGAGTGGTGACTACAGCAGTTACCAACCCTTTTGCTAACACTTACTGCCTATCTAACCTGTTAAATTTTCTCAAACCCTGAATACGTACATTTCATCAAAAAAAGAACAAATTAACATAGAACTTAACACATTTACATTACAGGGTTTCATAGCATTGTTCATACATGATATTAAAACTTCAAACAAACGGTTATCCAATTCATACAAAAAATTAGTTAGTACACATGTCTCTATCTGACAGACACATATGTACTAACTAATATAGGTCTTCAATTAAGCTTCCTGCTAAAGGAAATCGGAAGCGTGATTTCCATGAGCAGCGGAATAAGACTATTCCAAATTACAATCATGAATGAACATATATTTACAGTCGACTTCAAACAAAAGGTTATACAATTCATACAGAGAAATTACAGCATGAACAACAAATGCATAAAGAAATCAAACTCTATACACAAAGACTGAAGCATCTCCACGCTTTGATGCGCACGAATGCTCAAACAATAGCAACCTCGAATTCCCGATCTACATGACTGCAACACATCACGAACATTTCGCACTCGTCCTCAACGATCTTCTCGATCACGAACTCCTCCGCAACACGAACGACCTTTAAAAAACCTCGACGATGTCGAGTTGAGTCTAACATCAGCAATAAGGCGACCTTATTATTCTCGATGTGAGACTCCAGACGGTGTGCTTTATTCGGACTTGGTATGAGGTAGATGAACGGAGGAAACAACGATCGCGTACACGACTGGGCAAGTGGGAGATGGTGGAGACCTATCGTATAGGTTGATGCTCAATCGTTTAGATAAAGTTATGTGATCGTCTAGCAAAAGCTATGCGATCGTTTAGTCTATCGTTTAGCTCGGTCTATTGCCTACAGACACTACACGATCGTTTACCTTGAGCCAACGATTGTCTAGCAAAACTATGCGATGGTTTAGTAAATACTACAAGATCGTTTAGCTCGCACCTACACGATCGTTTAGCTTGCCCAGTCGTAGTTTAATACATCCGAATTTACTTGATGACTTTGTGAGTTTTTTTTTTCATGAGAGAAAACTCAAAAATCTTTTTAAATGTTTGTGAAAAAAAAAATCCTTTTTCAAAATAGGAAACCACTTTCCTTTTAAACTCACGGTTACCATGATCCAATAACTATCTATTACTTTGGTTATTTTAAAAGAAAAAGAATTAATTATCCAATAATTAATATTATTATAAACATAAATGATAACCAACTTATCATACTATATTTATAACCTATAGTTTAATATTTCATCTCATGAAACATATAGTTCTGTTTCTATTCCATGGTACTTAATGTAAATCTCATTTACATCAATCCAACACTAGATGTATCTTATACATCATACCGATTATATCATATATAATCAAAATACCTCTTGTCAATTTAAACATTTCAAATCAACACCAAGAACTGATCCTCAACTGAATCCAAGCTACCAAAGGGACCTAATGGACCTGTAACTCCAAAGCTCCAATGGTACGTGAATAATTGACTAAACTCTTTAGTCATGGGATCCACCATTCATTAATTGCCAAGCACTCCACTAAAGACCGACAGCTGAACTCTCCTTACCACAGATATGTGTCCATCTTAACCAATTAGTAGTCTGACAACCCTTAACAGATCGCTCGTAAGTACAACTAGGCCAATAATCTTTATGCCCCTATAGTTATATCTGTCCCCTTAAGTACTATTAATCCCTCTAATGAACATAAATCATAGTTCTACTATGACTGAGTCTTCTCTTCCAAAGAGAAGTTGTGGCCACTATGTTTAAGTCCCGGAATCAGCCCTTAAGGGAGCAATCTCTCCACTTATCCCTACTTTGGGAAATAAGTGAATTCCATCTTGTGGATTGAGTTCCCAGCTCCTAGATCAAATAAGTCCCCAAAAAGGTAGGCCTGTTGAGTTGGTAATTTGGCTACTCTCACCCATACTAATTGTCACATCCCACCCCAGACTACCCTCCTAGCCTGAGGAAGGGCGTAACTGACAGCAATTATCAACCCTTTGGTTGACACTTACTGTCTAATAACTCTTACGGAAATAACTCTGATACCAATGTACAAATTGAATAATCAATTGATTAAGTAGGCCCATTTCATTACAACAATGTGATGTTCTTACAACTTCAGGACTTAAATACAAGTTTACAACAACAACCAACTGTAAAACCCTCCGAAAGTGTAACTGTGGCACGTGGCAGACCTTGACCTTAGCAGCACCCTGGAACTCTTCACCTTCCGCTACCTGGGGAGGGGGGTATAAGAAAACATTTTGAAGAGTGTGAGCTACTAAGCCAAGTGAGTGGTTCTTTTAGAATAATAATCACTTTGCAAATCATATTTTTGGGAAATCAATCACATAATCACAATTCCAGTATTACTTATGCATGATCATATGTACATTCATTCAATTATCAACCTCCAGTTCCATGCAATACGTGGCATACTCATATCATGGATATATTATCAATCATAACAATTTTGTATGGAAATTTTCCTATAACCCACTTCTCCCACCCATGTGCACAATTACAATTCCTTTCCCGCTAGTCATGCTTATGTAACTTGACTATATTTTCCACCGGTCGTCACCGACTATTATTTTTCGTCGACCGAGGCCGACTATATTTTCCCACCAAGCACCTTTTATTAAGCATGCTAACTTATGTAATCTGGGTAAAATCTCAGTTTCCATAGCAATTTCACAAGCAATATCATGGCAACAACATAACATCATAAGCATATATTTGGCACTTACATATGCATTTATCCACATATCAATGCATAAAACTAAGTAAACACTCACCTTGATTGCTTAGGAGCTTTTCTAGTAGCTCCCTTTTCTACCTCGGGCTCCCTTTTCACCCCCTAAAATTTCAGATTCAAATATCAGCTTAGATTACTCATAGTTATAGACTTATTTTGAGATACTTCCTTCTAAAAACATATTCTAAAATGTCTCAGGAAGCTTACCCTAAAATTTGAGCTTAGAAATTCTCGTGGTTTGGCCGAAATCACAGAATCTTCAAGACTGGCCCAAGCTGATTCGACAACCTGACCCTTCGGTCTTCTTCTCAGTTTTTAGCCTGATCCCTTTGAGATTTTCCTCTGTAAACCCTACCCTAAAAACTAGAATTTCAGAGCTTTCAGGTAGCTTTGAAATCACTCCAAACACACGAGTAAATTGGGAGAACTCCTCGTCCCAAGTTGATGCGTCCTCTTCAAACCTCACTGTCCAATGCGTCC
Organism: Benincasa hispida; assembly: GCF_009727055.1. NCBI lineage: Eukaryota > Viridiplantae > Streptophyta > Magnoliopsida > Cucurbitales > Cucurbitaceae > Benincasa > Benincasa hispida. The sequence goes on from NC_052357.1 coordinate 25,228,818, forward strand.
TCTATGACTAACGCATGGATTTGGCTCCAACGCAAGGTTTCCTCAACTTTCCCACTCTTCTTAAATGTATTTTGAGTTGTGATCTAAAGAATGAAGTCTTTGGTTCTATTTATAGGCGTCCAAGATTTCTCTATGGCTGACACTTCCTAATTGGCCGCATCACCAAGTGTCTCTTCCTTACACCATCAACAAAATCTTGCATCAGCACAACCCAATGTGTCTTCTTCTCCTTTCACCAACGCATGGCCCTTACCTTTATATGTCTTCTTATGCTGCCTCCTCTTTTACTTAAGGCTTAAGAATTCTTCTTAACAAGCCACATGTCCGGATGACATCCTTCATGTGTTCATCCTTCATATGCATCCACAAACTCTTGGATGTTCAACGCATCACTTCCATTTTCCTTCCTTCAGCAACGCATCCAACGCATCCAATGCATCCAATGCATCCATCCTCCAATGCATCCAACGCATCCATCATCCAACACATCCAACGCATCCAATGCATCAATCGCATCAAATGCATCCAACCAGCCTAATGCATTGGTCTAACCTCAAAATTGCGTTGGTCAATTTTTCATCAATTTAAGCTTAACTCAAAACTACTCAAGGAAAATCTATTCAACACCTAGAAATTTTCCTTCACTTCAACATAGGATTTAACTTTTACTTAGTTAATTTCCTTAATCGCCTGCTTAAGTAAGGAATAATGGAAATCCGGGCTTCACACTAATCAAAGGACCACCCTCAAAGGCAAAAGTTCCCAAAACACTCAGGATTGAGGTCATGTCACCTATAGTCATTTAGGTGAGATGCAAGTCTCTAGTATCAACGGCATTATATACAGAGTCTAGTCATCTCGTGGTCCAGGTCTTATACAAACTCTTTGTATTGGACACCCCCACTCCATGTCTCCACACGAATGGTTAAGATCTACCATCTCTAGTAATTTACAACACTTGCAAACCTCTACAAAATGGGTCGTATCCATAGTGTCACTAGGATTAGGTATCCCACCTTAATCCTTACACTACAAACCGATTTAGGTTATCACTTAAGGCATGATCTACTTGTATATCACATATACATGCTTAAGTTCACATAAGGTAACCAAGGAGCTTTGTTAATTGGATATAAGTAAATGTCATAATTAAATAAAACTTATTTTATTCATTGAACAATGTGTATCTTTACAAACCAATGAGACTCCGGGAGAATTAGGACACCAATCCTAACACCTTCAACTTGACTCTTAGAGTAGCAGAGCAGCAGCAGAGAATTCTTTTGGGAACTGACCGCTACCTGAAAGGAAAACATTTGAAAACATGAGCTAGAAGCCCAGTGAGTGACTAATATTTAAAACATAACTTTCATACATAAATTTGATATTAAAACTGAAAGCTTTATATAAAAATATAAACTTGGCAACTATTATTCAAGTCTTCATTAACATCACATAGCACTTTTCATGCTTTGCTAGACTATGCCTTAGTCTATTAGTCTAGAGTGGGCCTTTTGCTCACCCTTTATCATTCTTTACTGCATTACTACTTAACTGGGAAGGAACCCCTTTGTTCACTTCCTAAAAACATAATTTGCAACCTTAGTTGAGAGAGAACCTTTACTCAATTCCTCAACGTCAATCTATAGCTAGTGTGGAGTGATCTCAACACTACCAATAACAACTTTTCCTATATTCGTGTGATTCTAGTTTAAGTATCGTCATACCTTAGGTACTACCGCTCAGATACCTTCTTCGTGTCCCTCAGTATTGAGCTACTCAAATACTTTCTCCGTGTCCTTCAGTATCGAGCTATTTAGATTATAAGACAAAGCTTCAGTACCTTCTCATCTAGTCCTTCAGTACTAAGCTATTCAAATTCTAAGACTGAGCTTCAGTACCTTCTTATCTAGTCCTTCAGTACTGAGCTACTCATACTGAACTTGCATATTCTTATCTCTTAATGACTTAGTTGCCCAAACGCATTCTATACTAATGCATCCTCATGTTCATTGAAAAGCATAGAATAAACATAACATTAATGTGAGATGTGCTGCTTGGAAACTATTTGAGAATAGTTGTCATAAATAGCATTTAGTAAACATGCATTCCTAAACATTCATAAGCATTAGCAATTTACTTAAAATATTTAAAGCATTTAAAGTCACTCAAAGTCTTTGACAATTCTCTTCATGTATATGCTCACTGTGCGTTGAACACTTAGCCAAATTCTTAGGCCTTAACTTGACTACGCAGCAACTTCATTACCATGCGTCCATGGCTTGCTTTAGGCATTCAAGCCTCCTGTGCGACCAAGACTTCAGCCAATGCCTATTGCCCATCGCATGGCCCATCGCATAGCAACATTTGCACCCATCATTTAGCTAATGCGCCCATCTCATGGCACATCAACACATAACCCATGCGTTCGTCTGGTTGCGCCCATCGACTCCAACACAACCTTGCCCTAATACCTTGTGCGCCTGCCTGCAGGATCCAATGCACACACAACACTTATGCTTATGGCTTCAATATCCGTTGCAGGGTCTAATGCTTCTCATTGCATCCTTGCGCCAATTCAACATCTAACACACGCGCTCAACATCCTCGTCAAGCCCTTAAAGCTGCTTGCTTCTTCAACCCAAGCAGCTGCCTGCTTGTTCAAGATTCAAGATTTAATTTACAATTTTAATAACTAATTTTCCAGACCTTTTCTTAAAAAATTTCCCTCTACAAACATTCTCTAAAATGTCTTAGCAAGCTTAACCTAAAATTTCAGCTCATAATTCTTTGTGGTTGAGCCGGAATCCTCAGATCATTAAGACTGGCTCAACTTACCTGAGAATTCGACCTTTAGCCGGATTCTTCATTCTTTAGCTCGATTTCGCTAGAATCTCCTTCCAACATTTTAACTTCAGTAACTAGACACACCCAGGGTTTGAATGGCTCTAAAATTACTCCATTTGCACGAGCGAATTTCTCCCACCCTCTCTTTGAAATCAAGCTTCCCTTTTAAACTAGCAGCTGTATGTTCTCCTTTTAACATCAAGCTATCACCTCATCCTTAAAGGATAATATCAAACCTGAGTATGATAGCTGGCTTAGCTGATTAATCACTAAAATTATCTTTTCCTTTTGGTTATCGACAGAAGGGTCAACTTCTAAGCCAATGCTTGCAATCACATGGTCGCATGCCTCCTCCACACAATGCATCGCCTAATCTAGCTAACATATAGCTCCCTTAAAGCTATTGCATCCCCCCTTTGGTCGCATACTCCTAAGCCAACGCATAGCCAGTCTTATCGTATCCACCAAGCATTAGGCCTTCCTCGTTTCATAGCATAACTTTAATGTGCATTGAGTTTCAACGCCTTGCACACATCGCATACTCCATCGTCTAGCACCCAGCACCTATCGTATGGCGCCCAGCGCCTATCGTCTAGTGCCCAATATCTATTGTCTAGCACTTTTCGTACAGCTCATTGTCTAGCGCTGATTCCGATCGTGCAATGCCAATGCCCCATTGTTTAACGTTATTGTCCAACGCATAGCGCTATCGTTTAATGTGACCCTTCGTATCGTCTAGCGCCATACTTTACCACACGATCGCCTACCGCATCGCTTAGCTCCGCGCATTTGCTACATGATCGTCCACCTCATCGCGTAACGCCGCTCATCTGCTAGTTGATCACCTACCTCATCATGTAGCGCCACTTATTTACTACACGATCGTCCAACACGCGCATCTCCAACACCCAGTACTTATTCTCGTGCACGCTTGAGGCTGCCGCAAGCCTTATCAACGCATCAAGCCTTTCAACTCATGCTTTCATCCTTAGTACCCACACATAGTTTATCCTTGCCGTCAGCACTTAGCCTCTACAAGCCTTGGTTGCTACACATGCAACTTCATGCATCCACACTTCTCCATCAATGCATGCCTACACTTTGCTTCCACACTTAGCCAATTTTCACTTGTTATATTATCTAAAACTCACCCTTGACTAAGTATTTCTAACACTTAGAATTTTTTTCCTCCATCTTCCTACTTTCTTTATCTCCTTTCATAATTTTACTTAACACACTTATGTAGGAAAATTGACTATGGGTTTACAATTACCTCCCCCTTAAAGAAATTTTGTCCTCGAAATTTGCTCAAACTTACTTATAACTAGAGTTTCACAACATCCTTTGGTCGTAAAACTTTACAACCTTCTTCTTCTTCTTTTTACTACACTTTCGTTGCGCTACTCTCATATTAACTTTGTTTATACTAAGTAATACTAGTATGTATGAACAACTTGGTCATAATAGTTCACTGTATTTGTTACATCATCTGGTGACTCTTTCATTCTCCACTGAGTCATAGCATTTACTTATTACTAGGGTCGTCCTTTTTCCCTTTGCTAGCAATACTTACTGGAACATTCTTTTCCAGTTGTCATACTTTTGAATTACTTACTAGCTGTGAAATCATTATTTGTGTCAACTAGACTTCCCGACCTAACTATGGGCACTCTTCTTAAGATGTTCTGTCTATCCATACTTGGGAGAAGACATTCATTCTACTATAACATTTCCCAACTGTGGTTTACTATACTATATACATAAGGTTTTCTTAACTGTACTAGTCTCTAGCTCAGTCACAATTCAAACTTCGAGCTATTACCTAAAACATCAGCAGATCAAGGACTTTTTCTTTTTACCTTCTACTGACCATTTTGTTCCTTATTTTTATACTCAACATACCCCTAGTACATTTTGAGCTCACTGTTGCTCATCTTTTTCCCTTCTCTTAGGATTAATCTGACTAGGTCTTTCTCTAGATTATACCTTTTCCCTGAATTCGCTAGAATAGATTTCACGTTTGCCACCAACCTCTGAGCAAATCTGCTAAACATTCTATTTCTAATGAAAAGTCTATGTTTACCTGCGTGACTCCCGACTCCTCTTCTTGTAGTCTTTCTTCCTGAGCCACTGAAACTTTATCTTTCACTTACTGAAATCTCCGCTCTTTTGAATCTCAAAGCTTCTAAAGTAGGGTCAGGGTTCCCGTTGTCTGTCTCCTTGCTCTGCTTGCCACTTTTAGTTGACATCTTCCTTTTACTTAGGTAGTACATATGTTAAGGACTCAGGACTCAGACTTATATATAAAATTTTCCCTTTTCTTCCCAAAATTTTTTGCTCTGATACTAATGACGGACAGAAATGCACGTCACCTTAGGCCTTTTATTTAGAATTATGAGGGTTGTTGAGTGGAATATGCGGTAATTATGTTAGGAATTCATGAGAAAATGAGCTTGTGTCATTCTGCATTAAGAATCTCGGCTAACCTACTATTATGTGTTATTATGCATTCAATTGTCTATCTTTGTAGCTAATGCAGGAAGCAGACGTAGACGCGGAAGCTGGACTATCGCATAGACGACCGCATGCGAAGAACTTCTCCATCATAGAGGCGAATGCATATGTTCAACGCATCGGTGTTGCGGTAATCAACCACATGCATCCATCGCATAAAAGTTGCGATCATCAAGCAATTGCGGTCATCGCGTAGAAGTTGCGGTAATCATGTGAATGCGGTCATTGCAAGATTGCGGCTACACGATGATAACCATAATAGTGGGATGAACGTAAGGTTGGTGGAATGGAAGCATCAACGCATATCTCGGGGATATCAAAAGATGATGTTGACATTTCACCTACCATGTCATTAGCAGTAGAGAATTCAGAAAAAGACCATCACGCCGCGAATGTCAAAATCAGAGTAGGTTCATTAATGTTGTTGGTGACCAAGCTCTATAAATAGAAGTCGCTGAGCATAACTTCAGAGGATCCAAGGTTTTCATCCAAGGTTTCCTACCTTCGGGTGGATCCTTGTGATCCAGACCAAAGCGTGAGAAGATAACTTGAGAGTTCTTCATCTTCTTCATCCATTCTGAGTGACGACCAGAGTCTTCGCTGGAGTTAGATCTCGAGAGAGTCAGCTCCACTGCCCTTCCATGGCACCACCGGTAGCCTTGACTCACATCCGCTGGCAGCAAGACATTGCTTCCAGCTGGTCCTTTCATTTTCTCTTCTTTTCTTATATTGTATTGTATTACATTTTGGCTTAAGAAATTAATACATTTTATGATCAATGCATTTCTATGTTTCCTTCGATTCCATCTCTATCTTCCTTTACTTAGCATCGTTAACATTCATTGCATCACTTAGTGAGATTGCTAAAGTATCGCATACTTAATCATGCGGTATAGGAATATGAAGCATGTAGTAAACCACCGAGAGATGTGCATTGCGTGAGTGTTGTGAGAAAACCTTGTTTCCTTAGTGTGAAGCTGTAGCAATGCTTGTCTATAAGTGGATGCAATGCTTGTCTATGAGTAAAGTCAGCAACAACTAACTTCCAAGGAGGGTAAGTGGTTAGTCGCATTAAGTAATGTAAGCAAGTATTCACTAGAGATAGGAATAATCTTACGTCAGCCAAGTTTATATGGTTACCTTGTCTTATGAGTGCATCATTCATCATTTAGGCATACTTGAGAAAGTAGTCTAAAAACCAAATCTAAAACTCGAGAGAGCGGATTAGAATGCATAAGCAAGAATGGGGAACTTAGGAATAAGCTCCATTTGCTATTACACAGCATATGCACCCTACGGAGAGGATATCGCATGCATCCAAGAAGTAGGATATGGTGGTATGCGATCATCTTGTTTATGTGTGGGAGCACATGAGTAGGAATAGAGACTTAGGAATAAGGACTCTTGACACTTCGCATATACATCGCATGCGTCCTAGAAATAGGCTCAAGTGTGTGTAGCATGATCGTATAGCTTGCGTTGGCTGAGGTTGCCCTTGCGGTCAAACTTAGGGTTGTGATGAAGATATCCCCACATTTTACCTATTTTTCCACGCATTTACTATGCGTCAACAGTTTTCGTATCTCTACCTCTCATTCGTATTCTCACCGCTTAATCTATTAGTTAGAAGTAGGAGTAGTTTGTAGCTTATACCCTTCATCATTCTTTTATTTATTCATCGCAAACACATTACCGCATACATTTAGTTACAAGTCCCTGAGTTCGACCTTGGATCACCCGAGAAACTTGCGTTCGCGTTATACTTGGCATTAGCGCAAGAAAACTTGTGACAGGAATGCATGGTCATCGCATACATTCATTAACGCATAAGTTCATTCCAACGCATCACCATTGATGCATAAGAATCAACGCATAATCTAAGACATGCATCGCATATTGCATCCACTAATTTTCATCTCCAAGTTTTTTGCGCAATTGTCAGGGACTTGGCAGCTAATTTTTTGTTGAGTTTTTTGTTTTCACAGGTAACCTTTTTATCTTGGGAGTATTGCAGCCTGTGTGACCAAGTTGCAACCAATATTGAAGTGTAGGTGATGCGCCAAAAGCCAGTATTGACCCCAAGATGGAAGGGTAATCAGTCGCATAAGTTGAAGGTAATTCTAAGCACATGGTGGCCAACATGCGCCCAACAATTACCAGAAGTTCCAATGGTCAGGGCAAGCTTTTGACCTAAGCAGTTGAGAGCAATCTCCTGCATGGGAGACTCCTTGCGGTGACAACACTCCAATTTCTCCAGGGATGTCTTCTAATCTATCTTTACCTTGCTTTCTTAGTTTAGTTTATTTTTATTTGTACATGGGAGACTCCAGAGCATGATCACATGCGTTATTCCGCCTAAGGTTCTTTTCTTGTTATCTTTTATGCATTATCCTTTTGAAATTCTCTTTTCCCGATTGCGTTCCTTTGCGATGAATCTATGATGGTACATATAATTCACCGCATCCACTAACTAAGCATCGCAAGGCTCACCTTACTTTTAATAGCTTCTTCAAACTTTGAAAGTCTTAAGTTCTATTTTGTGCAAACCTTCACTCAAAAATTTGTTACCGCATTCCTGTTGAATTTGTTTTTAGCTTTGCGGTGGGAGCACTGCAAAACTCTAAGTTTGGGGGTGGCAGCGATCCCGGAGAATTGCGTTCATTACATTGCAATCATTTTCCCAAAAAAAAATATTTTCAGAATAACAAACTCCACTATCAACACAATGGGGAAACCCATGTTGATAAGAGTTTAAGTTGTGAAAGGTACTTACCCGTAGTTGGATGGCCGCATGACACACGTGGGGGCAAGCCAAAACGAAAGTAAATGGCCAGGTTGGGGTTCTTAAGTTGACGAAAACGTAACACCCCTACCTGGGAACCTACCTAGAAAGGTGAATTAGATAGATTTTTAACAAGCATGCGATGTTTTGGTCAAAGACTCCATTAAAGAGTTTAATGGATGATGATCAAAAGTTGTTCAACTATCCAAGGTAAATGTTACTCTTGGGAAAACCTAAAAGTCACTTAGTTAAAATCCTTAGCCATGTTTTTCTAAGTAAACTAAACCTTAGGTTATAAAATACTCAGTGGGAGGAGGAGGCGTATCAGCTATGTCTATTAAATAATTTTTTGTTGACAAGAAACGTTATCTGTTACTAGATAATGTTTTTGTAGTTCCTCATATCAAGAGGAACTTAATCTCAGTTTCTTGTCTCATTGAACAAGGCTATACCATCTCCTTTTCTGAGAATAAAATGTTTATTTTCAAGAATGGAATGGAGATTGGTTGTAGTTCAATGGAAACTAACTTATATGTACTAAGGTCGTTAGTCATAAAAGCCTTGTTTAACACTGAAATGTTCAATACGGCAACAACAGCTTAAAGACCAAAGGTTTCTCAAAAGGAAAACGCCCATCTTTGGTGTAACAGTAATTTATATCTTTAGTCTTTATGCGATACTACTTCTCAATATGTGTTGTTAATGATATGCTTGTAGTATGCGATATAGTAATGCGTGTCACAAGTTTCCTTGCACTGAAACCAAGTTTCCTTGTGTGGTGACCTCTCTTCTACAATCGATGGCACTTAATCAAGGTGCCCTCTCCCAAGGATCAGCGCAATCCAATGCACCAGCAAAAATGGCCGCAATAAGTTGTGTCCAATGTGGATGGGGCCATGTGGTAGAAATGTGCCCATCAAACCCACAACAAGTGTGTGCTATCTAGAATAATCCATACAACAACACTTATAATCCTGATTGGAGGAATCACCCTAACTTCGGTTGGGGAGGAAATCATAACCAAGGTGGGCCAAGTGACCATCAGAACAGCAACTCTGGGAATCAAGGAAACCCTCCACCTTTTCACCAAAACCAAAATTAAGGTCATTAGAGACAACCGCAAAACCAACCATCTTCCTCAAACACCTCTGGAAATTCATTGGAGTCCCTACTAAAGCAATATATTGAGAAAAACGATGTTGTAATGCAATCGCAGGCATCCTCATTCAGAAACTTGGAGATCCAAGATGGGCAACTGTCAGCCGAACTACGCAATAGAACACCTGGAACGCTGCCAAGTAATTCCGAAGCCCCGGGATCTCACGGGAAGGAGCAATGTCCTTGACGACATTGTGCAGGCAAGGATGACCGCCTGGAGAGGTGTGGATTGCGTTCATCATAGGAAAAATGTCTTCCGGTCCATATCTCTAAATTCTATGTTTAATTGCTTTCTTAATTACCTTCTTTAATGCTTTATGAATTTCGTCATTTATTGCTTCTTTAAACTTGTTTTATTGCTTTGTGAAATTAATTCTCATTTAATTCAATTGCGTTAATTTCCGAGCTCTGTCTAATTTCCTTACTTTTCTGTATTAATTGCATTATCCTAAATTATGGTGAATGATTGTTTAGAAGAAATTGATTACCACAAAATCCTAGTGACTTGCGTTGATGAGAAAAAAAAATTATACATAATAAAACACATCCAGTATGCATTGCGATGATGGGTGCATCTTGTGCTAACAAGAGACACTTTGTGTTCATCCTACCCAAATGCATTACGAGGAGGGGTGTGTTGCGCTCGTATGTATTTTTCGCCCGTCCTTAGCGAAAACACACTATGTTGAGGTAATGTTGCGCCAGTAGAAATACCGTGTGCCCGTCCTCCAGAAATGCATTGAGTTGAGGGGTGTGTTACGCTGATATATGCGTTATTGCCCGTCCTCTGCAAAGATGCATTTGTGTTGATGGAGACATTGCGTTGATTCTTAACCTTGCACCCATCCAAATAAAACACAAAAAACAAATTCTTTTTGCAAATAGAGTAGTCCAATCATTTAGGCTTCCAAGGACATGATGAATTCGCAATGAAAGGACGTACTTCTCTGTTATTTCATAAATGTGAGGAGCGCGGCGACAAGATTTTTGAGTACCTTAAGGCCTGCCACCGCAGAATTTGCGTTGGGCCCATCAAGGCCCAACCTATAAATTCCCTCTTCTTCGTCTTAGGTCGTCTATTTGAGTCTTTTGTAAACAGAAACCCTAGCAGAACCTTTGTATACCTAGACTTCCGAGTTTTCTTCCTAAAACCCTAAGAAATTTACCCAGTTTTTTTACTCAGTACACCATGGCCGATCAGTCTTCCCATCTGTCCTCTTCACCCTCAGCACCCTCACAAGCCCAAATCACTACAAGAGATGCGGCATTCCTAGCAGCAAGCCGTCGTCTCACCGCCCAACCAAAACCTATCCCTCGAATCACTGGAAAACCTTGGCAAAAGCCTATAGCAGCCAAACCACTCCGCATTAGAGAGGGGCAGAGCACGAAGAGTGCCCCACTCCCAACATTATCTTCCAAAAGCGAGAGAAAAAAAAGAGACAACAGAGAAGTGTTCGAGAGTGTTTTGAGAACATGGAGAAGGAAGGACGGCTGCCTGAAGTGGGGGTTGTTAATCAGCCACTACCTTCAGAGGAGGAGATGGAGGAAGCTTCGAGAAGGAGTGCCCTGGCCATTTTGGATCCTAAAGAAACTGTTCAAACAGAATCCTATGAGGGACCCATCAGGGTTGCTTTGGAGGAATAGTGGCGGAGAAGCTGCCAGAAATAGCCGAGCAGAAGAAGAAGAAGAAAAAGAAGAAGATCAAAGAGAAGAAGGCTGAAGGAGATGAGGAAGCTCATCCAATCAAGAAGAAAGAAAGAAAAACGAGTGAAAAGAAGGAACGCAGATGGGAGGAGATGCGCTTGAGGAAGAAGGAAGATAAGAGAAAGAGGGTTAAGAACCCCAAAAATCGACGGAGAATTCACCTCCGCAAGGGTGGATAAGGGGGTGTCAGCGCAACATAGAGAATCAACACAACCTGAAGAGGAAACAACGCAAATAAGAATGGTTACGACTGATGGAGAAGATTCAGACATCACCCCCCTTATGCGGCGTCGCAAGGAAAATATGCCGCAAGGGTCAACAATCGACTCTCTAATTTTGTAAAGTGCAGTAGAAGAAAAGGAGAGGAGGAGAAGAGAGGAGGAAGAAAAGCAAGAGAAGATGTTAGGCACTTAACCCTGTCCATTACTTGGTTTGCTCTTCGAGAGAGGAGAGCTTCCCTCTCAGGCTTGCTCTTCTGGTAGAAGTGACCTTCACACAGAGCTTCAACGATGGGGATTGAAGGATTCTTTCCTAGAGATTCACCTCTCAGCCTTGTCTCATAATTATCCCGGATCTACTCTGGAAATCGATTCAGATCAGTTTCTCTCTCATATCAGTATATGCAGGTCTCTATGTATTCAAGTATGTCTTTCAATGAAATTGCAGAAACTATTTATAGGCGAAGCTTGGCTCTTTGACAGTGTGGTCCCCACTTTATGGTTAAGGTAGTTCCTGAAATGGTGGAGTGAATATTTTTTCTGTTACGCAATCAACCCATCAGAAATGCACAACTGAAAGGTGTACACGTGTTAGAAGCCTCCACAATTGCGTTTCTCTTTACATCTTTGATCGATTGCCACATGCGGTGTTATTTTTTATTACCGCATGCAGTTGATTTGTGTTGATCGCTAAGCTCTTGATCGATTGTCGCATGCACCGTCATTGCATTGATCATCTCCTTATTTCTGAATGATGGGCGTAATGCGATGTAGATGCGTTGTTTCTTTTATCTTTGAGCCATTAATGCATGCGATGACTGATTTCCTGCAAAACAGAAACTGAAACATTCTATTCTACCATCGCAATGGTGTTAGTGGGTGTATTGACGACAATTTATAATTCTCGCATTTCTTAGCCAATTTCTATACTATCAACGTAACTTTTCTTTCTTTTAGCTGCAATATCTAAATAAAACAATATACATAACTTGTATTTCTATGAGTTATCATTTGGCATCTAAGGATGGGTCACATAAACCTCAATAGAATTGAGAAGATCGTGAAAAGTGGACTTCTAAAAAGTTTAGAAGAAAACTCCTTGCTAGTGTGTGAATCATGCCTTGAAGGCAAGATGACCAAACGACCTTTTACTGGAAAAGGTTATAGAGCCAAGGAAGCCTTGGAGCTTGTACATTCAGACCTCTATGGTTCGATGAATGTTAAAGCTCGAGGTGGGTATGAATATTTCATCTCTTTCATAGATGATTATTCAAGGTTTGGGTATCTCTTCCTAATGCGCCGTAAGTTTGAAGCCCTTGACAAGTTCAAGGAGTATAAAGCTGAAGTTGAAAACTTGTTAGGTAAGAAGATAAAACACTACGATCTGATCATGATGGAGAGTATATGGACCTCCAATTTCAAAACTATATGTTAAAACATGGGATTACGTCCCAACTCTTGGCCCATGGTACACCTCAGCAGAATGGTGTATCAGAAAGGAGAAACAGGATCTTGTTGGACATGGTTCAGTCTATGATGAGTTATGCTCATCTTCCAGACTCATTTTGGGGTTATGCAGTGCAGACTGCATGTTATATCCTGAACATCGTTCCCTCGAAAAGTGTTTCTGAAACACCAATTGAGTTATGGAGAGGCCGTAAAGGTAGTTTACGCCACTTCAGGATTTATGGTTGTCCGACACATGTACTAGCAACTAACCCAAAGAAGTTGGAACCGCGTTCGAAGGTTTGCCTCTTTGTGGGCTATCCCAAGGAAAAAAGAGAAAGATACTTCTATGATCCGAGTGAGAACAAAGTGTTTGTTTCCACTAATGCTATCTTCTTGGAAGAAGATCACATGAGGGATCATAAGCCATGAAGTAAGCTCGTTTTACGTGAGATCTCTAGTGAGACTAAGACTACTGAGAGTTCAAGAAAAGTTTTTGAATAGGCCGACAAATCAACAAGAGTTGTTGAGGTCAACTAGCTCAAGAGTTAAGACTGCCTTGACGTAGTGGGAGGGTTATGAACCCACCGGATCTCTACATGGGTTTGATTGAAGCCCAAAACATCATTACGAATGATGGGGTCGAGGATCCATTGTCTTTTAAGAAAGCAATGAAGGATGTTGACAAAGATGAATGGGTTAAGGCCATGAACCAGGAAATGGAGTCTATGTACTTCAATAACATCTGGGAGCTTTTTGATCCACCTGATGGGGTCAAACCTATTGGGTGTAAGTGGATCTATAAGTGAAAGAGAGGTGTAGATGGAAAGGTGTAAACTTTTAAGGCTAGACTCGTGGCAAAGGGTTATACCCAGGTTGAGGGAGTTGACTATGAGGAAACTTTCTCACCTGTTGTCATGCTAAAGTCTATCAGGATTCTCCTATTCATAGCCACATTTTATGATTATGAAATATGGCAAATAGACGTCAAGACTGCCTTTCTCAATGGTAAGCTTAAGTAGACCATCTATATGACTCAACCAGAGGGGTTCGTAGTTCCAGATCAAGAGTAAAGAGTTTGCAAGCTTAATAGGTCCATTTATGGGCTGAAACAAGCATCTCGATCTTGGAACATCAGATTTGATAATGCTATCAAGTCATTTAGCTTTGACCAGAACGTTGATGAGCCTTGTGTTTACAAGAAGATCATCAATAGCTCAGTAGCTTTCCTGGTACTGTAGGTCCATTTATGCTTGTGTATGGAGCTAAGTATTTGATCCTTACGGGATACAACGTTGCTGATCCCTTTATAAAGGCCCTCACGGCTAACGTGTTTAAAGGTCACCTAGAGAGTCTGGATCTATGGGACATGCGGCATCTTATCTAAGGCAAGTGGGAGATGATACTGGGGTATGCCCTACTTTATTGTATATTGTACATTTTTATATTGTATGTACATTAGTCTCCCGAGTCATTAGAACAAGTGGGAGATTGTTGGGATTGGTGTCCTAATTCTCCCGGAGTCTCGTTGTTTTGTAAAGATACACATTGTTCAATGAATAAAATAAATGTTATTTAATTCTGGCATTTACTCATATCCAATAAACAAAGCTTCTTGGTTATCTTATGTGAACTTAAACATGTATATGTGATATACAAGTGAATCATGCCTTAAGTGATAACCTAAATCGGTCTGTAGTATAAGGATTAAGGTGGGATACCTGATCCTGGTGACACTACGAATACGGCCCGCTTTCTAGAGGTTTGCAAGTGTTGTAAACTACTACAGATGGTCTAACCATTCATGTGGAGATGTGGAGCGGGGGTGTCCTATACAAAGAGTTTGTATAAGAGACCACGAGATGACTAGACTCTGTATATAACGTCGTTGATACTAGAGACTTACATCTCACCTAAACGACCATAGGTGACACGACCTCAATCCTGAGTGTTTTGTGAACTCCTGCCTTTAAGGGCAGTCCTTTGATTAGTATGGGTGAGAGTGGCCAGATTGCCAACTCAACATGTCTACCTTTTTAGGGGACTTGTTTGATTGGGAGCTGGGAATTCAATCCACAATATGGAATTCACTCCTTTCCCAAAGCAGGGATAAGTAGAGAGATTTCTCCCTTAAGGGCTGATTTCGGGGCTTGAACATAATGGCCACAGCTTCTCTTTGGAAGAGAAGACTCAGTCATGGTAGGGCTATGATTTATGTTCATTAGAGGGATCAGTGGTACTTAAGGAGACAGATGTAACTACAGGGGCATAACGATTATTAGCCCAGCTGTACTTACGAGTGATCTATGAAGGGTTGTTGCACTGCTAATTGGTTAAGATGGACACATAATATATCTGTAGTGATGAGAGTTCAGCTATCGATTTTTAGTAGAGTGCCTGGCAGTTAACGAATGGTGGATCCCATGACTAAAGAGTTTAGTCAATTATTCACGTACCGTTGGAGCTTTGGATCTACAGGTCCATGAGGTCCCCTAGGTAGCTTGGATTCTGTTGAGGATAAGTTCTTGGTGTTGATTCGAAATGTTCAAATAGACAAGAGGTATTTTGATTATAAATGATTTAATCGGTATGATGTATAAGATACATTTAGTGGAAAATTGATGTAAAATAGATTTACATTAAGAACCATGGAATAAGAAAAGAATTATGGTTTATATGTTTCATGAGATGAAATATTAAAACTATAGGTTATAAATATAGTAAGATAAGTTGGTTATCATTTATGTTTATAACAATATTAATTATTTGATAATTAATATTTTTTTCTTTTAAATAACCAAAGTAGTGGGTGGTTATTAGATCATGGTAACCGTGAGTTTAAAAGAAAAGTGGTTTCCTATTTTGAAATGAAGTTTTTTTTCAAAAGTTTGAAAAGAAATTTGAGTTTTCTCTCTGGCCAAAAGAAACTCACGAAATTCTTCAAGTAAATACAGATTTAATAAACGACAGTTGGGCGAGCTAAATGATCGTGCAGGTGCGAGCTAAACGATCGTGTACTAAACGATCACATAGCTTTGCTAGACGTTCGCTGGCCCAAGCTAAACGATCGTGTAGAGTCTGTACGTGACAGATCGAGCTAGACGATAGAGCTAAACGATCGCATAGCTTTATCTAAACGATTGAGCATCGACCTATACGATAGGTCTCAGCTATCTCCCACTTGCCCAGTCGTGTACACGATCGTTCTTTCCTCCGTTCGTCTGCCTAACACCAAGTTCGAACAGAGCCCACCCTCTTGATTCTCACACCGAAAATACCAAGGTCGCCTTGTTGATGGCGTTAGACTCAACTCGAAACCGTCGAGGTTTTCTGGAGGTAGTTCGTGGTGTTGCGGAGGAGTTCGTGTTGCAAAGGAGATCATGACCGAGGAGATCGTTGAGGACGAGCGCGAAGTGTTCGTGCGGTGTTCATTGCGATGTTACGGTCTGGTAGATCGAGCGCTCGTGGTTGCTATTGTTCGATCAAAGTTGTGCATCGGAGCATGGAGACACTTCTGCCGATGTTCGTATAGAGTTTACTCTCTGTACATTTGGTATTTGTTCATGCTATAGTTTCTGCATTGTAATTATATAACTATTTGTTTGAAGTCGACTGTAAATGATTTGTTAATTCATGATTGTAATTTGGAATAGTCCTGCTTCCGCTCCTCACGAAAATCATCGTGCCGATTTCCTTCAGTACGATGCTACATGACAGATAGAAGATGTTCATCCCTATTAAGGGCAATACAACAAATTGAAGATGTTCATCCCTTTAAGGAGCTAACACAGTAAATTAAAAGCACAAACTTGGAATGGCACTTCGATTTCTCTTCGAAGTCAAGTTCGGAGGCTTCACCACTTCCTCTTTGAAGTAAAATTTGGATGTTTCGTTTCTCCCTCTTCGAAGTTCAAGTTTGGTGCGACTTCCCTGCTTCCCCTAAAAAAAATAATGTTCCCTGTAGCTTCGCTCCTTCTCTAAAAGTTGTTGTAGTTCTGCCTCCTCTACAAAGATGTTGGCGCTGCTATTTCTTCATCTGCAAGTTCGAGGATCAGACTACTGCTTTGATGGTTTCACCGTTGTTTTTCTATCTCCGAATTTGATGGTCGCACTGCTATTTCCTCGTCTCCAAGTTCAAAGATTGTACTATTGCTTCTATAACTCTAACTTCGATGGTTTCATTGATACCTCTCCATCTCCAAATTCGTTGTTTGCATTGTTACTTCTCAGTCTCCAAGTTTAAGTGTTGAATAACATGCCCCTCCATCTTCAAGTTCAGAGGCTTCATCGGTGCTTCTTCATCTTCAAGTTCAGAGGTATCATCGATGCTCCATCTTCATGCTCAAGTTTGGAGGCTTCGCAATGTCATCTTCATGCTCAAAGTTGCAAAGTCAAACCTACTGCCAAAGATTCATTGGTGCTTCATCAAACTCAAATGTGGAAGATTCTCCAATATTTCAAAATTAAATGTGAAGGATTCGCCGATACTTCAATCTCAAGTGCAGAGGATTGGCCGATGCTTTGTCAAGCTCAAATGTCGATGATTCATCGATGCTTTATCAAACTCAAATGTGGAGAATTTGTCGATGCTTCTCCAACTTTAATTCAGAGGCTCCATTGATACTCCTCCTTCTTCAAGTTTAGAGGCTTCGTCGATACTCCTTCTTCTTCAAGTTCAGAGGCTCCGTTGATACTCCTCCATCTTCAAGTTCAGAGGCTCCTTCGATGCCTCTCCATCTTCATGTTCAAGATCGACGTGCATGGCTCTGCTTCCATCTTCAAGTTTAAGATTGGTGTGCATGGCTTCGCTCCATCTTCAAGTTCAAGGTCGGTGTGCATGGCTCGACTCAATCTTCAATGTCTCCATCTATACGGCTTCGCTTCATCTCCAAAGTCAAACATGGCTCGCTTCATCTCCAAAGTCGGGCGTGGCTCACTTCATCTCCAAAGTCGGGCGTGGCTCGCTTCATTTCCAAAGTCGGGCGTGGCTCGCTTCATCTCCAAAGTCTTGGGGGGGGGCGGCCGGTTTGGGGGGGGGCCCCCTCGCTTCATCTCCAAAGTCGGCATGGCTCGCTTCATCTCCAAAGTCGGCGTGGCTCGTTCAATCCTCCAAAGTCTAGAGTGGCTCGCTTCATCTCCATAGTATGGCGTGGTTCGCTTCATTCCTAGTATGGTGTGACTTCGTTTCATCTTCACAAATCAAGGCGTGACTTCGCTTCATCTTCACAAGTCAATGTGTGACTTCGCTTCATCTTCACAAGTCAAGGCGCGACTTCGCCTCCATCTTCACAGTAGGCATCGACTCCGCTCCATCTTCACAAGTCAAGGCGCGACTCCGCTCCATCTTCACAAGTCAAGGCGCGACTCCGCTCCATCTTCACAAGTCAAGGCACGACTCCGCTCCATCTTCACAAGTCAAGGCACGACTTCGCTCCATCTTCACAAGTCAAGGCACGACTTCGCTCCATCTTCACAATTCAAGGTGCGACTTCGCTCCATCTTCACAATTCAAGGTGCGACTTCGCTCCATCTTCACAATTCAAGGCGCGACTTCGCTTCATCTTCAAAATTCAAGGCGCGACTTCGCTTCATCTTCAAAATTCAAGGCACGACTTTGCTTCATCTTCACAATGATCGCGTGACTATACTTCTTCACCTCCAAAGTTGATTTACTTTACTTTGTTGTGAATAACGAAGAAGTCTTTGTCAACACTTGAGAAGTTGATAATGAAATTGGAACACAAGTTATGAATTCCTGTAAAAAAAAGAATTTGAAAAAAAAAATTATTATTAAAAATTATAGGGAGAAATTTATTAAAAAAAATGCAACAAAAAATCCTTAAAAAAGCGTAAAAAGAAAAGCAAAAAAGGAAAAGAGAAAGAGAAATTTGAAAAAAAAAAATGAAAGAATAACAAATAAAAAAGAAAGACTGAAAAATAATAAAAAAAAATGGTAGAAAATTTAAAGAAAAAATCAATTGGAAGAAAAAAATGGTGAAGATAAAATTTACAAAAAAAAAAAGAGAGAGATAGAAGAGTTTGAAAAAAAAAAGTAAAGAAATGAAAAGATTAAAAATAAAAACAATAATAAAGAAAGAAAAAAAAAGAAACATAAAAAAATACCATTAAAAAGAATTAAATAAAATGTAAATAAAAAAAGAGTAAAAAAAAGTATTAAAAAAAAGGAAAAAAAGAAGAAAATTAAATTAAAAAATAATTGAAAAAAAGAAAAAGAAAAAGAAAAAGAAGTTAAAAAATTTAAAGGAAACCCCTATTCCCCTATCCTTTTTCTTTTGGCTCACAATGCCCTTGAACAAAAATCTCTTTCTTAAAATCATCCTTATCACTTGCAGTTTGTGTTATGCTCTGTCCAACTCTTGTCGGCCAGTCGATCTGTAGGTCGCCCATTGCGCGCTAATGCATCATCTTCACCAGCAGAAGTTTCAGCCAGATGGCAACAACTAACATAGCTTCCATCAATGACGCTAAGAAAAACACAAAAAAGAAAAAAAGAAAAAAACAAAAGAAGAAAGGGAAAAAAGAGGCATGAGATGTAGGAGAAGGCAACCATCAGCCATCCAACAACACACGGTGGCGACAATGTATCAAACACCAAAGCCAACGACAGTGACATCCTATCACCTATGGCCAAGGAATGATAACTTGAAAAAAAAAAGTTCGAAAAAGATGTAGAAAAAAATCTTGAAAAGAAGGAAGAATAAACAAAAATTAAAAAAAAATTGAAGAAAAAGAAGTAGGCTTAATTTTGATAAAAAAAAAAAAAAAAAGATAGAAGAATGAGACGAAGGTTATGAAATTCTCACACTCTTCTTCCCTATTTATATAAGAAAAGAGAATCAAATCACAACCACCAAAGATTTTAAATTCAAATAGAAAAAACTCACTTTTCTCAACCACTTGGAAATTTTGAGAAATTATTGGAAGTTGTGATTCCTTGTTAAATGCAATTTAAAACTCACTTTTCTCGACCACTTGGAAATTTTGAGAAATTATTGGAAGATGTGATTCCTTGTTAAATGCAACCTAAAATTCAAAGATTTACTTGGTTAGATTTCTTTTTTAAGACTTCATTTTAGCTCACCTTAAATTTTGGTAGGTCAGAAATTCCCTCCAAATTATCAAAGTTTGAGTAAAAATCAAATTAAATTAAATGTTGAAATTGGGAGTAGAATTCTTCTTTCAAAGTTTGCTATATTCCATTTTTTGTATAAGTGGATAGTTGGATTCCAGTCTAAACCATATTTTTGGAGTGAATTCAAATTATATTCAAAATCACTCCAAATTTGATGCCAAATCAAAATTGGAATAAGATTAAATCATATTCCAAATTCAAGCCAAGATTTGGCGTACTAACCAAATTTTACCCCAATGTCAAAACTTTGGCATAACTTAAGTATTGCCTCAAATCAAAATATGTTGTACTTCAAGCTTCACCAAATCAAAGTTGAAGGAAAGAGAAAGACGAAGTTAAAATTCTACTTCAATTTTGCATCAAAAATTGAGTATATTCTGAAATCTAAAAAAGAAAATAGTAGTATTTGGGATATTACTCAAAAATCAATTACAATTGAGGTGGAACATAAATTTTATACTCAAGTTCAAATAAAAACTTACTCTTAAACAAGAAAGCCAGGAACTAAAGTTCATCTTTTTATTTACATGGCCTAAAATGTGTCAAGCAAACGTCAAATCAAAATTTTGAGCTAAATTCTCATATCTTGATCAAGATGATGCATCAAATTAAAGAAGTCAAAATCATACTTTGATCTCAAATTATCTTTTTCGAGATTCATCCACTGTATAGATGTGCATAAATCTCAAAAAGGGGCATTTGTTGAATGAGAAATTTCGGTGAATCACAAGTTGTCACATCAACAATGAAAGCCCGAGCCTATCAGAAAATTATAAATTGGATTGGACTGAATAATTAAAGTCGCTCGGGCCCCAACCTAATTCAAACCCATGGTGAAATTTTGGGTTAAAATTAAAGATTGAGCTCAAGCCCACTATTTTGGCCCAAGAACAAATGGGCCCAAGCCCAAATTTAGCCCAAACCCAATTTGGGCCCAATAAAGTAATTAGGCCCAAGCCCATGTAAGACCCATGAAAAAACTCTATAAATAGAGGTCTTATCTCTTCATTTGGAGGGGGAAGAGGAGCTCAAGGAAAAATCTCTCTGAAGATCTGAAGTCTAAAGCTCCAAGGATCTGAAGAGCATAACACCTCCAAAGCTTTGAAGATCAGAAGACATATTAAACCTCTGAAGATCAGAAGACATATTAAAGCTCTGAAGATCAAAAAACACTAAATCTCTGAAGATCAGAAGATATATCAAAATTCTGAGACCGAAGTCCTTTGAAGATACAAGCAATCTGACCACACTTGAAGACCGAAGTTCTTTGGAGATACAAACATTCTTCTAAGACTTAAACTCCAAGATTATCACGCGCTTCGCTTCTTGAAATCAAGCGTACGCATTCGACTGAGAGAGAATCAGAGGATCAAGTACTAAAGATCGAACCACATCGCATCAAACCAACATCAACATCAATATCAACTCAAGTTTCTCCGGAAGCCTTATGCGAACACTAATCATCCAAGCAAATCATCAAGCCCAAAGGCTGATCATCCAAGAGGATCATCAAGCACAAAGGTCGATCATCTAAGAAGATCAACAAGCCCAAAGGCTGATCATCCAAACATATCAACAAGCCCAAAGGGCGGATCATCCAAGAAGATTATCAAAGGCTAACATCCAAGAAGATCATCAAGCCCAAAGGTTGATCATCCAAGAAGATCATCAAGCCCAAAGGTTGATCATCCAAGAAGACATCAAGCCCAAAAGTCGATCATCCAAGAGAATCAACAAGCCCAAAGTTCAATCATCTAAGAAGATTAACAAGCCCAAAGGTCGATCATCCAAAAAGATCAACAAGCCCAAAGGACGATCACCCAAGAAGATCAACAAGCTCAAAGGCCGATCATTCAAGAAGATCAATCAGCTTAAAGATTATAATTTATTTTGAAAGCATCAAAATAATATGTATTAGAGATTGTACTCACTTTCCACATAACTAATACAAATAGAAAGGTCAAGTTCCACGAAATAAATTTCTCTTGAAATCTCGTGCGAACAACAATATTCACATATTCTAAATATTGAATTTTATTACATGAAAATAATAATAATTATTATTTAATCAATTTTAGTAAAAAATAATTTTAAGAGACTAAATTTAAGATTTATGGAAAGTAAAGTGACAAAAATTATACAATTAAAAATGTAGGGACTTATATTGAACAAATTTTAAAGTACAGGGAGGAAATGATATTTTTAACCCATTAACATGTTTAATACAAACCAACGAGTGGGGAAAAAAACTATACACGCTAACAAAATATGTTAATACAAAATAATCTAAAATAATCTAGAATTCTAAAATCAAATCTAACCAAAAAAAGATGATATATTTTTTTCTTCCTATTTAATTCAAACATTTAACACAATCAACGAAATAAATGTTCATATTTCATAATATTAGAAAAACAAGGTAAATGTACATCTAGTTTTCTCATGACAACAACTATAAATTTATAATTTAGAAAAAACGTGAAATAATTTGCAGATTAGTGTGATGCTTGCATATAGATTCTGATGTTTAAATTAGAAAGCATATTATGTGTAGCAAGTAAAGAGTTTGAGTATCAAAATAGACTTTACTTCTCTCTGGAGCTTTATATTTATAGTGTTAGAGGAGAAATTAGAAATGGAAAAGGAAAAGCCAAGGTGGAGGAAGAAGGGATGACTTACCAAGGTAGTTAAAATTTGTTTACCACTCACCAATCATATTGTTCCACTTGTAATATTCTTATTCTTTTGTATCATTACTATTGTAAGAATTAAGGCAAACTTGTATAAAACAATAGTGTTGTAGCATTCAAGTATTCATTGGAAATATAATACAAAAGGAAGGAAAAACAGAGGAAAGGGAAGTCCAAAGGACTTATTAATTCCCAGCCAACTTCGATCTTCAACTTGGTATCAGAGCCAAAAATGGTTGACGCCACCTTCACCGAAAACAACTCCTCCACAGGACAAGTCAAATTCATCACACCGCCTCTCAATCAACTCACCACCATAAAGCTTGAATAAGGGAACTTCATGTTGTGGAAGACCCTTGCGTTGCTGATCCTCCGGAGCTACAAGCTCAAAGGTCACCTCTCCGGTCAGATACCCTGCCCACCAATGTTTATTCCAACCACCTCTGAAGCAAATTCAAGTTTTGAAGTGGCCAATGATGATAGAGTGAGTTTATCAGAGGAATGATCACTCAACCCGCAATATGAAGCTTGGCTTGCAGTCGACCATCTCTTGCTAGGATGGCTTTACAACTTGATGGCACCAGATGTGGTTGTCCAACTCATAGGTTATGAAACTGTCAAGGAATTGTGGCAGGCTATTAAGGAGCTTATCAGAGTTCAATCAAGAGCTGAAGAAGATTACTTAAGACAGTTTTTCCAACAAACAAGAAAAGAAGGCCAAGAGATGAATGAGCCCCTCAAATTGATGAAACTGCACTCCGACAATCTTGCACAAGCCGGCAGCCCTGTGTCGACAAGAGTTCCTCATCTCACAAGTCCTTCTCGGTTTAAATGAAGAATACAACCCGGTGGTAGTAGCATCCAAGGTTCAAGTATATCATGGTTAAATATACAATCTGAGTTACTATCTTATGAAAAACGACTGGAGTATCAAAACTCTATCAAAATATATAGTTCTTTTGCACAAAAATCCTCTGTCAATGTAGCATTCAGCAGTAATCCAAATGGTGGTAAACCACACTTCAATCCTTCATACAATGGAAGTCGACAGTAGGGGAACAGCTCCAAAGGCAGTAACAACAATCACAATCCACTTAATGGACAAGGAGGTGGTCGTGGTCGAGGAAGAGGCCGCAACAATAACTCCAACAAACCAACATGTCAAGTGTGTGGTAAGTACGGTCACTCAGCCCTAGTATCTTATCATCGTTATGACAAAGAATATTCACAGAGTACTGAACAAGGTAGAGGAAACCAAAGGTCAGTCGGCCCCAACAACAATACTATTGCCTTGTTCATGGTAGCTCATCCCTCCAACCCCTTTATGACCACAACAGAAATAGTAACAGATCCAAATTGGTACATAGACAGTGGGGCTACCAACCATGTCACTCTAGGCTACAACAACATCAATAATCCAACTAAATATGGAGGTAATGAATTGGTAACTGTAGGTAATGGTGAATAACTACACATATCTCACACTGGTCAATCTTGCTTGTCTGATGGAAGGAATGAATTTATCTTGCATGATGTCTTGTGTGTGCTAACATAGCCAAGAATCTCATTACTATATCAAAGTTAGCTCATGATAATGTTGTAGTTGTTGAATTTCACACTGACTGTTGTGTCATTAAGGACAAGGATACGGGCAGAACATTGTTGAAAAGGGAGCTTGACCGAGGGCTATACAGACTTCAAGGGGCTAAAGTGATACATGAGACTACAGAGAGCCAATTAGTACAAAAATAACAAGTCAATTGCCTTAATTCTATCAGGAGTTAGGATCAATGTAGTTGGATCAAGAGCTATTTGGCATAGGAGACTAGGACATCCATTCATAAAAACCTTAGAATATGTGACTAGAGAATGTAAACTTCCTGTTAAATCAAATGAAGGAAATGAGTTTTGTCAATCTTGTCAATTGGGAAAGTTATCTGCCTTACCATTTCCTAATTCTCAGTCTCCTGCTTCTAACATGCTTGAATTAATACATACTAATGTATGGGGGCCTACTCTTATTGAATCTACTAATGGATACAGATATTATATTTCATTCTTAAACAATCACAGCAGATATGTGTGGCTATATCCTCTGAAATAGAAAAGTGAAACACTGGCAGAATTTTAACACTTCATACAACTAATACAAACTTAATTCAACACCGGAATAAAGAAATTACAGTCAGATAATGGGAAAGAATATGAAAAAATATACCATCTCTGTCAGTCCAAAGGAATTTCAGTTCGAAAGTCCAGTCCGTAAACCTCAGTAAAAAATGGCAGGGTCGAGCGCAAGCATCGACACATCATAGAGACAGGGCTCACCCTGCTTGCACAAGCATCCATGCCCTTAAGCTTTTGGTGGGAGGCATTCTCCACTGCTTCCTATCTCATTAATGGCATGCCTACCTCAGTCTTGCAAGGTAAATCACCCACTGCCATTTTATTTGGTTCTAACCTTTATTTTTTAATCTTAGGACCTTCGGGTGTGCCTGCTACCCATACCTACGGCCTTATCACAGTCAAAAATTCCAATTACACTCAGAGAAATGTGTGTATATTGGTCCCAGCTCACATCATAAAGGGTATAGATGCCTCAGTCCATCAGGCAGGATCTATACAAACAGACATGTGAAGTTTGATGAAAAGGAGTTTTCGTTTGCAAATCAATCGTGCACCACGATCGTCCAGACGACTGGGCCAACGATCGCTAAACAACCATCATTTAGTCCGATCGCCCAGACGACATACCTTACAAGAGACACCACAATCGCTGAGACAACATGATCGCACAGATGACAGACAATACGATCGCTCAGCCCCTATCGTTTAGCACGATCGCTCAGACGACAGACAATACGATCGTTCAGTTCCCATCATGTGGAATGATCGCCTAGATGCCAGACAATACGATCATTCAGTCTCCATCGTTTAGAACGATCGCTCAGCCGAAAGACAACATGATCGAGAACTCATCGTATAGAACGATCGCACAGGAAAAAGACAAAACATCTCCAAAATCCTCACGTGTAGATCGGATTGTGCAGTCCAAAGACAAGATGATCGCAGTAAGTCATCGATCGTGGACAGTTCATCGTCCAGCACGATCGTCCAGGCGACAACCCCACCCATACCTACACACCTCAATGAATCAATAATCCCGAGTCTTCAACCAATCCTCAAAACTCTACCTCAGACATCGTCTCTCCCTCAAGCGCAACCAGCCTATCAACCAGACCAAACCTTACACTCCACAAACCAAACATCCTCACAACAATATGCATCACACCAACACCCATCTGAGACCCTACCTCAAACATTCTCTGAAGATCATATCAGTCCAACCCTGCCTCATATATTACATCTTCACTCTACCTCAGCCTCTGCAAGCTCATCACAGCCAACCATCCCCTCCCCTCCCCAACCTACTCCGACTCATCCTATGATCACTCGAGAAAAAGTTGGCATCTTTAAACCAAAGTCCTGGTTAACAAGCAAAGCAACTGATTGGTCTCAAACAGAGCCCACCAAAATCAATATAGCACTTGCGACCCCTCAATGGAAAAAGGCGATGGATGAAGAATACATGGCACTGATGAGAAATAAGACATGGACACTAGTTCCTCTATCTCCATCTCAGAATGTTGTTGGGAACAAATGGATATTTCGCCTCAAAAGGAACATGGATGGCACAATACAAAGGTATAAGGCCCGACTGGTAGCCAAGGGCTTTCATCAACATCATCGAGTCGATTTCTTTGAAACATTCAACCCTGTGGTGAAGTTCTCAATGATCCGGGTAGTCATCAGTGCTGCTGTAACACACGGTTGGATGCTGAGGCAACTTGATTTCAATAATGTATTCTTAAATGGACGACTAACTGAGGAAGTGTATATGAGCCAACCATCGGGATATGTAAGCACTCAATATCCAAAGCATGTTTGCAAGCTGACAAGGCAATATATGGTCTGAAACAAGCACCACGAGCCTGGAATACTGCCCTCAGCTCCGTTCTCAAACAGTGGGGATTCTATCAGTCAAGATCCGACACCTCTCTATTCATCTACTTCAAAGAAGGATCCGTAATATATCTTCTTGTCTATGTGGACGATGTCAGTCACAAGTAACAATACTAAACTTACTGAATATCTCATACAAACACTGGACATACATTTTGCACTTAAAGACCTGAGCCTAACTTCGATATTTTCTAGGATTCAAGTACACTATATTGAATCTGGCCTTCTGATAAATCAGTCGAAGTATGTTGATGATTTACTACAAAAGCTTAATATGTCTAATGTGAAACCAGTACTCTCACCAACAGTCCAAGGTAGCAAACTGTACAAAGCTGTTGGCCAACCTCTGTCTAAACCGTTTATATATCGAAGTACTATAAAAGCTCTTAAATACTTAATGCACACAAGGCCGGACATCACATATGCTGTCAATCAACTCAGTCAGTTCCTTCAATCCCCAACTGATGTCCATTGGAAAGTGGCAAAAAAGGGTACTTCGGTATATCAGTGGCACCAAACACTATGGAATATACTTTCAACCGAGCCCTAACCTACACATCTCTACCTACTCGGATGCCGACTGGGCCTCTAACCTTGATGACAGAAAATCAGTGGCAGCCTACTGTACTTTTGTGGGAAATGACATCGTCTCCTGGTCCTCGAGGAAGCAAGCAGTGGTAGCAAGGTTGAGCACCGAATCCGAATATAGAGCACTTGCTCATGCCACCTCAGAAGTCCTCTGGCTTCAACAACTACTAGGTGAGATGAGATTACCGTCCAACACTAGACCAACTATATGGTGCGACAACCTAGGAGCAGGAGCCTTAGCTGCAAATCCGATGTTTCATTCTCGAACCAAACATATCGAAATTGATCTTCACTTCATCAGAGACCATGTTCTCAAAGGACACATCAATATTCGCTATGTACCATCGACCAACCAACTTGCTGACTGTCTCACAAAGCCACTCAACAACACACATTTCTATACATTATGAGCCAAACTAGGAGTACTTGAAGTACCCTCTAGTTTGAGGGGGAATGTTAGAGGAGAAATTAGAAATGGAAAAGGAAAAGCCAAGGTGGAGGAAGAAGGGATGACTCACCAAGTTAGTTAAAATTTGTTTACCACTCACCAATCATATTGTGCCACTTGTAATATTCTTATTCTTTTGTATCATTACTATTGTAAGAATTAGGGAAAACTTGTATAAAGTAATAGAGCTGTAGCATTTAAGTATTCATTGGAAATATAATACAAAAGGAAGGAAAAACAAAGGAAAGGGAAGTCCAAAGGACGTATTAATTCCCAGCCAACTTCGATCTTCAACTTATAAGTATAGTTGACCTAAGATCGTCCTCGTAGAGTTTTGATATTGCATTGGAATTATCTTTTGACTTACTAGGTTGGGCATGCAAGGACATGCCTTACGTGGTATTTTACCCAAGTCAACCGTCTTTCTCTGTGCCTATTTTAGTCCTAACTTTCACTTTTAGTCTAAATTATGTTATTTTCTTGACTGCTAAATATTGATCATCTCCATTAATGTAAATTATACATATCAATGAATTTCATCTTAAATCAATTTTTATATAGGAATTATTGGTGAAAAATCAAATGAAAAACTACTTAATTGCAGTTCAACTAAATTTAACTTTTGAAATTAATTAAATAAAAAAATTAGTTAAATTGTTTTTATCATTTTATTATTGTGAGATTTTTCTCATTTTTTCAATGTCTTAAAATATACAACAGATGTAGAATGTTCCTTAGTTCAACCCCTTCATCAATTCCACGTGTCAATCAACCATGCTGCCATATGTGATATCCACGTGTACATACTCCAACCATTCTCTAAAAGCTCCTCATTTTCCTCTCAACACCTGTATAACCCCCCCTCAAATTTATCTTACAATCCCATGTGTATATATATTATATACAACCTCATTAAATTAACCAACTAAATTTCGACCGAACCAAAGAAAATAGACGACCAACAAATATGAGCCAACCACAGCCTCAGAGGCCCGCCGGGGATTACCAGGATCCGATCAAATACGGCGACATTTTCGACGTCTCCGGTGACTTGGCCTCCAAGCCCATTGCCCCTCGTGATGCTGCCACCATGCAGGCCGCCGAGAATATGGTCCTCGGCCAGACTCCTCGCGGCGGCCCTGCTGCTGTTATGCAGTCTGCTGCGAACATCAACGAACGCGCTGGCCTTGTCGGTCACTCCGACGTGACCGATGTCGCTCGAGATGAAGGTGTGACTGTGATTGAAACCGTCGTTGATGGTCAGCGATTCGTCGTTGAGTCGGTCGGTGGACAGGTAGATTCTAGTGATTTTAAATGTGTATTAACATATTAATGGAAGAGAAAAAAAGATTTACCCTTGGATTAAGAGTTGAATATATATTTGAAATATGGTTTGTATTTTTTTCATTGCTGTTAAGTCATCTTTCTCTTTACAATCAGAAAACAAATACTTAAATTTTAGTCAAAATTTAAAAATTAAAAAAAAAAAACTATTTTTAATGGTAATTTTGAAAATATTTTCAAATAAGATAAAATAGTATACAATAATACTCTAATAGAATTAGTTTTCTTAAAAAAAAAACTAGGGTAATTTTGAAAATATTTTCAAATAAGATAAAATAGTATACAATAATACTCTAATAGAATTAGTTTTCTTAAAAAAAAAACTAGGGTAATTTTGAAAATATTTTCAAATAAGATAAAATAGTATACAATAATACTCTAATAGAATTTGTTTTTTTAGAAAAAAAGAAAACTATCATAAATGTCTAGCACGGTATAAATAAATTGGTTATTTTCTATATTTGAAAACAACCATTTTTCAAAATATTTTTTAGTTTCAAAACTGCAAAAACTAAATACTTTTTGTTATGTAGAGTTCATAAACTTGATTTTTAAAAATAAAAAATAAAAAATGAAATAATCTTCCAAATTTTTAATAATTCTTACTGAAATGGTATTATTAAGAAACACAAGATTAACGCCTTAATTGATAGACTATTTTACATTTTGAAAATCATATATGTTAGGTTTATCCATACTATTTTTCTTGTGCCTTCCCTTAAAAATACATTTAAATTTCTTAGTGGAACACATAAGAAATCAAATTTTGAACCTACCTCCTTAATCTCAAAATTTAATTTGGTTTTTAAAAATATGTTGAAAAAGTTGGTAATAAAGCGGAATGTTATAGATATTAGATAGACAATAGTTACTATCAACTTAATTTTTTTTAAAAAAATGACTTTCATACGAGACTAAAATATTTAAAAGTTGGAAAGTGTTACTATTCCCATATATCTAGTGGAGATATTGAAACATAAATCCAAACGTTTTTAAAAAACTCATGTTTATTAAAACTATGTATTCCAAATACATGTTTAGAACCAGATATTTGAGCAAATCATAAAAAGAAATGAAGTTTATTGATTGATTATCTTTATAGGTGGTGGGACAATTTGTCCAACCAGACGTTCCAATGAGATCTCGTGGAGCAACACTCGACAACGATTCAATCACCATCGGGGAAGCTTTAGAAGCAAGTGCAGTCAGTGTGGGAGACAAGCCGGTCGACCAAAGTGATGCCGCTGCAATCCAAGCAGCCGAGGTTAGGGCCACCGGAAAGAACGAGATAATCCCCGGTGGCATAGGGGCCGAGGCTCAGTCGGCTGCCACCCTCAACACTCAGGCCATGCGGGACGAGAATAAGACCACGCTTGGCGACATTCTAACTGTAAGATGTCTTAACCATTGGAGTTATGTTGTTTTATATTTTTTTAGATGTCTTAAAATATGTTTGGATAAATTTAATAGGACGCAACGCAAAAGTTGTCGGGGGATAAGGCGGTGACAAGGGAAGATGCAGAAAGGGTAATAAGTGCGGAGATAAGGAACGACCCGGCAATGGCGACCACGCCGGGAGGTGTGGCGGCGTCGGTGGCGGCTGCTGCAAGGCTTAACCAACAGGGATAGCTGGATGTTGTGTGTGTATGATATCTATATATCCATATGGTAGTATGTTTTTGTTTTGCTTCATTTTATTATGCATTTCATGAAGTTTTCAAGTGGTTCCTTCAGTTTGTAATGAGTTAGGTGCTTCTGCCTTGTAGTCTCTTCTTTTTGTTTTAGAGTTGTTGTATAATCATATAGTAGTTTGTATGTGTGTGGGCTTAGATTTATCCAATGGGCTAATTTAGTGGAGATTCATACTTGATGACATTTGGGTCCATCTATTTTGATGCCTGCCTAATGCATTTAGGACTTTCTACATAGATAGCTCTTAACATTATTAACATCTATATTACAAGGTTTCCTATTGCTTTCATAATATGATCTTGTCTATTTTGAAAAAATAAATTATGGGTTTTGGTAAATGCAGTTAATTATCTTCATTTATATAATTCTAATCACTCCTTTCCTTAACAAAATATATATATATATATATTAGTTTATGAATATGTGGTGAAAAGTAAATAATTCATTTTTAAAAATATATTTATTAGTTTATGAATATGAGGTAAAAAAGTAAATAATTCATCTTTTTTCACAATTTTTTAGCAAGTACATAGGAAATATAGAAAGTTAATAATCTCAAAAAATAGAAAAAGATCCATGAATAAATACAAAATCCTTCATGGTTGAGTTTATAAATACAAATCCTTCATGGTTCGATTGAAGTATATCTCAAGCCTTAACTTGTTTATAAAGTGGTAAGTTTCTCGAATTAATTTTTCATTAAATAATGAATTTGATTGAACCCGAAATATTTTGTTTGGATTGAAAAAAAAAATCGTTGTGGAGGATAAATGATAGAGAAGTTATAAATTAAAATGAATAGATATACATTATTTTAAATTTAAAAAAATTAAATTTTTTAAGAATTAGGGAACATACCTTTGTAGTCCGAAGAGATGTGTTCGGTCTAAAGAGAGATGTTTAATTTTCAGAAATGGGAGAGGGAGGCATATATTTTAATGTTATGTTTTTATTATTATTATATAAATATTATATTTAAATTTTAAATTTGATTATTTATCAAAGAATATTCAATTTTGATTATTTATTCGGAAAGGAATAGATTATATATGTGAATAATTTTATTTATATTTATTTTTTTATTAAAAAATTAATTAATATTTTTAGGTATGAATAATTTATCTTTAAATTTAAATTATCAGGTAAAATTTATTTTAATAAGTAATTTAATTAAAATTTGTGGTAAATTAATTGGTTTTTAAAAAAAAAAAATGAAAGGGAAAAATTTTTTGCAGGTACGAATTTTTCAGGAAATCTTCACTTGATTTTGGTGGATAATTCTTGAGAATGGAAAATGAAATGGAGAATAGCTACGGGATGAGGAGGAGTGACATCTTCGATTCTGTCTTGTCTCGTAGACATTTCTAGTCTTTTATTTAAATGAATAGATGTATTTAATTGGATCATTTATTTATCGAGGCTAAATTATGGAAATTTGTTCACGTTCTAATTTCAGTTTATACGAACATCTCGTTTAAGTGGGTGGACACAATAGATCATCAAAGGAGTTTAAAATGAAGATAAAAGGAAATTTTGATTTCTTTGAACGTCAAGTAAAATATACTATTTGAATCAAAGTAGCATTTTATGGTCATGTCTGTTTTGGTATTAGAAATCTGTTCCAAAACATTGCTCAACCTGCTGGAAAGGTTATACTCGAGTATGAAGTGTATTTTGTACAATTGAATGCTTTACACAATGGACGAGCTTGCTGGAAAATTTCTTAACTTGAAGTTTTAATATTTGAGTCAAGTTCAAAGCAATCCAAATCAAAGTCATAACTCATAGCATATTTTATATAGATCAGAACATATAACATTTTTAGTAGCATAGAAATTGAATTTCCATATTAAAAAAAAAAATTAGCAAGGCATACAAAGTATACAGCAAACAACAAACAGAGTAGCTTACAAGTAAGAAGTTTTCTTCTTTTCTTTTTTTGGGGTAAAAGTATCAATTTTGATGATCAACATGAGAGTAGGATCAGTCTTCATCTCATAACTAATGAAATCATCGTCAATATTAAGAATAACAAAAGGAAAAAAATCTTGACTTTGCCATTAAGACAAAACTCCAAGTGGTGGCCATCGCCATGGACGTCCAAGGGATGAAAATCTCTGCAAAAATCCCATTCGGAATCAGACGTTGTAGGAGTGAATCTAATCATCAACTTAATCAGCAAGTCATCTCAGCAAATAAACAATCTAGATAGATTTGTTACTTAAACAATTCATTAATGAAGGGGTCTCTAAACTAGGGATTAAACTGATTAATTTGAAATTTTAAGAACCAAATGCACGTATTTATGGAAACTCGAAGGTTAAAGACTATACATTTTCCTTAAAATTAATAATAAATTCAAACTATTTGAGATTGATATAGATTATTTTTAGTGAACTTGTGAACTAACTCAATCCATAAATTTGTATATAGGTGGTGTTATATTTTTTTAGCAAGGAAATATTTGAAAAAATAATAAAATAAAAAATGAAATAAAACTTATGTTAGTATAGAAATGAGATTGGTAGTGAAAAAATATTATTGTCTGGCTGCATGCTATGTACCTCTGTTTCATCCAATTAAAAATTGATGATAAATTTTTTTTTTCTTTTTTTTGGTATGTCTAAAAAAGGAGAATATGCCTTGGAGTGGAAACTGATTTGAAAGTACAGATAATGCAAGTACAATAGATCCTTTTTGTAGATTCCATTCAATGCAAGTTGTATAGATAATATGGCTGTTTGCAAAGGCCTTGTTGTTCTTGTTCTCAGTACACAAAAAACCAAAGACCAACAGCTAAGGTCTAAGATCTTCAATATATATATCCCATTATCTTTTTTTTCTGTGCTTTAATTAAAAAAAAAGTTCCTTCTGGCTCCTTAGAAACTTCTTGGTTTTGTTGTTATTATATTCACTTTGCTAGCTAATATGAAATCTTAATCATTTGGTTCTGGCAAATGCATTATCAGATTTGGTCATGTTTTGTAGATTAAATTGTTATATTTGTATACATTGGCCTATAAAATTTTAATTCATATGTCTTATCTTTAATAACCATAATTACAATAATAATGTGACACTCTATTTGACATAATTTTGATGAGGTGATGTGATCTTTTAAATTAAATTGTGTAATGAAGAATCGATGTTTAATCTCAAGATCAAAAGTATAAGCTAACAATTGGGGATGAAGGATCCAACTTTTGACTTTTTAGGAGGAAGGCTATGTCAATTACTATTGAACTAAGTTCACTTTGGTGATAAATTGCTTCATACGAAACACTTATTGGGTTTTTTATGCTTTTAACAATGACTAAAACTTATCATTTAGAGACTATTTAGGAAGTAGAATCGCTTATGATAGTATGTGATTGTCGTTTTAACCACTCTGTGTTGTAAATAACGCTATAGTTTAAAAAAAAATGCGCAGTAGATATTATCAATCAAGGTATTATACATCTTCTATAAAGGCAAAATCAAAGAAAACTTATTCTTGAACCCCTTTCAAGCTCATGTCACGTCGAGATACTGCAGAAGAAAAAATTGCAAAATCCGATCCAATTTATCGTAATCGATTAGTTAACAGTTGATTAACCGTATTCTGAAACACAGAAAAAAATCATTGTTATTACTACCCCATATTGAATTAAAACAATATCTGTAAATGATAATTTTTAGGCTCCATTGGGTAAATAATTTATTTTCATTTTGTAACCATTTGATTTTGAAAATTATGTTTATTTTCTCTCCATTTCTTTACTTCTAAGTTAAACTTTAAGTCCTTAATCAATTTTAAAAGAAAAACAAAAGTTTTCAAAACCTATTTCTAGGTTCCGTTTGGCAACCATGATTTTTTTTTTTTTAAATTTATATTTGTTTCTCCTCAATTTTTAAATTATCATTTTAAACTTTCTCATAAAAACACTTGAATTTATAGTCAAATTCTAAAAACAAAAAGTAAGGTAACTACGTCATTTGGTCTAATTTTTCTTAATTATAATTTATAAAATGTGACTACAAATTTTTTTTTTTTTCCTAGAAGTTATATTATAAAAGACTTATAGCAAACTCATCATAACTCGTGGTTTATTTTAGGGAAAATACTTGGTTTTTTTTTAATAATCACGAATCACGATCAATATATGCATATATGTAGTTGCTTGTTTCTATATATATATATATATATATATATATATATCATCATAATATACGGATTTGAATAAAAACATTATGAGATTTTTTTATTTTTTTTGGACAGATGAGATTATGTTCTTTGATAATTAAAAGATGATCAATATATATATTGAAGCATAATTTTGTAACGTGTTTCTTATCACTAAAACTAATGGAACACAGTCCGTATAAGTTGGAGATAAGACTTGATCCTTTCTTGTTTTTATTTCTATTTTTCTTTTTATCTATTTATTTATTATTTATTATTGTTTTTGTCTCTAATTATAATTTCAAATATACCCTTCAATTATTTGACAAAACTATGAGTAGGCATCAAATATATGTTTCAATTTCACCCTATGAAATCTCAATTATGGAGTGGGATATGATCTATTATATTATATATAATTTTTTTTTGCCAAAAAAATATTAAAAAAAAAAACTACATAATGTTTAATTTAACAAAATTAGCATAATAGTAATGATAAAAATAAAAAGTTAGCATAAAAGTATTTGAAGCCAATAACTTTATGGAAATATCGAAATTTTGATGCTTGTAGGAAAATAATTTTAAAAATTTGTGTTTAAATTAATAAATAAATATTTTATATTTTTTAAATCAATTAATTTGTTTGTTATTTATATCATATTTATACAAATTACACCCTGTTACTTATTTTTTAAATGTTTTAAATTTTTTTACAATACGATAGAAATATCGATTCACCTCTCGTGTTGAGGTTGAATTCATGAAAATGTAAAATATCGGTGAAATTATCGATAATACTGTAAAAAAATTATTACAATGACTATAAATATCATAGTAGTTTTAAAAAATTTAAATTCCCATCTTTTTTAATTGCTCCTGAGAAAAAAATTGTTTTTGAAATAATTGAAAGTTGAAGTACAAATTTAAGAGTAAAACGTAAAGGAAAAAAAAAGGTTAAAATTTGGGGGTGAAAACTATGATTAATTGCCTTTTTTTTCTTTCTTTTGAAATCATTAGTTAATCAAATTAAACTACTACATAAATAGTAGAAATTGGGTTAAAAATATCAATTCAGCCTTATACTTTAGAGTTTAATCAATTTTAGTACCTATACTTTCACATGTCCAATTTTAATCTTTATATTTTTTATAATCTTAAATTTACTATTTTATTGTGGATTTCTTCATTACTTTTTTTTTTATTTTTTATTAGCATTTTGACTATAAATTTTGAAAAATATTTATATATTGTGTTTATTTACATGAAAATTATTGTGATTATTTAATAAATTTCGATAAAAATGAACTTTGACAGACTAAATTTATAATTTATTGGAAGGTACAATGATTAAAATTAGACATTTAAAAATACAAGATCTAAAATTGAATAAATTTCAAAATACAGAAACCAAAGCGATATTTTATTTCATTTTATTTTATTTTTTCCTCATATTACATTTTTGGATGAGTTTGATTCTTCTTCTAGCTAAATTTCAAACATTCTCTCTCTAAATTTCTAGATACTTTATTCTTCCATGGTGGATAATTTATCAATTAAGTTTTGGAGATTTTTTTAATGTAATAGAAATAGAGGGATTCGAACCACAAATCTCTTAATCGCTAATAGATCTATATGTTTATTGAACTATGCTCGCTTTGACAATTTTAACAACGAACAAAGGGTTACCCATCATTAATTTTTAAGATTCAATATATAAAAATTAAACTTAAGAGATTAAAATGAATTGATAAAATTAGCATTAGAATGAACTATTCCCAAATAAAATTTTATCATAACGTAGAGTAACTTCAGAAATTTGCAATATTATCAAGTTAATCTCTTCTATAAAGGTAAAAGTATACCATAAGCTAATTAGATATTTATAAAATAAAGGTTAAAAAACTACTGTAATTTCAAATATCCAATTTTATTCATCTTTAAAAAAAAAAAAAGAGAAATTCTCATAAATAAAAATATCTCAAAAATATTTACACTTTAAAGCAAAAAGTTCTAAAAGTATTGGTCTTTTAGAATTTTTTTGCTACAAAATGTAAATATTTTTAAATATTTTTTATATTTAAAAAGTTCCCTAAAAAAGATGTCCAATTTTTTTTATAAAGAAGAATGTCCAATTTTATTCTACGTAATTTCAATAAATTTTAAAATTAGTTCATCCAGTTAATTTATAATTGCTATTTTTCCTAACAAAATTAGTCTCAGTAAGCATTTAAATATATTACTTGTTTTATTTTTTAAAATTAATGCAATTCGATTCAGTTCTAATTCGATTTTCAGTTTTAAAATTGAACCGAACCGTATAATTCGGTTTGAGAATTACACTAAACCGAACCAAATCGTATAATTCGGTTTCGGTGAGTATTTGGTTTGGTTTCTGCGATTTCAGCGAACATCCCTAGCTACCATTGTCGTTATGATCACCGTTATTGTATTGTTACAACATGAGATTCGCAAAATCTATCACGTTTATTGTTACTGTTACTGTTTAACCCTAAATGGCAACGGTAACAGTAAATGTAATAGATTCATAATTATAAGTAAACGTGATCAAAAGTAATCCAATTATGTTTATGATTGTGGCCTATTATGATTGATCTAAATCTCATTACAAATTAGACTCATTTTTATTACGAATGGATAAACAGGACCTTCATTCGTAAAAGAATACTTTAAGTTATTATCTTTAACTAAAATAGAATGAATTTCATAATCAAAATTACATGTTAACCAAAAATGGTGAAAGTACAATAATGAGAGAGATATGCTCAGGTGACATTTGATTTCTTACAAACACCAAAACTTTTTGTTGTTCCTTTCCCTCTCATTATCTCACATCACTTTGGGCATTTGCTTGCTCCACAGTATTTTAAGTACATTCCCTTTTTCAAGTCTCATCATTTCTACTCGTTACATCACACAAAATCATCAATAAAAAAAAAAAAAAAAAAAAAAAAAAAGTTACTGTTTTAAACTTATTATAGCAAATAAATGTCGATGAGAATTTGAGAATTTATCATATGATATGAAATAATTTCGAATAAATTTGCAAATGGAACATTGTTCGATTATTAAGTCTAGCATTACGAGTTGAACTTTCATTGTAATAATTGTGATGAAAAGCCGTTTAAAAAAAAGTTGTGAGAAAAAAAAAATAAAAAGAGAAGAATGTATGATTAATTAATTGAAAAATATAAATTAGGAAAATAAGTATAGTTGAACGGTATTTGTAATAAATGTTTTTAAATTATATCTATGAGGAAAGAAATATTAAACAAATTATAGTGGATGTAAACACAATGGCCTCAAACTGCTTTTGCATCTCCTTTTTCAGTTTGATGTAAATTATTGGAACTTCCAATAAAGTAGAAAAAGAACTATTTTTAATTGACAAAGCAAAATGTTCATATATAAAGGTTGGGATCTTAAATTTTTTTTTTTTTTAATCACTCTTTTTTTCCCTTCTTCACAATCTCATATATATATTATTTATATTTAAATCATATGCCTTTTTAGTTTATGGGTCAAGGGTCAATCTGTTTTTTTTATAAAATTAAATTTTAGTTTATAGTATAAACTTTATGGATTTTATAATTATTTAGCCATGTTTGATAATCATTTTATTTTTTTTTTATTTTTTAAAATTAAATCTATATATAGACACTATCTCTACCTTCAAATTTCTTCATCTGTTATCTACTTCTAATCAATGGTTTAAAAAACCAAGCAAATTTTGAGAACTAAAAAAAGTAATTTTCAAAATGTTGTTTTTGTTTTTGGAATATGACTAACAATTCAACCATATATCTAAGAAAAATGCAAATCATGATAAGAAATGTAAGTGATATAGGCTTAATTTTAAAAAACAAGAACCAAAAAACAAATTATTAGCAAACGGGACCTTAAATATGGGTTAGATTGTAGCGAAGATAGAATCTATTTTCAAACTTCAAAAGAATGGTGTTTGAAAGAAAGGAAGGACTATGATGAAAATAACTTTTGTGGTCAAAATTAGTGGTTGGATAAAAGAGAGAGCAATTCAATTTGAGCAATAGTGTTTGTTTCATATTTAGGCACACCTCATTGATGGAATTATAACTATCACCCAAACTTAAACAAATTGTGATAGGTTAGAAAAAAAGTTCATCCAGTCCTTAAAAGTTAAGGAAATAACAATTTTCTTTTAGTACAAGAGGATCAGGATTTTTTGAACCACATATTTCTTGGTTATCAGCATAAACTCATTAAGCTCATTTTGACTACTAAAATAATAATTTAATTTCTAAATTTTTGAATTTAATGATTTGATTCCTAATATTTTAAATTTTTGTAAGGATTCAGTATCTAAACTTTAATATGTAATATTTTAGTCCATCTGGTATATAAACACATTCAGTCACTAAACAATTTATCAATCTACGTATATATGATTCCATTAAATTTGGATAAGATTCTATATCGTAGGTCGTTATAAGTATAAGTGTGGATATAAATTTTTAAATGGAAAAGTTAAATTGTATATATGTTTCACAAAGTAGAGACAAAGTGTTAAAAAAAATAAAAATAGATTAAAGTGAAGGCTAAATATAGAAAATACTTCTAAGCCTCTTTTCAAATATTACATTTCTTTTATAAATGTTTCAAAACTATTTTCATAATATAAATCTTTTGAACTTTAATAAAAATTAAAATTTAGTACAATATGATGGTGACTTAGAATGGTGTAACTATCCAAATTTTTATTATAGGTAACTACAAAAATATTTCAAGTCTCAAATTCTATTTAAAATTATAAAAGATTTATACTTGAAATATTTATGAAAGACCAAAAAAGATATTATAATTTTTGAAAGAATTGAAGT
The DNA here is from genome assembly GCF_009727055.1 of Benincasa hispida. Lineage (NCBI taxonomy): Eukaryota > Viridiplantae > Streptophyta > Magnoliopsida > Cucurbitales > Cucurbitaceae > Benincasa > Benincasa hispida. Next base: position 25,268,464 of record NC_052357.1, read on the forward strand.
ACTTTTGATGCAAAAAGTAAAGTTAAGACTTTGGTTTAGTCTCTTATATGCTAAATTATTCTTTTAAAAAATATCCTAAAGCTTTGTCATTTATTTTTTAAAAAAAAAGGCCCACGTATTTTTACTAGTTGTAATATTATTCGTAAACTTTCATAAATGCTTTAAAACAATCCCTAGAGTCAAATTTATTTTGAAATTAAAACAAAAATCAAGATTTAGAACAGTGTGACAATGCCTTTAAACAATGTAGTGATTCAAATTTCATACTAAGGCCACATTTACACTAGTTGAAAGGTAATTCATCAATGGTAATGCAAAAAGTGGGTTCTGATTGATTGCTTTTATTGTTGTTTACCTACTTTCCGTAATTGTAATGAGATGTGGGGCCCGCCTTAAAATATGTAATCATATCATGTAATCTAATTGAGAAATAAGGGTATTCAATCTAATTGTGGTTGAAAATTACGCATAACCCACTACCTTTACTGCTACTGTTACAGTTACAGATATTTTTACTAAAATAGTATGAAATTATGAATTTGCTACATCATTATTGTTACCGTTATAGTTACTATTATCGTTAAGGTCAATCAGTAACGATAACGACAACAATAATAGTAAAATGTGATAGATTCATAATTTTAGATAAACGCCATAGAAAACCGTCCGATTATACTAATTATTTGATAAACGTGGCCTAAGTTACAACCATATCATTTCATATCACAATTTTTGATAGAAACTTTAAACCATTTCTATTCTAATAGTAATTTTGAAATGTTTGTAAAAGAGTAAGAGAGATTATAATTTAGCTTAAGAATATTTTTTTATAATTTAACATAAACTAAAATTGTATAAATTGTCTTCCAAAAAAAAAAAGGTGTATTTTATATATATATATTATAATAAATTAGGATTTTGGACGAAAGCAAGAAAAACAATGCCTCCAACCACCACTCTCTGCATGTGCGCCTTGCTTCCATTCTAAACCTTGCAGTGAAGTGAGCTACTTTACTTTTACTCTACCCCACGTGCACATTTCCGCGTGTATTACAACTGCAATCATAGCTTTAGTTAGAATATTCAAACCAAAGCGCGTGGTGAATATGCCTAGGAGTGCGCGTGGAAGTAAAGAGACCAAGTTTGTGGAAGGCATTAAATGAACCGGTTTGACGGACACAGCCTGTTTGGTCAACATTTTGTACCATAAAGAACTAACTCACAAATCACTTCATATATCAATCCCAATAGATAGTGTTATGGGTTAATTTGACTTGGCTTAAAGAAAAAATATATAGACTAAGGTCAAGGTAACTTCGATTTATGATAGATAAAATCAAGAATCGATTAACAAATTAGACCATAAAATATAGTTCAATCAAGATCCAAATAGGCTTTAAATAAGAGAAGCCACAAATTGAAAAATATGTTGCCTCGTTTCGATCTCAACCAGCCAACTAGACAAACAGGTGCACTTTATTGGCCTAGGGTTTGCAAATCGCACACCCATGAACTTCAATAAGTCAGATAAACCAGAATTGACCTTTATCATTTTAATCTAACGAGTAAGAAAATCCTAACAACAACTCTTGAAACTATAATTTATCTTCAGCAATTAACTGAAGCATGTGTGACAAGCATCGTACCAAAGTAGTGTGAAATTTTTTCTCATTTGTAAGTTGTCTTTTGTTTTTTTGCATTTCATTTTTTCGAATTACAAATTCAATGTTGAAGTACAAGCAAAGTTATGTGAATTGATCTCCTTACCTAGATTTGAGCATCGAACAAATATCATAAACACTAATAATTATACTTAAATCACCTCTAAATTTTAATTATTTCTCAATCTCACACTTCATCTATATGTTTTTTCTCTTTTAAATCAAATTTAGAGAGAAAATTTAAGGATTTGTTTGTTAAGCAATATGAATTCTGTTTTATATTTTCAAATATACCGAATTCAACAAATATGTGTTTGACAAACAATCTAGATTATGTTTTTTAAACTAGTTTCAAATTTTGTGATTCAAACAATTCAAATTTTGAAAACTTTTCATTGTATTCAAACTAAACTTTAAAATGCAAAGTTGTATTAAATAAAGATACAAAATATACAATATGTCATGTTATATTCCAAAAAATGCATTATGTAATATATAAGAAATCATATAATGTTCAAAAAGAATAATTATATAAACTTTTTTAACCTAATAATAATTTATAGTTAATCTAATATTTAGTAGGTAATTACAACTAGTGTTATGATTTATAAATATGGTATCAAATACATTTAAAATAATTGTTTAAATTAGATTTTAATTTATGAAACTACCAAACATATATATAAAATATGAAGTACAATTTTATTTGTATTGAATCATTTGTTTTCAAATTTTTATTCGTAGATTTTTTATCAAACATACTCTAAGCTTGTCAAGGGAGAAAATAGATGCATTTAATATTATATTATGCTCACTATAGGTAGTTCTTGTACTTTGTCATGCCATATTTAAATGGCTAAATATATAACTAGTCTTTAGCATATCTTTTATTTTCTACAATAATGTCTAGGTGAGGACATGTCTTTATTTGATGAAGTGTGGGTGGGAATTGAAATATTTGATCTTTTGATTAAGTATTACATCAATACTAGTGAAAGAATTCAAATTTATAACCACTTTACAAAAATGAAAGAGAATTAATCTCTAATATACATTTTTTTAATGCTTTCTAAGAATTTTCATAATTAATGGTTTTTTTTTTAATCTAAATCTTTATTCTCACACAACATTGTAATTAGCTAAAAACTATATGGGACGTTTGGATGGAGGAAATTGAGATAGGAATAAGGGGGAATTCAAGTTTTGAAGTTTTAATTATGAGAATAAGTTATTTCCATGCATTTCTTATACCCATAGATGATATCCATCCAAAAGTTTGGGTTATCTTGATGTCCACCCTCTCTCCTTTTAATACATGAATTTATTCTTTTATTTTATATTATTAAAATTAATTAATATTTGAATATTAAATTTATAATTTAGAAAATTGTATTAAATTTTAAATTATAATATTTGAATTTAACTACTCCATATTAATTAATTAATTAATGAACCGCAAAGAACGGGTGCATTAATATTATTAATTCATTAATTATATATGTAGTTAATTCATTATCATTATGATAAATATGTCATGAAATTATTTTTTAATAATTATAATTAGTTATCATTGATTAACTATAATTCATTATTTTTTTATGACAAGATATTATATTTATTTTTTTAGACTGGTTTTGATTGTTTTATTAATTAATACATTATATTTATATAAATTCTTCAAATTGATACACCAAATTATATAATCAAGTAACTTTAATTATAAACTACTCAGTTTACAAATATTTATAATTAATAATTTAATTAATATTATTATTTGATAGTTAAATAACTAACTTTGCTCAAAACCTTGAATTAAATTTTTTGTTTACCAAACAATCTATCAAAATTTTATACAAATGTCCATGATTAATTTTATAAATAAAATGCAAAGCAAATTTCTTACCATAAAATTTTGATAACATTCTCATTTACAACCAAACACAGTCATCCTTAATTTACAATCATTTTATTTCCAAACTTTTTATTTTCAGACATACTTAATTTATGGACATCTTTAAAATTTTAAACCAAATTTTGTATGACTTTTAACATTGTGCTAACTTGATTCCATGTTTTTTTCTTATTATTAGCCTAATGAATGAGATATCAATTATCATTTTAAAATTTGATGGTTCAATCTACTACCTAAAACCATTGAACTTTAATTGGAAAATAAAATTAACACATAAAAGATAAAACTAAAAATTTTAGGATAAGAATCAAATTGAAAATAATAATAATAATAATAACAAAACATTCAAAACTTGATTATTATATTTGATCTATTTTCAAACTTGAATCAGGAGGCTTTAATATACTATTATATTTGTATTTTATAGGTATACATATTTGAGAATGCTCATATGAAAAATACTTTAACAAAATTAATTATTATTGAGCTTATAGGCATACTTTTTAAAGATTTACAAAAGCTACCTCTAAACTATAAAATTGTTACAATCAAACTTTCAAATTTTCAATTTGGTTGTCTTAAATGTTTAATCATCAACTTAAATTTTTGGATGAATCGAATACTTTAATTATTGAAATATTTGATTGTAACTAACTTTAAATTATAGAAGTGTGTTTGCACATTTTGCAACACTTAAAAAGGGCTTAATTATAAAATTTTGTAATTTTAAGAGGGTCCATTCATCAAAATAACCCTTCAAAAGTGTGATTATAAGACCACCACATAAAAATAATTGGACATAGATTTAAAAATAATTTTATATGTTATCTAATAACTACAAGATATAAATTTAAGGTATCTCATTGTAATTTTTTTTTGAAAAAAAAAAGTATTAGTCATATTGTGGTGACAATCTCATCAAATAATTTTTTGTGAAATTGTGTGCAAATTACACAAATTAAAGAGAAAGAATATATAGTTGGAAGGCTTCTTCACAAAACTTTCAATTTTCTACCCACTCTTAATTTTGTGTATGATAAATTTGAGATATTCGAGATTGTTAATAATTAATTAATTTTTATATATATCTAATAGAACTTGGAACTTATATTTTAGTGATTGCTTGTGATTTTTAATCACCTATTAATCAGTTTTTAAATTTTAAAAACCAAATAGACGACAAATTATATTTACATATTTGTAATGACTAAACATGTAATTTAACGATCTAGAAACACGGACATCTAGAATGGACAATATTACTATTATAGAGAAGTATGGAGACAGGTCGTTATCTTTTCACAAAAACAAACATATAAATCGCTTATCACTTACATTATCAATTTCACACACTCTCTCTCTTGTCTTTTTCAATAATATAAAAGAGAGTAAGGCCCTCGCATTGGCCATTTTTGAAATTCACACAACACAAAATGCCAAGCAAACTTGGAAGAAACTATTTGAATCTTTGCTTTACAAAGATAAAAAATCCTCTCTCCACCACTCAATCCTCTCCACCCATCACCCACACGGCGGATCACCACCGTCAAACCGCCTGTTCGTTCTCCTCCCCCGCCGCCGCCTTCATCACAAACTACAACTCCCTATATGAGGTCACTACCACCATCAACTCCGACTCCAATTCCACCTCCATACCACTATTCGGCCACACCAACGATGTTGGTGTCGCCGATCCCGACGCCTTCGTCGCAGTCGACTTCATTACCGCCTTCACTTCCCACCGCTTCTTCTTCTCCTCTCCTGGCAGCTCCAACTCCATCATAGAATCCACCACTACCACCACTACCGCCACCGAGTCCACAACCACTTCACTATCGTCCGACTACTTCGCTAGTGGTGGCGACGAGGAATTGATGATCTTCAATAATAGTCATGCGATCCCCACGTATTCGCCGGACCCATATGCGGACTTCCGACGGTCAATGCAAGAGATGGTGGAAGCGCGTGAGAAAATGACGACGACAGCAACGACGACGAGCAAGTCAAATAGGGAATTCTTGTATGAGCTTCTTTTATGTTATCTTGCACTCAACCCTAAAACCACTCACAAACATATCCTTAAAGCTTTCGCCGACGTTGCCACGACAATAAAACCGGCATTGCCGCTAGAGGCAACGGAGGAAGACGGGAATGCAGATCGGGAAGCCGAGTCAGTGAACGACGGCGTCGACGGTGGCTGTGAGATCTCCGGGCAACAAAATGATAGAGATTGATGCATATAATTATTAATTATTAAATGTGGGGTTGCGGGAGAAAATATTGATTAGATTAATAAGTTTAATATGATTTTTAGTTTACAAATATTAATATAATATATGTGTGGGGGAAAAAGAAGTGGGTCCCACAAGACTTTGTTTTTTGTCACCTTAATTATTGCATCAAAACCCTAATCTTTCTATTTATTTTCCTTAACATTTTTGCTCCATCTATACATTTTTATATTTTTGTTGCAACAACAAAGTGAAACGCCATAAGGATTAGAGTAATTTATCTTTGTTTTTATTCTTTTTTTAAGATTCTAGCCAAAACTAAATAAATTAAAAATGAGGTGTAAAAAATGTTATTTACTTTCAAAAATTCAAGGTTAAATTATGGGTATAATCTCGAAACCTTTTTAATTAGTGTCTACAAGATTTATGAACTTATAATTTAAATAGATAACTATCAATTTAGTGTTGAATAAATCTTTGACATATCAAAAAAATAAAATTAACACATATATTAACTATAAAATGAAATTTCATATCCGATAGGACCGTAAAATTTTAATTTTATGTACTTAATAGGTCCTAAATTTTAAAATTCATCATATAGATTAATAACCTATTAGACACATTTTAAAGTTCAATAACAGAATAGATACAAATATAATCATTAAAGGCAGATTAAATTTGTAATTAATGAAGACAAATTAAAAAATATTTCAAAAGTACTATAAGAAAGTAAATAAAATAAAATGTTAAGGGGAAGTTGCATGAATATTTATTTTACAATAAATATTAGAGTTTATGTAGTAAGATAAAAGTATTTGCAAATATAGATTTTTTATATTAAAGATTTAGTCCAGAAAAAAGAAAAGACTAAAATGGACATGGGCCCATATAAAACCGTTTGACCATGATGTAAAGGACTGTTTTATTAATTATAAATTTCATTTCGACCCTTCATCTTCTTCCAAAAAACGCGAAAAACACTATCAACCCTTTCAAGCTCCGACAGTGTCGTCTCCTTCCAATTTCAATCTTTTGATTTCGAAAATGTCGTCTTCTTCCGCTCCGACAGTGCCGTCTTCTTCCCCATCAATTTCGCTCCAAAATTCAAAAGGTACATTGTTCTTCTTCGTTTCTTCATTTCTTCTTTTTCCTTTGTTCATCTCTTCATCACTGATAGCAAGAATTCGAAAACGTAGGGCTTCGTTTTTCTTCCATTGACAGTTTGTATAAGAAGATAAATAGTTATTTCAAATTAGGGCTACATGCATTCTCCAATTTTTTTAGTGCATTTTGGTCATAGTATAGTCATCACGGTGTAGTCATCATAGACTAATAGTCATCAAAATGTTGATTATGGGAAGATTATTTGTAATGTTGATTGTAATTTGTTAGTTTTTCGAGTATGTAGATAGTTTATTGTTGACTGTGTTTGATTGTTAATTATGTGAAGATTAGTACTGTGTTTCATTGTGATTTGCTGATGTTTCAGTGAATATTATGCTAATTTAGTTATTTATTGTTGTTTAACTGAAGTTATCACTGATGCTTTAGGGAATATGTTGATAGTTCATTGATAGTTTGTTGATGGATTTATCTATCAACAAAATTTCACTGATGGATGCTATCATTGATGTTAATTTAGTTCCTTGTACTGTGATTTGATGATTGTTTATTCATAGGAAAAGTATCTATCACTATTATTGCTATCAATGATATGAATGTAATGGTTCCACATGTTTGTTTTTAGGATAAAAGTTATCACTGATGCTTTAGGGAATATATTGACAATTCACTGATAGTTTGTTGATGGATTTGTCTATCAACAAACTATCACTAATGGATGCTATCATTGATGCTAATTTAGTTCCCTGTACTGTGATTTGATGATTGCATGATGCTCCTGAAGATGAAGAGGAAGATCAAAAAAAAAAAAGATAAAGAAGATATGACGAAAAAGAATGTAAGTATTGATTGATTGATGATCTTAATTATAACATTAGCATGCTATCAGTGATATCTGAAATCATTAATAACCAACTATCAGTGATAACATGCTATCATTGATAGTTTGTTATCAATGATAGTATAAATAATAGGAAGCTTTATTTACTTGACTGATACTGATAGCACATTGACGTCATGTTATATTTGATTCCATAATTTCAAGTGATTGAAAAGACTCTTAAAAAGAGTCCAAAAAAATATCGACCATAGGTTGTCATCGAAAATATAGAGGACAACAAGATACCAAAAAGACAAGTAAAACCAACCAATTAAAACACTAGTAATATATACAAACAGCAAACCTCCCTTAAGGTTCTACAAAGATTACATAAATACATGCATGCAACCAAGACATTACATTTATTGAAGAATAACAGATCCCCACAAGCGATACTAGTGAGATCCTCTAGAGCGACACTGGCGAGATCCTCTAGAGCGACACCAGCACACCAGCGATACCCTCTAGAGTGACACCAACGATACCCTCTAGAGCGATACCAAGCTTTTCATGTGAAATTCTTAGCGATACTCACCTCAATTCCTAACGAGATTTCCCCCGGTAGCGATATCCTCCTTACAAAACCCCATTGTAATTCTCCACGATGAACTGCTTGCTTGTTCTTCACAAGCAGTTTTCTGCTTATGCACCAATTCTCTGGTACAACTTCAAAAATTCATAACTCACAATCCAGAGTTCTTTTTAAGAAACTTCCTTCTACAAACTTGTTTAAACATAAGCTGCATAGCTTCTATCACTGATAGTTTGGTATCAGTAATGCTATACGATCGTGTAGCATTTGGTTGGCGATTCTATCAGTGATAGAATCTATCATTGATGGATCTTCTAAAAAATGCTTATCTACTGTCAGTGGTAGAATCTATCACTTCATTGTATTAATTGCTAACAGAATCTATTACATATAGCTTGATATCATTTCTTTCAATTGTTGTGGCTAAAGGAAAACAAAGCTTTATAAATAAAAGTACCATATTGTGAAGCATCATATTGACTAAAGAATGGATATATCAACAATAAAGTCTGTTCCACTAACAAAACATTAGTAACAAGATCTCTAATATATTTATGACAAACATCAATAACAAATTGTCTCACTATCTAATGGTTAAATTAATGACAACAAGCAACAACTACAATCTAATTGACAAATTGGTAAAAAAACATTAGCTGTCTCACTATCATTGATAAATTGATGACAAACATCAATTACAAAACAAGCTTCTTCATTACAAACATCAATTACAAATCAAGCTTCTTCATTAAACAACTGGTGGAAATTTGCATGTCCTACAATTATGGCCACGATGATGACATCGAAGTATCACGGAGCTTCACGAATGGGATTTCATGGAGACTGATTCATCAATATTTCACCGTGAAAGAAAAAGGAAAGAATGGCAAAAAGAAAAGCATAAAGTATCATGGAGCTTCATTGATCTGATTTCATGGAGACGATAGATATTTCACTGTGAAAGAAGAAGAAGGTCACGAACGACAATGTTCAAAGGAGGTCATGAACGTGAAAAAGGAAAGTTAATAAAGGGAAAGAGAGGGTAAATTTGGAATTTTGAAAAAAATGAAAGGTTTACCAGTCAATGTTTGCTATAATAGCAAATATTAAAAATGTAGTATATATAATCAGATTTTTTTTCCATTTGTATTATTCATATAAATTTCCAAATGTTAAAGAGTATATTAAGTTATCCACTTTTATCTTTTAGAGAATTTAACATGAGACAAAATTTAATCTAATCTGTTAGTCAAAGTTTTGGAGTGTATTGATAATTTAACATAAAGATACAGACAAATTTCTTATTGAATGTTATGGGGCCTTAAATGATTGAGGCTTTGTTGGTTTTTTGTGTAGCCTTTTTTTTTAACCCTTTTACCTAGATGGTAATTTGACATGACATGGTAAATAAATGGTGGAAAAAATATACTTTAAAAAGAGGATAATTAACTATATACGTGGTTTTATTTTGTCATTGCTCTAAATTTAATTTCTACTAATATATATCTAATAGGACATGTCACATCCTTATTTTAGTTAACATATGTTAAACGTTTATACATATAATCACGAAGTAAATATTCAAAGTGTGATTGAAGAATTCTTTAACTTTTTTTAAAAAAAATAATTAAAAATGCTTTCGAGACTAATTTATAATTTAACACTAAGAATATGTAAAAATTAAATAAGACAATATTAAAACCTTTTCTCTCCATCATTAACGTATGTTAAATTATAAATTTGATCCCTATGATCGAAGAAAGTCAGAACTTATTATATATATATATATATATATGAAAATTTTTAAAAATAAAAAATAAGAAAAAATATTTACACAAATAGCAAAATTTAATTATAGTTTTGAGTGTCACAAATAGATGCTGATATAAGTCTATCGGCGTATATCAATGATAAAAAAGGATACAAGTCTATTACTGATAAACGCTGATAAAAGTTTATCAGTATATTGATACAAGTTTATCATCGATAAAAATTGATAGGAGTCTATCGATGTCTACCAATACTTTTTTTTATTATATCTATAAATAGTTTTACATTTTTCTAATGGGTGAAAAAATTTCATATATATATATATATGAAAAAGTTGCAAGATAAAGATAATATAATGATAAATAATCCAAAATGGCAATAAGGAAAGCAAAGAAAGGGAAAATTGGAAGAACACCAAATATTTCTGTGAAAATTGATGTGATGCAACACATGAAAAGAAGCACTCACACTGTCACATAGAAGATAAAAGCAAATCATAAGAGATAATGGCTTTGTTTTTCCATTTTTTTCCCCATTTTGTCCTTCATGAAATTAAATTAAAAAAGAGAGAGAAAAAAAAGGAAAAAAGAAAAAAGCACATGGGTACACACAAAAAACCATATCCTTCTGCATAACACATGCTCTTCTAAGAAAGAGCCCTAATTTTAATGGGCCACATGGAACCATTCCAAATGTGCCCTCTCACTCCTATGAAAAAAAAAGACAGTAAACAATGATAAGTTACTGTCATTAAAGGACAGTTTAGAGAAAACAAGAACAATATTGTAATGTTTTTTTGAGGTAGAGTGTTCAATGTTGTGGAGACAAATCATGGCTGTACTTAATAACATTACATTGGGGGCCAAATGGGAATCTTTGGATTGTAAAAATTAATTTATAAATGCTGCCAAATTGAGGGAATCTTTATTATTTTGTCTCTTTTTTTTACCTTTTATTTTATTTTATTGGTTCTAAGTTTGAAAGGAGGAAAAACAAGAAGTGGGTGGGTGGGTGTATTCATTTGCACTCATGAGATTCAGTGAATTTTTTGCTTTAACCAAGTGGGATACTTTTGCTTGTGGAGTAGCTCTTACTTGAATTCTATTTTCCACCATTTTTTTCATGTGGTGGGTTTCTTGATCATAGGGAAATTTTTGTTCTTTTTTTTTGTTTTTTTTTTTTTTATATATATATAATATGATTTGATTGTGAAGTTTCTCCTTTTTAAAAGGATGGTAATGACTTTTGTTGAAGGGAAATGATGTCAAGTGCAATTTAGTTGTAATTGGTTGAACCCAATACATCTAGTTTGTTTGTTTTGTGTGTATGTATATATATATATATATGTGTGTGTATCAAGTAGTTGTTAAGATGGTCTTTTTAGAAATTGTTGTGATAGCTAGTTTTTTAGAAGCTGTGATGATAGCTGGTTATGTATGGTATCATAACTCTAAATTGGAGACTAAATATAAGGGTATGATTGGATGAGTAATGATTAAATACAGCCTACGTTGCACTCATTTTCATGTTCTCCTTCCATTTTACATAAAGAAAAATTAAAAATAATGTATTTAAGAAAAAGAAAATAAAAGTGTCATGGGTAACATCTCTAGAGGAGGTTAGTCGGGCTACACCCAATTTTTTTTCTGTCTGGATTGTCTTGAAAAAAATAATGTTTTTCAAAAACTCATTTCATTTAAATACTTTTGATAAAAACTGTTTAAAATTAAAATACTCATGTGTTTGGTAACTCTTTCTCAAAAGTGTTTTTATATACAATTTTGGTTGGTTTGTTGTATACTAAAAGTGTTTTTATTAGTGTCAAATTATTATAAAGGATGACTATAAAATACCATGAACTAATAATTTAAAATATTGATCATCGAGTTGGTTGTCTAGAGTGGTCGCTACCGGATTAGTGGTGGTGGTTGTCGATGGTGGTGGTTGAAATTGGTCACTGGCAGGTGTGGGCGGAATTGGTTGTCGGTGATGGCCAGAGGTGGTGATGGTGGTTACAACAACATGGTGAAAGTGGAGTAGATTACTTTCGAGAGCATTTTGATCATTTTAAGAATTAAACAAATTAGCAAGAGGTTAACCATTAAACACTCAAAAATCATTTTTCTAGAATTTTATTTCAAAGTATTTATCATAAACCAACTTATTTCATAAAATTATTTTCTCAAGAAGCTATTTTGAGTCACTATTTTTTTTTAAATGATTCTTTTTACTTTAAATCAAAGACTTGAAAAGTTCCTTCTCGGGTTAATTAGATTTTTGGGGTTGAATTTTATTTTAATTAGATAAAAGGGAAGTTTTCAACTTATTTAGATAAAAGGGGTGTTTTTTTGTCTTTGTCCGAATGTGTCTCTTGATTTTGGATTATTTTATTATTTTTTTTGTCCATGAATGCGTCTTGAAGAAACGCATTCAATAAAAAAAACAAAAAGAATAAGAATGTGCCTCTTGAAGATACCGTTCATTAAAAAAAGAAAAAAAAAGAAAAGAAAAAGAAAAAAAGAGACATTCATAAATAATAATAATAAATATATATTTTTACTTTTATTTTTTTTCATTCTTTTAACAACCCTAAATCAACTCTTTCATTACTTATGTTGTTTACCGTTAATAATATCCCATTTGTTTACTTATAAATCATTGTTACCTAAAATCAACTAACTCACTAATCTCATTTTTTATTTTAATAGTAATATTACTAGTTTTTTAACAGTATAAAAAATAATGTTACTTTGAGATTAAGAAATTTCTATGATTGATTTGATATACTCAATATTAATTTTTAATTTTAAATTATTGTTTTTGTTTGAAGTTGATAGAAACTTATGCAAAAATATAAATATTAACTTTCTACTATTGTAAATAATATTCAGGGTTCTTTAGGATGTGTTGTAGACAGTGCATTTTCGTGTTTGCATTTCATTAATAAATTTAATTATATGTACAATTTTCTTTATTCACAACTAGAAGAAGATCATCTATTACACCTAGATCAATCATGTTGAGTCACAAAGTGTCCACGATCGCCACGACCTCTTACACTTAATGGTTGGCTTTCCTCTGTAAAGTGTATACCCTTACCACGATGTCGGTATGTCACGTAGTGGTCATGAACATCTGGATGTATATGTGAAGTTTGTCCTTCTTCCATACTTAGTATAATGAGGGTTGTTGGAAAAAATTCAAATGTTGAGGGAGAGGACATCATGGAAGTATGTATAAAATGATCGAATGGGGTTGTTGGATATTCATTCCGAACATTAGATCGAATAGGAACATCCTGATGTCTTGCTGGATCACCTTGTTCTTCCATTGGAACATCACCATTGAAATATCGCACTCATATATAAATGGAAGTTTGATTCTTGGATGTGTGAAAATGAAGACGGAAGATGATCAGTATTTGAAAATAAAAGAAATAGGTGAAGAAATGAATGGAAGAAGATAGGATTCGGGTGTTTGTTGTTTGTAAAGGAAGAAGATGAAGAAATGAAGGGAAGAAAATAAAATTCGGGTGTTTGTTGTTTGTAAAGGAAGAAGATGAAGAAATGAAGTTTGTTTAGGGGTTTTAAGTTGGAAATGAAGGGGAAGAAGACAAAAGTGGAACAGGAGGAAGACAAACTCGGTCGGAATGTGTTTGTTCAACAGACGCATTCAAACTCTTTTTTTTTAATGAGTTGAAAAAATAATAATAATAAAATAATCCAAAATGTGTCTCTTAGAGACGCATTCGGATAAGGACAAAAAAACACTCATTTTACCTAAATAAGTTGAAAACTACCCCTTTTACCTAATTAAAATAAAATTCAACCCCAAAAATCTAATTAACCCCTTCTTTTCATTCTTCTAACTCCTGAAAAGGAAGTTTGATCAAAGTATAATGTGATATCAAGATAAGAGTTCAATATTAGAAGTGAACATAGCTGAGTTGTGCAAAAAAGGAGATTACCAAGAAATATATTGCAATGAAAAACAAAATTGAGAAAGAAATCTCACACCATGACAATTTAGAAGAAAGTTTTACATAGATGAGAAACTCTCTTTTGCTGGTAGATAATCACGAGCAACTTGAATTAAGAATCATCATAGATTGGCCTAGTGGTAGTGGAAACATAAAAATTAAAATAATAATAATATTATTAAAAAAATAAATAAAAAATAAGATCAAGAGTTCAATCCATGATAGTCACCTACCTAGAATTTAGAATTTAATATCCTACGGATTTCCTTGACAACCAAATGCAAGATTACATTCACGGATATAAAACCTTGAATTGGGAAATCTACATTAAGAAAAAGTTGAGTTTTTGTCTAACTTTAAAATTTGTGTCTATTTGATCCGCAAACTTTCTAAAGTCTTTAATTAATCCTTAAACTTTTAATTTGACGTCTCAAAAATTCCTAAACATTCAATTTTGTGCAGAATAAGTCCCTCACAAATTCAAAAATTTTAAAAGTTAATTACTCTATTAGAATTAGACTCTAAATTTTTAATTTTTTATCTAGTATATCCATGATTTTTTAAAATATCAAAACTCAACGATTACATTTGTAGTCTTAAAAATCCAGGAATCGAGGACTAAATTTGTAATTCAACTCATCTTTTTAACACCAATTTAGTAGGCACCCATCCACAAAGTTCACACTAATTCCACAGTAAGTGAATATTGAGCGAAATTTTCCTTTCCTTCTCCACTTTAGCTCATATTATTGTTCTACACCACCTATAGAAAAGAAAATGTAGGAATTTGTTCAATCTTCAAATTTACCAACATTCCAATGTTCTAAAATTCATCTACATATTCAACCCAAATTTCTCATCACTATATGAAATTTGGATTACTTTTGGCTAGGAACCTAAATTTTTCCAGACTTGGATTTACTTATGGCTAAAAACTAAACATAATAAAGATATTCTGGAGTCTATAATACAGAAGAAGAGATTCAAAACTATTATCTATAAGTATTAGCTAGAATTAAAAGAAAAGACAATAAAACTAGAATCCACAATTCCATGAGAAAGTTATTATAGAGAGCTCATAGTTCAGATACTTGCATTAAAACCCTTTTGGTCTGGAGCTGCAGCCACTACTTTATACTATATATATATAACTTTGAAAATAGTTTGTTTAAAACTACAAAATCATATTTGTAATTTTTAAAATAAGCTATTCCAAAGGCACCTTGTAAATTTAAACTGATTCCAAGGCTTATCTGACACAACAAAACATAAAGAGAAATACACAGAAAAAAAAATGATGTACAAAGGCAATAACATTTCCATAGTAAGCCAATTGAACTTTTAATTTACAGTAAACAAGGAGGCTTCAAAATGCACATCCCTTTTGAAGGGAATTTTAGTAACGTAAGAAGAAAACTTACAGTGCTCTCCAGAACCGTATGCCAGAAACAAAAACGGGATGTACAAACCCTTCTACCCCCAGGTTAGATGACATGAACATATGATCAAATTTTTCCCTAAACACTTGCTCAAAATGCACAATCAAGAAAAAAAAATATCTAGAAAAAAGTTCTTTTGGGGGGGGGTCGGGGGCGGTGGATAAATCATCATCCATCCCAAAAATGGCACAATTGGTTAGTATGACCAACAAAAAGAGTTCTGCAACACGCACTCCGATAGTGGTAACCAATGAAGAGGCATCGGTTTGAGACCGAAAGGATATATAAGTAACTTGGTTTGACAAAATCATACCTGAGGGTTACCGCAACAGAACTACCTTCAGTTGTGCAATGGCGCAAAGAAAAACCAAAGCAGAAGCTAAGTTTTAGTAGAAGAGTGATCTATTATACAGTGTGGCATGTGTTAATCTGTGAACCAGACTCCTATTGATTTGGTAGACTGTTCATCTGGATTCTCTAAGGAACTAATTCTGCTTCAGAGGTGGAGATTTGACTATGCTCCAGTCATCACTTCTTCCGGCTCATCATCGTCCTTCCAAGAAATGCTGAAATTCCAGTAATCTAGGTCATCTGCCTACGACACGATGTCCTCCATTGTATGGCAATTAGAAGAAACTTTAGCAGATACACCATGTGCATTAACCCCATCACCTCCAGAGGGAGAACAAGTTTTATCTTCCACATGTAAAGTGGCATCGGAACCATTCTCAATTTTGGAATCAAAGAGGACCGTCTGTCCATCATGTACTGAAGCAGTCTTTTGCAGGTTACTAGAGCTGATTGTCTCTGACTGATTTACATCCTGAGTCGACTTGAGTTTGTCTCTAGGAATACCATTCTCTGCAGTCTCCTGGCAATCAACACCTGCAGTACCTTTGGGATGCTCCAGACTGGACTTCAGATCAATTGCTGAGCTTCCATCCAATTGTCCATTTAGTTCAGACTTCCAGTCGTCAGGGTCTGAAATGGTAGAACCAAGAGACGTTGTTTGGTTCTTTTCCCCAAAATTATTATCAATAACATCTGCATTATAGGCTTTGACATTGTTAGTAGGATTATCCATATCATCATTCGAAATCTTATCATTTGGTTTAACGCCAGATTCAACAACTGCAGGTCCACAAGAAATCCTCAATCCATCATGTGCAGTGCCATCGCTGCATGAATTTAAACAAGGAGCAGGAGAATGTCTCTCTTCAGGAGAGGTTGCAACGACCTCCAACGTTTGTTGTTCTGAAAGTTGAGAAGACTTAGATCCTACAAGAACAAAAAAAATAATAAAATAAGTTACTTGTAGCCGTATGAATGCGATGAGTGCACAATGAGCACAATCCCTAAAAATTAGATACCTTCTGCAAGAGTTGTACGCTCCATTGGAAGATCCTTCAATAGCCGTTTCTGCAGCATTTCTACACCAGGAAAGACCAACAGACTCATTTTCCTCATCCTTTGCTTGCTAGTCTCTTCAAGGGGCTTGAAACCGAAGACAGAAGTCCATGTATCTCTTACTTCAGAGATTGCGGGAATGACCAACTTTTCCACATTTAGAGAGGACAAAGCCTGACAGAGAAAGGGGTAACAGATGAAAAACAGACATGCATCAGTAAATCAAATAGCGCAATGATATGAATTTTAAATAAACTTAGTATAAGTTGGCTAGGACCCGAAAAAAGTCAGAAATCTGTTAATACACATATTTGGATATTGACCTTCGCACAATAATATATTAGTTCCTTCTCTGTAAAAATTACTGAATGTCATCAAGCCTCTCCAGAGGAAGAGGAAACTACTAACACAAGGAAATATTTACATTCAATTATAACAGATTAAATGAGACGATCTAGAACTAATATAAGTTACTGTCCACAAGCGGTGTAGTCAACCTGAGAATTCCCTTTTACCGTAGTATATGTTAAAGCATTATTTTGATCAAGATGGCTACTCCTACTCCTGCCACAAACTAAGAAAATATACAAGATCCTTCACCGTTATTACCCAACTCCGTAAATTTATTTGATATGTAGAAAATTCTCGAACCTTCCATGTTCAAAAAGAAAATCAAAAATAAAAAATGGCTCTGACCAAACATATTTTAGAATTCTATTTGATACCTAAAAATTTTGAAAACCTTCAGTGTTCACCAAGTTCTAACATAACACGCTTTTGAATTCAGTAAGCTTGATACCAATTTTGACTCATGGCCACTAAGTTAAGTCTAAAGACCTATTTACTGCTATGAATCTCTGTCTATGCCGCACCCCAGTAGAAAAAACAAGGAACGGCCAAATGGAATCTAGAAGATTGATAAACACTAGTAATTTATAGAAGCACAAAGAATACACAATAGCATGAAGATACAATAGGATATGGACTATGACCTACCGATTCAATTGCACTAAGAAAGCGACGGCACATTCCCTGACGCCTATACATATAACGCGTTCCAATGAATGGCATCTCCGCTAATTCATTTCCATGGATCCTATTTCATCAATCAGGAAAGAATCTAAATGTTAGTGTTGAGAAATTCATGGGAGTAAATTTAAAAGTTTTATTTTAAAAAAAAAAAGATTAAAAAGACTATTCCCTTCCACAACTAGAAAGCATATATGATAAATGTTGAGTTTCATACTATTCCATAAACCCTTTTTACAAGTCTCAACCCTTTTGATAGGTTCCAAAGTACTTCCTCAACCACCATCACCGAATAGTTAACAAGACAAGCAAACAACCAGAAACTAAGGGCGAATATATGAAGCAATACAACTAACTTAGGAACATCAAACAGTAAAAGAGAGAGAGAACCAAAAAATACTTGAGCCCTCCCTTTAGAATTCAAAACATCCCCAATATAGGGATACTGAAAAAAAAAAAAAAAAAACTAGCCTGGTGTACAGATCCACTACACTAAATGTGGGTATGACAAAAGCCTTCTTAATGCCCAGCTTTCAAAATGGATTGGAAAATTATTTAAAAAGAAAAAAGACGATAATGTAGAATGCATTAAATAATAAAACCAGATTGAGGTTCACAATATTCTAGAGGACAGTGAGAGCTACATATACATAGCATCCAAAGCACTGGACAAAGCCTGACCTTTGGTAGAAAAGCACCCAAAACCAAGAAAAATAAATTAAAGAAAAAAAAAAGGTGAGTGATTTCCCATTGTTCATTTGAGGGATTACAAATAACAAGTGGCATACAACATACTTGACATGAATGCACGCAAAGTATGGTTATGAACTTTCCATTACGGCAGGGCCAACGATTTTGCATTTAATTGGTCAGGAAAGAAAACTGCCCGGCCCTAGAATAGATCCAAAGGAGCTTCCATTTCTAATTCTCTCTCATAAGAGTTTATGAACAAAATGCACCAACTGTATTTCAGATAATTCCGGGTGGTTTACTTCAATGACATCTTCATATGATAAAAACCCAAATTCACAGCTGGACTCCATCTGGGTTGAGCAAACTACATATAGGAAAATTGTTCTGGCTGAAATCAACCACGTGGTTAAACTAGATAGCGATGGCAGGTTAAACGAGGTCCTAGAATCTGCTGGAGAAGATAGGAAAGGTTGGCATGCCTTCTTAAACGTAAGACTTATATCAAACTACCCACCTCCTTTCACCTCCCCAAGCATTAAGACCACACATCAGCCAAAGCTACCTACCACCATCCTCAGAAAGGCAAGATAATAGGGAAAAAGATGCCTTTACTAATGGACCAAGAGACACGTCAAAGCGTGCCCTACTGAACCATGACATGCCAACCTGCAGCAAGGAACCACAGACCCATGCAAAGACACTTTTCAACTCCTCCATTGATGTTCATAGAAAATGCTTCCACAATGATGTGTACAAAATCACGAGAGCTTTACAAAAGCACATTAGTGACGAGAATCCATTTGAAGCTAATAGAGATGCAAAAAGGAAGAACACACCAAAATGCCCAAGAAAATCAAGGAGTGCCATATAAGGTTGGACTTTCTATCTAAAGTTCACACCTAGGACTTTGAAGTCAAGAGCTGTCCAAAAGGAACATGGTAATCGTAATACCCTCCTTATGAGGGCTGGATTAAATTCAAAACTTGTCACTATGAGCCTCAATTTCTCTTAATTTGTGTGATGATCTTCTCTATGGTAATTGGTAACTAATAATTAAAATTGCTTTCTTTTGTTTCTTATCCCTAAAAAAAGATCATTAAGTTTAAATGTAAACGTAAAACTTTTAATACAACATTCTTTCTGAAGTTGGCAATTTTCTAACCTTATTTGCAGGCTTACTTTCGTTGTTCTTCTGACAGCAATTTATTGCCTAGCGGCAATAATCTACCAAGTCACTAGATTGTCATTTTTGTTGACAATATTCATTTCTTTACAAAAAAAAAATAATAATAAATATGGTATTGATTGTACAAAGATACAACAAAGGCAAGTAGCTCCAAATCAAAAGGAACATTCCAACAGCTTAAGATAAATTCAATAGTATTTGCAATGAATCCAAATGGGATTTAAGCCTCATGATAAACAAGACACATACCTTAAGGATGCAGCACATATAATCTCGTCATCCTTTTCAAGAATTGCAGTGTAAAAGCCACTGAAATTTAGACGAGTAAAATTTGACCTGGTAAAGGAATTTAGCACTATTAAGAACACATTCATTGCTTTCGTTGCTTTAGTAGTTAGTTCAGCAAGCACAAAAGTTGAAAGAAATCGAAGGTATCCATAGGCTAATACATGTCCAGAAAAAACTACAAGAGCTATTGGACTTAAAATTTGGTTCATACATGGAAATTCTACATGCCATTGTTAATGCTTTTGAGGCCGGTCATTTTGCCTCATTCCACCATATTTACATCCATATATATGTCATAATGGAAGAAGAAAAAAAGACAACTCTTCTGATGAAGGATAGATGTCTTAAGCTGACAAAATTAAGGTCCTACCCACATAAGACATTCCAGTCCTAAATATTATGCTATTATCTATCTTCATGCACGCCTCCCCATTAGACAATCCATCATCCCTAAGGTGAACCTTTAGGCCATTTGAAACTTCAGAGCCACGATATCTAGAAATGAAAGTGATGCTTTTGGAATACAGTTTCAACTTTCAACCTTGAAACAAAAACTATCATCCTGGAAAGTGAGGTTTCACTCCTAGCTAATGATATTTTTCTTGCTTCTCTCACGTATAAACACTAGTTTTGCCAGCAGAAGTGAGACCAATGACTATGTATCATCATAAAACAAGAGAAAAAGAAACTAAGATAACTATGAGCCAGTAAGCTGAAAAGGTGGAAAAGATAAAAATAGACTTATTGCTTCCATCTTCTCTCCAAAACTAAAGCTTCCATCTTTATTCAAACTGATGTGAAGAAAAGACGATGCATAACCTTGGTTACCAAGTTAAACACCAGTTGTGATTAAGTGGTGCTGCGAATAAAAGCATCATTGACCCATATGCACCTTCTCAAAACAGAAACATCCAGCGGTTTTTATTTATTTATTTGGATAGGAAAAAGTAACCATTCATTAGTATGAGGAAATGGGGTAAAAAAAAGTCTTATCAAGTAATAATTACAGGAAGAAGAAGAAGAAGAAGGAAAAAAAAAAAAAAAAAAACCCTCCATTGATTAGCAAGGGTAGTAAGACTAAAATTACAAAAAGGGGGAGAAAGCTGATAGCTAGAAAGGAAGTAGAATCAATAAAATAACTATCCAGCGGGTTTTTACTGATTAGAAAACGAAAACAAAACAAAAACAAAACAAGACAAAAAAACAAACAAAGCCATATTCTCATCAGTTTGAAAGCTTTCTACTGCCGCTATTTGCTAGGCTATTTCGCTGGAAAGAAACTGACGCATTTCTTGTGGATTAGAGCGCTCCTTCAACCAACTCATGCATGAATCACAATGTCAATTGCTTTATGGCTTTGTGAGATCTCAAATCAAAAAGCACTTCATATTTATCCTTCCCTTTACTTCTAACGAATTGGCGAGCTCTTATATAAGCTCCCCCTACTTGTATTTATCTTCACATCAATACATTACCCTTTCTCATTATATAAATATATATTTCCCATCATATTAAGCATCTCAATGTCATCAGAAGCACCTAAGTACTAGTAACAGGTGTTTTATAAGGTAAATTTGGAAAAGCTAAAATGTAAAATTAAGATATTGCCCAACTAGAATTCTACATTCAGTAGTCGAGGAACCAGACTAGCAACTCCTCAGTGAATAAACTTAAAAATTCCATGGACATTCATCATTCTAATAAATTGATATTTTCCACATAGATTACAAATAGAAACCAAGTAATTGATGAAAGCGTATCCATTTATGTATCCTACAACCTCAAGAACTAGTTGCTGGGAGGGAAATTATGTCGATATGGAGACGACTAAACAACTAGCGCATATCTTATAAGCAGACAAAAATAAATAAATAAACAAGTAATTAGTTACTCAGAGTTGAAAGGTACTTACCCACAGTTATAGACAATGTTATGAATCATATTAATGCCACTTCTATGGTCAATGATAGGTAAAAAGCACTCATCCATAACAAACAAGGCAACTGCAAGCTCGGAATTACATTTAATCTTCTGAACTACTTCACTGCAGAAACTAACATCTGAGCCAACATCACTTCTACGAAGAAGAGTCCATGAATATCCTTCTTCCATATACTGCTTAACCCCAAGAAGCATTTGTAGCCTTTCATGTAACTGGAACAACATCATATAGTTCAACTGAGTAAGTGAAAGCACCCTCGGATTTTAAAAAAACTTTCTTGAGGTTTTTTTTTTTATTTCATTTGGAAGGAAAGAATTCGAATAATTTGCATTGCATTCCAAAGAAAGATGCCATGATACATGACCAAGAACCTTAGCCTTGTTCCTATTCAAGGAAAATACAACCATGCCAAGGTATAATTTATCTTAAAGCTGTGGATAGATAAATATAGACTGATGAATTCCTAAATGTGGCATGGCCACTTTACCAAAATTAAGAATACCAGATGTTTTTCAGTATCATAGTGTCAGGGGTAAACATCCAATTCCAATTACAAACTATGAACTCATAAAGAAAGTCACATATTTCCAAGTCTGATTATCATAACACATAACTGAAATATTACCAATTGACAATTCTTCCCGCAGAATGATGGGTTATTCACGTCATCACCAGAAGCATTATTTGTCTGAAGACATATGGGATGATCTGCAAATAACAATTGCTTATTCCCAATTCTTTTTACAGTCGTCAGAATACAAATTAAAACAAATGCTACGAATGATTAAAATGATGATTATCTGATGTTATCTTACTATGTCAAATATAGCAGTGATATGATTTTAACAACAAGAAATGCTGCTAACAAAAAAGCAATATGACAACATAAGCGTTACAAAAGAATAAAATGAAGAATCCACAGGAAAAAGAGGTTTAAAAGATTCATTACATTTTTCCTCACAGAGATGGCATTTCCACAACTCATATGCAGCTGCCTCATGATGATCATCCCTTGGATGTAACCCTGCCATGACTTGTCCACATGATTTGCATGAACAATACAAACAGTGCCAGGGACCAGAAGGAAACTTCTGAAAGTTATACAAAACAGTTAGAAACTCAATGCCTCAACCTTTTTAAGCAAACTTTTATGAACTTTGGTATATTAGAAAAATATTCAAGCACCAACTAACAACGGCAACAAAAAGCATGTCCCAAGTGTTTCAAAAAAAAAAAAAATCAAGTCCCAAATAGTTTTAGAAACTTTCACAAAACTATCACGTGTAAACTGATGCAATATGCAAGACTGAAAACTCATCCAGACATCCAGATATATTAATTCCTCTTCACCTGTCTAATTCTTATGTAGAAAGGACTAAACAGGAGTACCTCAACATATTAACGCCTTACACATGAATTTATAGTTTAGTTGTACAACCGAAAAAAAGATTTAACTTAAACAGAGTTAGGGTAGCCCAGAAGGAAGGACATGAACCCAAAAGGATCCAAAAGGATCGGGTAGCCCAGAGGAAGGGCATGAACCCAAAAGGGTCACTTGATCGCATCTGAATGTAACTCACACACACCAATATTATGATGAACACTTACCTTAATATCCAAGCAACTTTGATGAAATGTAGATGGGCAACTATCACAACAAATCAAGTCTCCGCCATCTCCACAAATTCCACAAGTATCATCATTAGGATCTTCAACATCAACATCTACAAAATTGTACCCTTTACATTGTGGTTCATTTTGTTTATTCCATGATTCCAACAGGCATTGGAGGAGGGAAGAACCAGTATGTACATATATATTTTCAAGTGGCTGACCAACGCTGATTCCTGCATGCATTTCAAATTTTGAAATTGTAATAACTTCATCACAGCAGTTGCAATGAATTCCATCTCTTGTAAGTCTACCCTCAAGCTTCACCCGTGTCTTTCTTTGGTTCATGTACTGTACCTTCTCATCAAGTGACAAAATCCCCAAATCTATCATCCAAGCAAGTAGTGTCCGCTTCCCATTATATAGCAAATACCCATCATTGGAAGAATTGGCAGTTTCCTCTGTATTTCGAACCAATAAAGCACACCGCTTTCTATTTTGTATCTGAAATGAACTAGGAAATCCCTTTTCTAGGTTATGGTCGGAATTATCAAGGTCGTACGACACATCTTTTTTCCTCTTCCTCTTAGTCGACTTGGAAACTGTTCTTGGAGAACTTGCTTTCTCTTTACACTTTGTCTTTTCAACAATCCCTCTCATTTTAAATTTTTCATTTCTCCTTTGTTTCTTCAATTCTCTGTCCTTCCTTGCTCTTGTAACCCTTGTTAGTGTCATGATTTCTTCATCCGGTATTGGAGTAAATATAAAACCAGACTTATAAACTTTGGAATCGCCATCACCTTCTTCATAGTGTCTTTTAAGCACATTATAAGCCAGGGTGATTGACCAATGAGTTCGCCCCTCTGGACTTACATAAACTGCATCCTTGTACTCCCGATTAAATCTGGGCCTATGCTGAATTGTCCAACCAGCAGTTTTTAATATTTCAGTAATCCTCTCTCTCAATAAATTCTTTGCTACTGATCTCTTGCATCCATCTACTTTGATCTTGGGCTTTTTTACTTTCTTCACTTCCTTCGTCTTGTCACCGCAATTAATTGCCTTTGAACTCACTGTCGGTGCTGCTTCTGGTTCCAAAATTTCCTGAGATAAAACATTTCCAGCCGGCAAAGTTTTTTTCATGTGTATATCTTTCCTAATATGCCTCTTATCTGATGATAACCGATCAGTTGGCACATTACTCCTCACCCTGTTTCTCAACTTCATAGTTAATTTTCTCGCCAGCCTAACCTTTCTTCCCACTGGGTGCTCATCCTTAAAAGCTCCATTGCTTTTTTGCAACTTTGGAGGTCTTCCTCTTCCACGCTTGGGTTTTAAGGTATTCAATTCACCAACCAATGAATTGTCATTTTCCTTTTTAATCTTGGGTGGCCTTCCACGCTTCTTTTTCAACTTCTTATTCCTCATCTCATAAACAAATTGATGGTTTTTTTCACTCTCCAACTTGGGTGGTCTTCCAGGCTTACGTTTCAACTTCTTCACAGGACTGACAACTACTTCCTCAGCTTCCTTTTCCACCTTTCGTGGTCTCCCACGCTTTCTTTTTACCTTCTGATCCCCGGAGACCAATCGTTCTTCACTTTCCTTCTCCAAATTCACTAATTTCTGGCCATACCTAGTGCTCCTACAATTCTGCACCACCATATTACTATTATTCTCTTCACTATCGACGACATTATTGCACTCTATCTTCACTACAAAACTCGACCGCAAAATTCGATCACTACCCTGTAGTTTATTGGCCATAATTTTTCTCTTCATTTTCTCCACTACCTTTTTACTTCCACCTTCAATGTGGCCATCATCCACCTTCCTCCTTTTCCTAACCATGGTTTCCACTTCAGCATTTTCCTCACTACTCTTAAGGGCATCCACCATAACTTCCTCAACTCTCGCCTCATATCCCTTCTGGATTTCCAACTCCAACGACTCTCTCCCAGAATCACAACTAATTGAAACCGAATGCAGATTTTCCTCACAATCTACATGAAGATTCCCCAACGCTTCATCACCCTCCCCATCCAAAACTCGATCATTCCTCAACAATTTCTCAGCACTCAGTTCCTCCTCCATACCCACAAGAACACCCAAATTTCCAAAATACTCAAACAGAACCCCCTGAACCTAACCAAAATTCCCACCACACAAAACCCATAAACAAAACAACTTCCACTCCCGAAACCCCAGAAAGCAAAATGATCCAAACCCAAATATAAAAAAAAAAAAAAAAAAAAAAAAAAAAAAAAAAAAAAAAAAAGCACTTAAAAACAAGAAAAACGCACAAAAATTACTGAGAAAAAAACAAAAACAGATCAAACCCCGGGCATGCCAACACCGAAGAACATCGTTCCAATGCAGCAAATTTCAAGAAATTACAGAATCGTGGGACTTGAAGAACGCTATTGAGGTCAACAGGTGTGTGATTCGGTAACAAAACTCTTCATATTTTGGAATGAAAATAATTTGATTTTGTTATTTTGGGTTTAAAAGGGAGAAATAAAGAAGACGGGTTTTAGTCTGTAGAAGAAGGGTAGAGTCGTTGGGTTGCTTTTTATTAAAATCAGTTCATAGAAGGGTAGGTTCCTACGTAATTATTGAAGCTAAACAGGGGTAAAATAGTCATTTCACTATTTACGATTTCTAATTTTCCCTCCACAAAGTATTTCCAAATTATAAAATTATATACGAATACCCCCAACAAATTGGGGGACGAGAATCCAATTAGGGCTTTTTTTGGGGTCATTTGTTAATTCTTGGGTTCGATTTTCAATTCCTATTAACTTTTGGCTTTCCATTTTATTTTTTTCACTTTCTTAATAAAATTTTTCTTTCTTTTTTCTCTTACATTAGTTTTTTCCCCAAAGATAAACGAAAATACATTCGGTAATATCTTCTTATTTTTATTTGTAAAATTAACCAACAAAATACTTGAAAATTAATTTAAGTTAATTTTTAAAATTTTAACATCCTTTTTTATGTTTTTTTTTTTGTTTGTATCGTTAAAGTTGGAATGGGGTAGTAAACTTTTAACCTAAAATAATTAATGATGTGTTTAGATTACATTTCAAGTGTTTAATTTTAGATATAAGTCATTTTTGAAGAAATTTGAGTATATGACAACCACTTAAAAACAACTTTTTAACTGTGTTTTAATATTTTTTATCAAAAGTGTTTAAATAAAAATCTGTATTGTGAAAAACATTTTTTAAATCAATCCAAACGGATCCTAAGAAGATACTTTATTCACTCAACGAAACTTTGCAATCCATATAACAAATTTGTAATTTTATTTTCAGGGTAGAAAATTAAAAGATTGAAAAATGAAACAAGAAACCAATTTCTTTGTTTAAAAAAAAAACAAATTCTTTTCAAAATAAATATCTTTATGTTCTATGAAGATTTTCATTTAGTGCTCGTTTTATAAAAAATGCTCATAAATAATTTCTATGGTTAATTTTCAACTAGTTTTTTTTTCTTTTTTGAAAACATAAATATTACAAGTTACAGCTATGGAAATGAAGTTTCTATTCGAATCTCCAATCCAGAGGAAAAATTATCAATCTTAAATGTTAAGTCTCAATCAAATTGATATTAAATTTTTATTAGGTACCTCTAAAAAAAGTTGTCGTTTTCTTTTTTTTTTTTTTTCAATTTATTCTCGTAGTTTCAAGACATTCAAATAAGGGGGAAAAAGCTACAACTACAACATAGTGTCATAAAAAAATTTATTGGCAGCTCTATTCTACCCTAATAACACTTTTGTATGTTGTCATTGAAGACTCATAGTACTAAATAGGAAATGGTAAATTAATTTATCAAGGAGATTATACATATTAGAAACAAGGTCATGATTAAGATAAGATCAAATGAGAATGTATGTGATCGATGCTTTGAAATATTTTCTATAAAGAGAGCTTTTAAAGGCCAAATGAACTTTAAAGCCTTTTAGGATTATATTTTTTCAATGGCTTATGGATAAGTAGGAATGTTGAGTATTATTCTACTCTAAAAGCTATGTGATTGTAAAAACAAAGTAAGTGAAATTTTGAAATGAATATGTTCCTCTATGATTTTTACATTTTTCGAATAAATGGCTAAAAATTCAAAAACAAAAACAAGTTTTTTGAAACTTTAGTAAATAGTTATTTAAAATTTTAGTTTTGAAAATAAGCTTATAATACTATTTTCACTTAAAACTTTATTTTTATTATTATTTTTTTTAATCTACAACATGCAAGTGTTTTAAAAATCAAAACCATGTATTAAAAATTAAACAATGTTGTTTCAAATTTAACTTGAAACTTAAAAATACTTTTAAAAGGTAGACAACGAAATAACGAAAATTATGAGTAGCATTTATTTATATATTTATATGCTTAATTTTGAAATTTAAAAGTTGACTGATGTCAAGTTAATTTAAGTTTTTTTAAATATATTTTTGGAAAAATTACTTTTCACCTATTATGTCAAAACAAAGAAAGTCAAGAGCAGAAGTTTTCCAATTTGGTATTTCAAATTATTTGTTGCATATGACTCATAGATATCACAATTAAATTATGACCATTAATTTAACTTTGTTTGAATTACATTGATTTAAATGATAAAAGGGTCTACAAATAGTAATAAAATATCACAGTCTATTTGTTATAGATTGTGATAGACTACAATAAACTATTATCTGTGTCTATCACGACACAAACGACAAAGATAGTAGTCTATCGTAAAGATGCAGTAGAATTTTGCTATATTTAAAAATATTTTGGATATTTTCCTAAATTTGAAAATAACCCTTTAAATATTTTAAGTTTTAATAAATGGTATTTATTATAAATATGTTAAATTAGGTAAAATGTAGATGCTCATTATTAATGTTCATTAGTCATGTGTCACTTATCCGAGTCCATGTGTTGTGTCTCAATATTACACACTATTAGTTTTCATGTAATCCACGTCAAATTGATAGTGCATTTGGTGGGTTTTGGAAGACACACAATGGGTAAAATCCATGAAAATTGGAGAAAGTAAAGAATTTAGAGAAATTTCTTATTTTATATTTTGTTAATTTATTTTATTTTATTAATTTATATATTATGTTTAATTTATTTCATTATTATATTTATTTTAATATTATATTTTATTAGTACATGCGTTGTCATTATACTCGAGTTCACAAGGGTATTTTAATTATATACAGTTTTAGTAAAATTGTGCTTCAAACTAAATCACTTTGACATTTGATTCTTACAGATTTTTAAAAAGTATTTTTTGAAATGCTTCTCCATCAAGCATTAAGTTTAAAGTATTCCATACAAAAACTTTCTAAAAAAATAATGCTTCTTTTGACTTTTTTCAAAACTCTCAATATTATTTCCAAAGTATGAAACTTTAAAGAAAATGTATTTTTAGCCATGCTAAAACTTTTTTACTTTGCCAAAAATACCTCCAAAATAGTTGTTTTTTAAGAGGAAAATAGCCCAATAGTCTTAAGTTCAACTATATATGTGGTCCAACCTTAGACTTCTTAGTCAAGTTCTACTTAGATTTCTAAACAACAAACGGAATGTAATAATAAAACATAATAACCTAATATGTTATATATAAAATCTGACCAAATAAAATTCGAGTAAATTATAAAAATTATCCTCGAATTATGGTAGTAATTATAGTTACATCCTAAATTGTAATCATTGAATCTTCAAACTTATCCGAGTGTTCAAATTTCGTTCTCTAACTTACAATAATAGTTATAAAAATTGTATTTTCAAATGATAAAAATCGAACCCTCAAACTTATATAATGATTACCATTTCTACCATTATATAAGTTTCAAGGTATAATTTTTAACATTTGTGTAAGTTCAAGGAAAGTTTTACCGTTGAAAATTTGAGGTTGTTGAATGAACTCTTATACAAGAGTACCTCTGAGCGGAAGCGGATCTTTTCAATTCATTGTGATAGAAATTCCACATATACATTCAAACATACAGATATGTATTAAGAACACTAAATTACTGGCAAAGGATCAATAAATAAGAGACCGAAAGAACATACCAGTTGAAGACTTTTCTTCACCTGAAATCTTGCTCTCTCCACAAACGACCTCTCGCTCTTGCTAGACCAACAAGTAATCATCCAGCAACACCTCGATCGTCTACACAGATAGCTTAGCACGAACACAAGAAAACGAGGACGACACCATCACTCAGAGCCTTCAGCATTCTCGGAGTGAGAATCCAAAGGGTGGGCTTTGTTCGGATTTGGTAGAGGGGGGGAGGAAAATATATCGTATACAATGATCAAGCAAGTGGGAAAAAGACTCGTCTATCGTATAGACAAAATGCTTAATCGTTTAGGTGAAGTATACGATCGTGTAGGAAAAAGTAAGCGATCGTTTATACGATAGTTTAATAAAAGATCAGTGATCGTTTAGTAAGTAGTCGCGCGGGTGTAAGCAATCGTTCAGTAAACAGCACTATCATATATGCTCTTATTTACTAAACGATAACTCTCTTGAATCGCAACATACTGTGAGCTATTTAAGCGTCTCAAAACGATTATTCATCTTACTCATCAATTACGAAAACAGAAGAGACATCAGCCAATTATCCCATAACTGTCCAATTAATAAATAATAAATATAATCACATTATATTCATAACCTATGGTTTAATATCATATATTAGCCATAGTATTTTTCCTCCACTAGATATAAATCATATTTATATCTAATTTTTTCAAAATTAATGTATCTTATATATAAAGTCAATTATATCATATATAATCAAACTCCCTCTTGTTAATTTGAACATTTCAAACTGACTCAAAAACTAATTCTCAACTTGTATCCAAGCTACCAAGGGGACCTTATGAACCTATGGCTCGAAACTTCAATGGTATGTGAATAACCAACTAAACTTTTTAGCCACAATATCCACCATCTATTAACTGTCAAGCATTTTACTAAAGACCCACAGCTGAATTCTTCTTACCACATATATATTTTTATGTCCATCGGATATAACCAATCATCAGTACCCTTCACAGATGCTCGTAAGTACAATTGGGCCAATTTACTATTTTGCCCCTGTAGTTACATCTTACTCCTTAAATATCACTGATCCCTCTAATGAACAATACAACATATTCCTACTATGTGTGAACCCTCTCGAGCCATGAGAAGGTGTGTGGCGCCACATTGTTCAAGCCCCGGGATCAACCCTTAAGGGAGTAATGTATCTACTTACCCCTGCTTCGGGGAAGGAGTAAACTCCATCTTGTGTAGCTGAGTTCCCAGTTCCCAAATTAGACGAATCCCCAAAGTGATAAGTTTGAGTCGACGATCTGGCCACACGCATCCAAGCAAATCAAAGGACCGCCCTCAATAGCAGGAATTCCCAACTCACTCAGGATTGAGGTCATGTTACATATGGTCATCATAGTGTAGTGAAGTCTCTGTCATGAACAGAGTTATATGACGAGACGTTAACACGTGGTCAGGTCTTATACAAACTCTTTATATAGGATGCCCCCGCTCGCATGTCCTCTACACGGATGATCAGGATCAAACCATCTGTGACAAGACACAACACTTGTAACTATTCCACAAAGCAGATCGCATCTATAGCATTACCAGGATAAGATTTTCGTCCTATATCCATATATTACAGACCATTTTGGTTATCACTTAAGACATGATCCACTTGTATGACACCACATACGTGCTTAATTTACATAAAGACGACCAAAAATTTTAGTCTATTGGTTTATGGTAAAGCAAATAAAACATCCAATGTGCAAAGTCAAGAAGTAAAGTAAATATAATGTATTATACATTACAAGCATTCGTACAAAATGTGTTTACAAACTACAGGACACGAGACTTCAGGGCATCAACCCCAACAGTCGTAACTGCGACTACCACCATATTTTAGGAGCGATTTTTACAATTTACCTATTACACAAAATTCACTTAATTTTCATTTTTATTTTTTCAAAAAGCAACTATCACTTAACTCGTACTGTCAAATTTATAGGAACTATTATGCATATTTGATAATTAAGGTCTATTTGGTAGAGAATCTAAAACCATAAATTTGAAACACATTGGATTCAACTAAAATATAATTGTACTTCATGTTTTCAGATATTTGTTTAGTAGCATATTCAGGAACTGGATTCTAATTTATATAATTGTTTAAAATGTGTTCGATATTATATTTATAAATCTTAAAACTAGTTGTACTTATCCACTAAATATTAGCTGCTAATAAACTATTAATTTATTTATGAACATGATCTATATTACATTATGTTGTATAAGTATTATTTTGTAATATTATACAATTTAAAATACATTGCATAATACAAAATTTAATTTTAAAAAGAATGAATTGAGTTTATAACATGACATGATGTATTTCTAAATATTTTTATCTTCATTTAATATATTATGCATTTTGAAATTCAAAATTCAAAATTCAAAATCTGAATACAATTAAAACATAAAAATGTCGTGTTCAGGGTTTACACTATTTAGATCACGGAATTTGAAAACAGTTTTTAGAAATAGAATTTAGGTTGTTCGCCAAACGCATATTAACCGAACTTAGTGAATATGAAAACATAAAACAAAATCAACATCGCTAACCAAACAAGCTCTAATTGTCTTTTTAAAAAATTTATGGTCGTTTGTTTCCCTATTTATTTATGCCTTCATATTTTTTAAAAGGTGTAAAACATTTGGATTTTTAGTCATATTTCAAAACCAAACACAAAAGTTTTTAAAAACTATTTTTTTTTCCTTCAAAATTTGGCATGAATTTTGATAACATTATTAAAAAAAAATAGATAACAAAACAAAAAAAATCATACTGAACAATAATATCTACAAGCATAATTTTAAAAAATAAAATATTTTTCAAATAGGATATTTAATTTTCTTTGCGCTAATCAAGCCGACATTCTCACTTCTACTTTGTCAACTACTGCTTGGAGGGGTGCTCAATCCCCTCTAATGTAGAATGCTCCTGAGAAAATTGTAAAGGGACTTAAATGAAAATTAGCCCAAAGTTTAAAAATCAATGAATTTTGACTTTCTGCTTATGTTAGCACCATATGAAATTTCCACTCTCTCCCCGAGTGCACGCTTCTTCCTTCTTATTCGATTTGCAACTTTTTCTTTTTCGTTTCTTTTTTAAAAATCTAATATGCACTTTTTTTTTTTTTAAATCTAATCAATTATTTGATTCCTTCTTATTCAGTCTGCAGTTTTTTCTTCAATCGATTCTTTGATTCTTCTTCTTCAAGCTGCAATTTTTTCTTCGATTGATTTTTCTTTTTCAATTGATTCATCGGTTGTTCTAATTGTATGAGAATAAGAAGAGTGAGAAGCGAGAAGCAAGAAGATTTTTTTATCATGAAAAAGTAAATTATGAAGGGGAATAGAAAGAACAAGAAGCGAGAAGCGAGAAGATGTTTGACCATAGTAAATCAAATTGAGAAGGAAAGAAGCGAGAAGCGAGAGCGAAAATCCTGACGTTTGCATTCTTGAGCCAAAGTAGTAATTTTACCTAACACTATCGACGCAAGCAACACGTCAAAATTTATTGATTTTTAAATGTTTGGCTAATTTTTATTTGGTTGGCTCCCAACATTCCCTATTGATACATTTTTAAATCCTACAATTTTTATAGGGAAGCCAGAAGATTTAAGATATGGATTGGATTATTATTTTATATATAAAAAATCACCCTGACCATACATAAAAAAAAAGTGACATTGCACTTAATTTAAAAGTTCGCCGATGAAATAGTAATACTTGCACTTTCAACCTTTTTTAAATGTTGAAATAAAAAGGTTAAAAGTGAGACATTTCTCTAGCCTCAAAAGACAAATTTGTATTTTTCTTATATGTAATAACTTTTAGGGGGAAAAATATCAATTTAAATTCTTAAATTTTAAAGGTTATATCAATTAAAAACTCTTTAATTGAAAATATTATGCAAGTAAATCTCTCTTTCATGGAAAAGATAAAAAAAATAAAAAGAAATTATCATGGTTTAAACGTTTTATGAAAGTGTGAGAATGTATTTAATATACTGTGAACATTTCCACCAGTTAAATCCAAGAGATGGAAAAAGGGAAGAAGAAGAAGTTAGAAGAAGAAGAGAGATGTTAGAAGATTTTACAAAATGTATCAAAGTAGTATGACGGATCGCTGTTCTGGACAAAGAACTGTCATCTCTTGTAATGAAGAAAAGCTCGATTCATGACGACGATGGCGAATTAGGAGGAGAGCCGGACTCCACGAGAATGGACCATAGCATCTGCACGTCTTCACAAGGGCAAGACTTCACATCTTTATACAAAATGTAGATCCCTTTCTCTACATAAAATAAAATAATACCAAAAGTTCAAGCCGAGTTTTCATTTTGGAGATAAAATTTGAACCTTCTTCCTCTAATTTGTTTTCCCATTCATTTCTGTCCATTAAAAACTATCCCTAAAAAAAATATTAGAATTAAAAGTTTATCTCATTTCTTAACCATTTCATTTTTTATTTTTATTTTTTTTAAATTAGATTTATAGATATTACTTTTACCTCTAAAATTTTTCATTTTTTCTACTTTTTATCAATAGTTTTTTAAATTAAACCAATTTTTTTTATTTTTTTTAAAAAAAGAGCTTTTAAAACTTGTTTTTGAAATTTGAAAGTTGGCTAAAAATTCAATTATTGTAGATATAAATTATTATAAGAAATTGAGAGAAAATATACTTAATTTAAAATAACCAAAATAAAAAATGAAGTTGTTACCACATGAAACTTAAATAAATGTTTTAATCCTTATTATTTGATGTTTTGTTAATTTAGTCCCTATTATTTTTAAAGTTCAGATTTAGTCCCCCACATGTTTTAAACTTCTTTTAAATCCTATCACTTTTGTTAATAATCATTAAATGTACTTAATTAATGATAAGTTTAACCTGACATTTTGAAATAAATCAAGCCACCTAAGGAGAAAATGTCCCTATTGAAATTTCTACCAACCATCTTACAAAATTTAAGTAGTAATTATTGATTTTTAGTTTTTAATTTTTTTAAAATTAAATTTATAAACATTTCTGTCTACTTCTAGATTTCTTGCTTTGTTATCAACTTCTTTATATATATTTTCAAAAATAAAGTCAAATTTTGAAAACTTAAAAATAATTTTTAAAAATGTGTTGGATTTTAGAATTTGGCTAAGAATTCAATACTCTTTTATGTACTTAGAAAAGATGAAAACTATTATGAAAAATTGGGAGTAAATAGATTCAAAATTTAAAAACTAAGGCCCCGGAACAATCATTTCTTTTTTTGTTTTTTATTTTTTTTAAATTAAGCCTATTTTTTTCCAATATCTTATAATGATTTGCATCTTTTTTTTTTTTTGAGTACAATAGATTGAATTCTTAACTAAATTACAAAAACAAAAACAAATTTTTAAAACCTATTTTTTTAGCTTTCAAAATTTGGCTTGATTTTTTAAACTATTGATAAAAAGTAGATAATAAAGGAAGAAATTTAGAAGTACTGTCTATATGCTTAGCTTTAAAAAACAAAAAACAAAAAAGGACATTGTTATCTAATTGAGCCTAAACAATTACCAAACCAACCTTAAAAATGAGTAATTATCTTTTTGCTAGCCGAATTTATTTATCCAATAAAACGCTAGATATATTCACAAAATATCATGTCATATGATTTTACCACCACTACCACACATTAACTCAAAAAAATGTATAACAATAATAATAATAATAAAAAAAAATTGGTAAACCACACAGAAGGGCTAGATTGAAACATTAAGCAGGGACTAAATAAAACAAGAGGGATATTAACATGTAGGGTTTGATTGGAATTTAGGCTAAATTTCTAAATGCTTATAAAAAAAAAGTATTTTTAAAAGCACTTAGAAAATAGTCAATCTAAACATATTCATACGAAGCTAGATCTTTAAAGAAAAAAAAAGTTCTAACTCGACCCATGGGCACAAACAACCTCCATTGGGGCAAAGCATTATATTGTAGAGAATCATCATGAAATAGCTATAAACAAATCAATCGACAACAACGAAGATAGAAGAATCGACGTGGATGATCAATTAAGAATAAGAGGAACGAGAGAGATAGAATGGATTACGGTTTGATCTATGGGGAGAGTGAAGACGATTCCAAAGCTTCTTGAATGGTGAAATGAGGAGGGATCTAAACAATCCCATTTAAGAAGAAGAAGACGAGGAAGATTATATTGGGACAATAATTAAAAGGCAGACTATAGATATGATAATCTCAAGTTCCTATGGGTTTGGTTCATGGTTGGTGAAGAAGGTGAGAAGGGGAAAAAGAAAGAGAAAGAGAGGGAGGTTTTAGAAAACTTCAAAACTAATAATCTATGGTGGGAGTTTCCTTAGGGTTTAGAACTTTAATTTAATTCATATATATAAGGACACATGGTTTCATTTTTCACTTTTTTTTTTTAAAAAAAATATAATCTCTCCATATTAAGTTAAATCAATGTAAAAATATAGTATCAAGTCATTGGGACATCTTAACTTTTATTCAGCCCCTCTCTATATTTATTAAATGGTGAAGATTCAACCAATTATTGAGTATTTGACCTATAAATTCAACCAATTTACATAAATTATCTTGTTAGTCTGAATTTTAAAGAATATGTGTGTTTGGTCTTTTAGTTTTTAAAATGTATCTTTTAGTCTCAGAATTTTTAAGAAGTGTTTGGTCCTTGTTGTGGATGAATTTGGACTTGTCAAAAATCAGAAAAAGATAAAGGAAGATAATTACTGATAAAATAGATTTATTTAATCACATATAATTCTAACTTATTAGGATTGAGAAAGATCCATTTCATTCTTATCACAAACAGGAAAAGGTAAACTCTATCTCATTCTCCCTATAAACACATCATTATAATTCTATATGAGGTAACTTGAACTTGATTTGAGAGCTATATCTTAATCTAGAGCTGGAACTTTTGTAAGATCTAAAACTTGTGCCTTCTTCTCTATTCTATAATTTTGATACCTAACTTTGGAATCATAGCTATTTTTCTTTGTTTTAGAAGTCATCTCTTCCTCGCAAATTTAGCATTGTTATTACGTCAAAACTAGGTGCATTTTTTTCTGTCCAGAATTTAACATCAACAATCTTTAAGTTTGTACTCTTTAGTCATTGAGTTTATAAGAATAGATTTACAAAGTTTGAAGTGTTTTTTTTTTATTATTTTAAATAAATATGATATTTTCACTTTTAAAAAATCCGAGAGAGCTAATTTTATGAAATTATTTTCCTAATTTAAATGTCATATAATTATTTTAAAATAATAAAAAAATATTATTCCAAGACCTTCGGAGCACATGTCTAAAAATTTTAGAATTAAAAAAGTACATTTATTTTTAAAAACTCGAAAAGTAAAAGGATTATATTTTAAAAACTTAGGTTAATTTTCAAAATTTGAAAACTAAAAAAAAGTGAGAAACGTTTGTCACAATATTTGGAGGTATCACGGCCATCGAAAGACTTTTTGTCCAATAGATATTATTAATATAATCATTATGAGAAAATTATCTATCATGCCCTTCAATAATTGGCAGATGGACATTTTATTTTAATAAAATAATGGGTTAACTAATTAAACATGGTGACTAAAATATAGGGTAATTATTTTAAATTATAAAATTGTTAAAAAATATATATTTTTTTTTCAAATATAACATAATGTCATTGTCTATCCGTGATAGATACTAATACACCGATAAATATCTATCAATATCAATAATAAATATTATTAATAGACAGTAACATTTTACTATATTTATGAATAAGTTGACACATTTTCCTATAATTGATAACATCCCTTATATGTGTGTAGAATCTTAAATAACCACTTGTTACATATTTAAATATTTTGAAAATCATCTTTTTAATCACGTGTCAATTTTCGAAGAATATATGCATTTGGTTTTCAAATTTTTAAAATGTGCATATCTTAGTTCACGAGTTAATAAAAATAAGTAAATTTAGTCTTTTAATTTTCAATACTTTTTAATCAATAATTGTTTTAAAATAAATTTAAAAGATAGTTGTATTAATTTATTAATATCTTAAGTAAGAAAAAATATGTTCAACTTATCCTTTTTATAATTCAAAATGCTATATACTTATTTAAAATAATAAAATAAAATTACTTTAAAGAACTTTTTAACCTATTATTTAGAAAATGTATATTTTGATAACTTCACGACGAAATATAATTATCCTAAAAAACTCGAGAATTTAAAAAAAAAAAAAAATTAATGCTTTGAATAATCAAGACCAAAACATTCATATTTTCAAAATTTGTGACAAAAACGTTTTTCACTTAAATATATTATTAACAGTTTAAAATTGTCGGTTACATTATTATAATCATATCACGTGAATTGTATTCAAATTAGCATCTCTAAAAATCAAACTATATACAACATATGTACCTTCCATCTAATGGTTGGTGGAGAATCGACCACGTGGCAATTATTTTTTCTTAAAGAAGTTTGAGATTATAGTACCAATAATTTATCACATATATTAAATGGTTATGGTGTATTATTGCATTTATTACAACTAAAATGGTATATATTAATTAATATAATTACACTACATAATTTAATATAGAGGCAATTAAAATCCGTGCCCTAGTATTAAATTTTTGTAGGAACAATGGGTAGTATTCCCTATATGAAAATTTCTTGTACTTTAACATGTGTCATAATTTTTTCTATATTATTTTTTTTTACAATCATTCTTTCCTATATTAAATAGTAATAATATGAGGAAAAAAATTGGAAAAATAATGAATTTGTAATTTTGGTGTTGGCAAATCACCATTCTTTCCTTTACAATCAATTTTTTTTTCTATATTAAATAGGGATAATATGAGTAAAAAAATTGGAAAAATAATAGAATTTGTAATTTAGGTGTTGTAAAATCACCATTAATAGAATATAGATTAATAGAATATAAGATTAGTAAAGTTCTGATCGGTAACATTATTGTTTTTTTTTAATAAAAAAAAATTCTGTTTTCAAGTTCTAGAAAAAAACATTTTCAAAAATAGAAAAATAAAAAAAATTATTTACACAAAATAACAAAATTTAATAATTTTAGATTTCTATAAATTTCTACCACCATTAAATACTGATAGACTTCTATTAACCTTTATCAATGATAGACTTTCTATCAATTTTTATCATTGATAGATGCTAATAGAAGTTTATCAGAATTTACCAATATTTTTTTTCTATTTTTTAAATAGTTTGATATTTTTTATTTACAGAAATTTTCATCAATATCAATATTAAAATTAAAATACCAATATCTATATAGACATCAATAATTCAATCTTCTCCCTCATTTAGGTTTCTTGTTTTCCTACTCTTCTAGGACACCAATAAAATTTGCCCTACACTTATCATGTTTTAATTTATATAATATCAAAGATGAAACGTTAAAAAAAAAAAAAAATACAAACAAACAAATAAACATGACATAACAATCTTTGAATGTTTTATTCCTTGAAAAATTACTTTGGACTTCCTTTTTATTAAAAAATTTTAGAGAATGGACAACTTCAGCTCTTTTCTTTAGTAACAAGAGAGAAAATAAAATAAAATAAAGTAGATGCATTATTTACTAAAATGACCCTAAATCACAGACCTTTGTTCAAGATAAAGAAAGAAACTTATCATATTACCAACAACTTCCACGTCGTAAAATGTTAAGATTTTAACATGTATTTAATTATTTTTTATATAAGGAAAAAAAAAAAAAAAAAAACCTTTCAATGAGAAGATTTTTATTGTTGAATCAGAAAGAAATCCCAGCTATGACCTAAAATTCTATTGAAATTCTAGATAGAGATAAACATTTGACCAAAATGACCCTATATTATTTCACACCATTGTTATAGAGAGAGATTATATTTACTTAAGCTTGTACTCTAACTATTATTTTTCTTTCTAATCATCCTAATAATGTCATGCATTATTCTTGCAAGAAAAACATGCAAATAATTTTGGTCTTATGTCTTCATCAAAGATCTTTCTCTCTCTAACCCAATTTTGTAGAAAACAAATGGGTATAGATAGTACAACACACCATATCTCAAACAATAATATATATATATATAGCCAAATTTTTTATTTTTTTTCTTAATATTCTCTTACAAGCTTCATTTCTTTAATCAATTTATCAGCACTAAAGAAAAAAAATCAATTTAACAAAGTCATAAAACCATCTCTTTGTATATATGCATCCTACAGTAATTATAAACTTTAATGCAAAATAATATTCATCGACATTTTTTTTTTTTTTAAAATCACATTTTGTAATGGAAGGAATTAAATCAATTTATCTATTTTTGGAATATACAAAAACATTGAAACAAATTATTATTAATATAAATGTAAATATATAGTATTCATCATAAAAAGTGATGGATCTGAATATAACTTAGACACATCATCATATGAAATGTTGATGCGACATTTTTTATAAGAAAAAAATCATCAGTATCTCTATAAATTTAAGATTTCAACATTTATGTTGACAACCTTGTTTGATTCTTCGATAATAATAAATAAAATAAAGTTGTTAGGGTCGTTAGGGTCGTTATATTTCGGTCAATCCAATTAATTTGTATTGAATGGGCTATTTAATGTAACACCTACAATAATCAAAACAAAGTAACATATTTCATTTTTTATGATTAAGAATGTTCCTTTTACTTATTCTTGTGTGTCAAGCTAAAAAAAGATGTGAAATTTCAACTAAAATTTTTTAATAATATGCATGTAGCTTCATCCAGAAGAGTTTTGTTGTGATGCAATAATTAATTTGCTTCAATTAAATGGGAATAGGTAAAATTTCAAAGATGAATGCATACAGACTATATATATATATATATATTAATATTGGTGTAAAGTCTTAACCTTTTAAGACAATGAAAAAGATCAATTTGGTGAATTGGTCCATCATAGGGAGGTTGGATTTGTGACTTTTTACTCTCTAAATATAAATTAAATTCATAAGAACTTGTTAGAGATAGAAAAAATGTCAAACTATTTATAGATATAACAAAAAAAGTATATTGATAGATATCGATAGACTTCTATCTGCGTTTAATTTATTTAATATTTTCCTATAAATAAAATAATATAGTAAAATTAAATAATGAAATGTTGATGTCCCAATCGTGAAAAGTATTGTGTGTGTTGGTTTTGGTTTTTGAATTTTGTGTTTGTTTTCTTTAATTTTTTACGCATAATTTTCATATTTCTTATGTAAACATTTGAATTTTTACCCAAATTAAAAAAACAAAAACAAGTTTTTGAAAACTGTTTTTTCAGTTTTCAAAATTTGGTTTTGATTTTGAAAACACTTCTAAAATGTAGACCGAAATGATATTTCTAGGTTTGATTTTCAAAAACCAAAAATAAAAAATCAAGTTCCCATTTGGTAACTATTTTGTTCTTTATTTTTTATTTTTGAAAATTAAGTCATAAACACTACTCCCACTTCCAAATTTTTTACTTTGTCATCTACATTTTAAGAATGGTTTAAAAAACCAGGCCAAAATTTAAAAACTAAAAAAAATAACTTTTAAAAATTTGTTTTTATTATTGGAATTTGGGTAAGAATTAAACTATTGTATTTAAGAAAAATGCAAATCATTGTAAGAAATAAGAAGAAATGTGTTTAATTTTTAAAAACGAAATGGTTACCAAATAGAGCCCTTAAATATTAAAATATTGCTCGCTCCTCTATCTAACTAAAAGACTAATTGAATGGACTCTTTTTTAACAAAAAAAAAAAAAAAAATTGTGGTTGTTTTGTCAAGAACGTTTCATATCACACCTTAATTAAATGGGATAGCCAGCTACAATTTAAGCATTCAATGTTCTTTACCTCACAATTAGAGTTCGTTTAAACTATGTAACCTCGTTAATATTATTGTTTTAATATTCTTGTAAGCATGTAGAAGAGACTATTCACTTTTCCCCCATTAAGATCATAACAAGAGCTACACTGTCTATCAAGGTAGGAAAACTAATGAGTTACAAACAGAAAAATCTAAAAAAATATTTACATTTTACAGCAAAAATTTTTTAAAAGTGTTTTGTATTTTTTTAAATCTTTTATTAAATATATTTCAAAAGATTCCTTATTGTTTTGATTTAAAAGTATCAAAGAATTCAAGTAATAATCAAATTAGAAAAAAGATTCGAATTTGTATAGGGAGGAAGGTATTCAAATCAAAATATTGAATATTTGAATATTCGTAACTCGGAAGTTAAGTCATGAGTAACAAAAGTTACCTTTAGGTTGACAAAAAAAAAAGTCTTCAATAAAACCACAATGTTGGAAGTCATAAATAGAATCAACGTATATTAATTTTAACATTTATGGTGATTAATATTAATTACTCAATGTAAGCGTTACACTTTCGATCTATTTGGGGCCCTCAATTGAGTTAATGTGTCTGTGTTTGAAGATGTTTCGGGTGCTAAGTTAAGTTCATATGCCAGAAATATATGGTATAACTTTTCTGTTATAAATAATATGTTTTTGTGGTGATTATTTTTGTTTGAAAATTTTTTTATTCAATATTTTCTACATATTTTTTTTGAGATATGACTAATGACTTCTTTTTTTTTTTTGTGTGTGTGTGTGTTTAGAATAGGTGATATTATTAAATAACAACAAGAGGGATTCCACAGACAGAGATCAAGGCATCAAAGAAGCACAAGCAAAGACCACAAACAAAGCCAACAAGATAGACCAGAACAAAGCCAAAACATAAACACATAAACCCCAAACAAGAGAAAACCAGAGAAAAGAAACCAGAACCCCACAACTAGGGACAACAACAAAACAAAAGACAACAAAAAGTTCAAAAAGAAGAAAAACATCTGTAAACACACACTAGATAAGACTAAGAAGATCAACCCACTAGGAAGTAGGTCGAGCACGAACCGTAGAGACCATAAGGTGAAACAGAGTAGACATCGTCTTCGGTCGATCTCCATGCAGCCGCCGATTATGCTCCTGCCACATGTAGTAGATAGAAGCACACCAGAATACACGGAACAACTTACTACGCACCCCCTTACCCGACCCCACTCAGTACAAACAATTTAACTCGACATTCCAACCCACCACCCAATGCGATGAACCCAACTGACGCAACATACCAAACCACACTTCTCTTCCAAACACGGTAAAAAAATAAATGATCTTGCGATTCCACACCTCCCCACACAGAAGACACCCCTCTGACAACACACCCTAGCTTCTTAACAAATCCCGCGCATCCAACCTATCTCAACTAACCACACACAGAAGGAATGACGCGGAATACCACCCCGCCCACAAAATACCAGCCCAAAACACTCTAGAACGAAGAGGTCACATACTTTTCCACGCACGATCGATAGAAAATCGACCAGTAGCACCCAACACCCAAACCCAATAATCCTCCCCCTTCACCCTTGGCCCCACTACCTGAATAAGACCCCAGAACTCAAGCAATTCCCAAGATGTTGTAGGCCCTCTCCAACCTCCCTCACCATTCAAGAACTCCGACAACTGCGCTTTCAAACTATTCCATACATCATAAACCACCATAGACCCATATAACTAATGACTTTTTAATTAGAAATATAATTAGAAATATAGCTAATTAATTATAACACACATTATCCTCCGCCAATTTTACTGTTCCTACACATTGAAGGGGTGGTTAACTTTCAATATTTTTCTTTAATATATGTTAATATCTTCTATTTTTAAATTGATTTTGTTGTCCCTTTTTTTTTTATTTATCTTCTCAAATTTCAATCGAATTAATATAAATTAGTCAAGAAACACGTACATACGCACGTGAAATCTTATAATCTTTATCAAAAGATTTTAAAATATAGTGATTTTTTAGCTTGTATTAAATAAATTATTATATTTTTGTTTTAATATAGTACCAAATATATATATATATATATATATTTTGTTAGTAACTAGTTGAGAATGACAAAAGAAGATTTTATAAAAAAATTAAGAATTAAATAGTTTAACAAATATTATTCTCTATAGTCCCTTAAAATCTTGTAGTTTAAATTTTTTTAGAAAGAATCTCGTAGTTTTAATTTAAAGTAGCTAATACATGTTTAATTTTTGTTATAACTAAATACTATTTGAAGTTTATTTTAATCTCCATAAAATTTATGAAAAAGTTTCACATAATATAATTTTAAAAATTAACATTATATTTTAATTTTAAAAAACCAATACAATAAACATAAAATTCTAATTTGAGAACCAATCATTTCTTTTAGAATTCTATAATCTCAATTTTCTTAATTGAAATCTTTATTCTAGTTTTAG
Organism: Benincasa hispida; assembly: GCF_009727055.1. NCBI lineage: Eukaryota > Viridiplantae > Streptophyta > Magnoliopsida > Cucurbitales > Cucurbitaceae > Benincasa > Benincasa hispida. Next base: position 25,312,644 of record NC_052357.1, read on the forward strand.
TAAAAATTCAAGATTCTAAACTAATTTATGCACATATGTATAATTTAAGCTTCTGAACTTTTTTATATATAAATTTACTTTATTTATTTTCATACTAGTCTCTTAAAAAATTGTATTTTTTCCCTAAATTTTAGCTATGTGGGATTTTTTTTTAATTTAAAAACATAATCAAACACTTTATTTATTTCTTTTATATATGCATTTCACACCTACATAAAAAGAAGCACTTGTTCGATGTATAATCAACACCTCTTAATAATCACATCCTATTGGCATCATTTGCATCAATGGGTGCTCATCAAACACATACACTCAAAGAGTTGCATCGTGCCAACATCAATTTCACTTATTCTACATAAAACTTTAATTTTGAAATACATAAATATATTTTTGAACTAAAAATTCAAAAATTCACATTTATTGTTTTTTGAATTGAAAATTAGAATACTCATTTTATCGACAAAGGGTAACATGGGAGTTTATTAAAAATGAAAGGGCAAAATAAGTATATATAAAAATTATCCCCTTTTATATATAGAATATTAAAAAAAAAAAGTATATATGAATCTTAACAAATCAATGCGCCACAATGTCTAAGGAATGCCAAAAATCATATCCAAATATATTGGTTATTCACTTTTCTACAAAGAATCAAATGAAAATTAAAATTATTCCTCAAAAAATATAAATGAAAATTGCTAAGTAAAAATAATAATAAAAAAAATAAACCAAAGTAAAAATTCCACTACCATTGTCGTAGATCATTGCCTTTCAACACTTTCTAAAACATTCACAATGTCGTAGATCATTGCCTCTCAACACCTACACAACGTAAGTTATGAAAACTCATCCAATTAACCAAAGTAAAAATTACACTACCATTACCAATAAGAGCGTAGCTCAACTGGCATAGTGCTCGTACTATCGACCTCGAGATCTGAGGTTCGATCCCTTCCATAACCCACTATATTTACTATACCTTCCAAAAAAAAATTAACTACCATTAATATGTTCAGCCCAAAAGTTAAACCCAATTTTTAATCAAATTTAAAATAAATTTTAATTAATGGGACCCATTTCCCCGATGGGGAATCCCCGCCAGGCGGGGGTGGGGATGGGGGAGAATTTTTCCCTCCTTCCCGATACCTCCCAAGGAAAATTCCGAATTGGATCCAAAATTGACGGGTTAGTGTGAGCTTATCCATGCGGTTATGCACTCTTCGAATAGGAATCCATTTTCTGAAAGATTCTGGCTTTCGTGCTTTGGTGGGTCTCCGAGATCACTTTTCGATGACCTATGTTGTGTTGAAGGGATAGTACTTATATGATCCGATTGATTGCGTAAAGCCCGCGGTAGCAACGGAACCGGGGAAAGTATACAGAAAAGACAGTTCTTTTCTATTCTATTAGTATTAGATTAGTATTAGGTTCGGGGACGGGGAATACCCCTTACCTCGCCCCGACCTCATTACCAATCCTAGTTAAGGTGGTTAGTGTAGAAGGGATGGAGCCTCTTTGCAGAAAGGTATTTCGATGAAAGAGTTTGATTGATGAGGTGTCTACCAGGAAAGTTAAAATGGACAAAATGAGAATTGTAAAAAATTGTAGAAGAAAGGGAAGAGAAAAATTCTCCACTTGTTGTCTCTTTTAATATAGTATAGATATAGATATATGAGGATGTAACTTAAACCTCCACAATCTTGTCAACTTGGGTATGCTTTGTTATCAAAATTTTTTATTTGATATTTTTAGTATTCTAGGTTTTTCTTTGTTAAAAACTTCATCCACGGAATAAATGTATTTTAAACTTGTAAAAATAGGGATACCACACTTCATATTTTATGCAACGAAGTTTGAAGGTTTAAATAATTCAAATATAATATGTGAGTTGTTGATCATTCAAATATAATGTGATTGAAAGTTTAAATCATTCAAATCTATCTTTCTATTGTTTGAAAATAATCCTCATCAACTTTTCCTAGGTTTTGAATAAAACGGTATTTAGTAGTATGATCATAGGTTCATACAAAAGATATTTACGTAAACAGTTTGCAAGTTTTTGTTTTCCTAACCTAAAATTTCAAGATGAAAGGATATTTAGTAGTATGATCATAGGTTCATACACAAGATATTTACGTAAACAGTTTGCAAGTTTTTGTTTTCCTAACCTAAAATTTCAAGATGAAAGGATATTTAGTTATATGATCATAGGTTTGTTAAACATGCTAAAGTGTTGTTATTAATGTCAAATTACTATAAATAATGACTATAAAATACTACGAACTAATAATTCAAAATAATGGTCATCAAAGTTGTTGAAGGTGGTCGCCGCCAGAGTTGGTCGTCAACGATGGCGGTCGGAATTGACAGCCAGAGTTAGCTATCAAAGTATGATCAAAGTGACAACTGAAGAATTGGTGGTAATAAGGGTTGAGTGCATTGTTACCAAGTTGGTGGACATAGGTACAAAATATCAATGATATACAAAATTGAACCTCCAAACACTGAGTTGATTTCATATCTCAACGGATAGCAACTCATATCCTCGTCGAAACACCTCCTTTAAGATATTGAGAAAATATTATTAAAATGCTAAATGACGATGAATAACGAAGACAATATATATA